>NC_089839.1:64353905-64693703 GCF_035609145.1 Eleutherodactylus coqui
CATGTTTCTATGACATTGCAAAATGTGAAAATTCGATTCCGTACGTAAAATTTGGACGCTAATTCTTTGGTGCTTAGAAGTGAATGCTCACGCCAAATTTCGAGTTTTTATGACATTGGGAAGCGAGAGAATTCAATTCCGTATGTAAAATTTGGACGCTAATTCTTTTGCGCATAGAATTGAATAATCGAGTTGGGACCCATTAGCTTTTCCTATTCATGACATAATCAATGCTCATGCCAAATTTCAAGTTTCTATGTGAGAAAATTACATTCCGTACGCAAAATTTGGACGCTAACTCTTTTGCGCATAGAACTGAATAATCGAGTTGGGACCCATTTGCTTTTTCTATTTATGACATGATCAATGCTCGTGCCAAATTTCAAGTTTCTATTACATCGGGAAGTGAGAAAATTACATTCCGTACGTAAAATTTGGACGCTAATTCTTTTGCGCATAGAATTGAATAATCGAGTTGGGACCCATTAGCTTTTCCTATTTATGACATAGTCAATGCTCGTGCCAAATTTCATGTTTCTATGACATCGGGAAGTGAGAGAATTAGTGACAGTGATGGAAATCGAACGATCTACGTGGCTCTGTACGTGTCATAATAGAGCCTTAATGACATCACAATGCAGCTTTAACTGTCAGACATCCAGTGATGGAAATCAAATGATCTACGTGGGGGGCGTAACTTTCGACGACGCTCGCGCGCCATTTATCGTAGGATAGTTGTACTATGCCTATAATCTTCCCAGGAGTGTACTTAACTTCCCAAAGTTTCATGGCGATCGGATGAATGGTGTAGTAGCGCATAAAGGACAAACAGACAGACAGACAGACAGACACGCAAGCAGACATACATTCAATTTTATATATATAAAATACACACAAATATATAACACGTTTGTTAAATGGTTGTAGATGTTTTAGGAACTGTCGAGCCAAGAATTCGGCTTGAACTGTTCGCCGCCCCTGGCTTGGTCTTCCACGATTTGGGGACATGACAACAGTAAATTAATGTATATTACACCACTTACTATAGTATATGTAAAGGCTGGTTTACACGGGCCGAAGGTCGCTCAAACGACAGTTTGAGTGACAGCTTTGAGCGATCATTTTGAATAAACTATTAAGTAGCTACTTAAGAGCAATTAGGTATGCAAATGAAGCCTTACCTGAAGTTTTCCATGGGGGGGGGGGGGGGCACTCCCCATGGAAAACTGCTGATAAGGCTGAAGGACGATTTTCAGATTGGAGTGAATTTAATGATCAGCTAGTAGTGTCCGAAAAGTGCACGGTGGGCACACATTTACACGCAACGATTATCGCTAAAACGATCGACGATTAGTGATCATCGGCTGGTGTAAATGGGCCTTTACTGTGGAGCCCCCAGTATAGTTGGAGTATCCTGCGGTAATATCTTGTGTACAGATTGGATCTACTACGGAAAGAGAGAACACAGTCACTGAGCTGTAGACCATCATCTACCTGCGTGTAGCGGTCCTGCTTCCCTCTCTCTCCTCGCTGCTCACGTCCTGCGCTTGCTCAGCACCGCTTCACTTTTCCTAGTGGTGCAGCTTCGCTAGACCTAACAGCAACTTTGACCTGGGCTTACAGGTCGCTCGATGTATCCAACTCAAAATGTGATGGCTTTGGTGAGGTCACAAATCTAATGACAGCAAAATTATTCACCCAAGGCCAAAAACAAAGGGGTCAAAGTGTGGTGCAAGAAAAACCCTGTGGGCTTTTTAGATTAGATATTCCTGAGGGGACCCGACCGCTTCCCTTTAAGGGCCCGACAGTCAGTGTAATAGGACACCTACATAACATCGCTCATAGCCATTCAGTGTCACTTGAATAGATAAAAGGTTACAGACACATTACAAGTTGCGTCACCCTTGTACACACACGGTATTGTAATATATATTATATATAGAAGAGCAGTTCTGTAATAAGCAAAGAAAAAGGAGGGGAGAGCTGGCCGAGTTCATAGACAACCGTGGGAAAGTTTTATAGACTAACTTATTGAGATAGTCGATGACCCGACTATCTCCGGGGCAGATTATTTTGAAGTTGTAGTTCTTGCTAAAACGTGTCCAAGAACTTCAGAACTTGACATCCCAGATTCTCCTGTTTCTTTAGGATTTAACATGTATTGGTAGTGTAACCTTTATCAGACGCTGTATGAGTGTCCGGGGCTACTCAGCTGTTTTTTAACATTAATTTTACGACAAAGGCGCGCGCTCATGTTAGATGACCCCCAACGGCAGCGCACAGTGCCGGAACGTGACGTCTCGTTAGTACAGCGTCTACCACATTGACCCTTTGCAATCGTATTTTGGTTTCAGGGTTTCCTAGGGGGCTCTCTCTTTCTGCTATTACACAATGGCGCCATCTGCTGGCTAGAGCCAGTACTGCGGTATGGGACATGCTGGAGAGGACCTCCGACAACAGACCGGCCAGTATCATACAGTAAGAATACCCTGCCGGACACCTTCCGACATCGGAGCTGTACAGCCTTCAATCAGAATGTCTTCAGACGTCAGACAGTGGATTGGAAAGGGTTAATACATGCGAGTATATACCTCCGTAACTGCTGTATTAACGCAGGTCTCGCATCCTGATAATGTGGGAAGACGTTGGGCATGCCGGGAGGTCTGATCTCAGCTCCTGTGGGGAGTCAAGTTATTTACATACTAGTGGCGTGTCTCACACAGCAGGTGTTGTTAAAAGGCTTTAAAAACAAATATTTATAGTTATTGCATTTTTTGGGCAGGAGTGTTTGTGTATTCCTTGTGGTAGCCGATGCTCCGAAGGAGACTGAAATGTGGTGCCCTTTTTAGGACCCCCTCTATTAGCCGGAGCGGACAGCGGTCTTTAATCTGGTGGACGATTGGTGTCTGTTCATGTCGCACAGGATGTTAGAGTTTCCCTGGTAAACTGATCACTAAGGTTCCAGGCAGTAAGACCCCACATACAATAGGTTAGCAGCTGGGGACCCCCAGGCTCACACGGGTGTAAACGCACAAACATGCCGTGTTTTCAAGATCCAAAATTCGTCCCCTTCCACATGTATGTGCGCACGGTGGGTCTATATATGTTCACACTCGCCCCGGGAGCGCCGGCACACATCCAGTCTAAAATCTCAAAAATAATAGCAGGATGCGCTACCGGATTCTGTCCGGTAAGACGCCAGGCAGCGCGACGGAACCCAACAGACCCCTTTATAGACATTTACGTTATTTTGTTGTTCCGTTCCTATGACAACACTAAACAACGGAAATGATAAAAGGGAAGTAGGAAACAGAGTATAAAGGGATTGTGCCACAAAGTTATTGCCCATCTACAGGAAAACGTTATGATCAGTGAGGGTCCGACCGCTGGGACCCCAACCAATCCCAAGAACAGGATCCGGTTGGTCCTTGATGAACGGTGCTGAAGTCACGAAAGCATGCCACCGCACTATTCACGTCAACGACAGAGCCGGAGATAACCGAGGACAATCTCGTGAACAATCTCCAGCGCTGTCTAACTGGACCCCCATTCCTAGGACCGGTGGCGGTCTCATTGGTCGAGCCCCTCCCCCGATCATAAAGTTATATCCTACCACATAACTTTATAACTTGGGACAACCCCTTTAAAAAGTAAAAAACACACAGTAGACCGAAAAACTTACAATTCACACCAAAAAAATGGCGCAAATGTCAAAAACAATTTCCCGTACTATATACGTGTAACCTATAGGCCCACATTACATAGTAAGAAAAAAAAGGCATAACGGTCTGTACCAGAATTATGACGACCGTAGCGCCATTTCCCTTGCACTGTTACATTCGTCCCTCTACTTTAATGGGGGGGGGGGGGGGGGGAACTCATTCTCAGTAAAGTGAGCGAACATTTTACCGAGTTAGTCTGGGCTCGCCTGATCGTGTCGATATGGCGTATTCCGCGCACGAAATATACGGTACCCATCCCCCACGGGTGGCTGTGTTGCAGTTTACACAAATGGCGCAGAACAAAAAAATTGCGCTAGAAAAAAAAAAATCACTATCTTGGCGTGTATCACGCATGCATACACTCCAAGATAGCGCACGGCGATTGGATCGCCGCGTCATCACGTACTTGTTGCGTCCGTCTGAGCCGGGCTGATGCTTAATAATAAAATGTGAGAAAAGTTAGCATTTTGTTTTTTTGTATCATCCAGCCGCGAGATATTGTGGAAAACACGGCACGGCTATTAAAGCTACCTGCGCCAAGGCGTTATCACATATGCGATAAGCGATGATAAGCATTAATGCCACACACTGCACTAAATTACAGCAGAACCGAGACACTCAGGCGAAAACCGTATACAATTTGGCATCAGAATCAACATTTACGTACCAATACTGCCCCCGTGACTGCAGAGGAGGAAGCGTGACATTACCTGGCTCCGTGGCCCCTCGGACCTGGAAGGAGACTTGGCAGGAGAGCATGATGACGGTCTGCTACGGCGTCCACATAAAAAGCTGAAAAACAGCAAAATTAGCGCATAAATACCACAACCTGCAGCCCAGGAGTCACAAAGCCGGGTCAGCCGAGGACGGGCGCTGACTAGACACTCACCACTCGGGCAGTAGAAAGAAACAACCGGCTGACGAGGGATGAGGAAGCACCAGGACAACGGCCCTTCCCCGCAGCCGGCCGTCACGTACCTCCCTCAGCCGAGCCGGTCCAAACCGGTATGAAGCCGCTCAGCCGCGCGCACCGCACTCAGCACCGGAAACAGTAACAGCATCTAGCAACAGAGCCATTCTCTAGCCTGTCGCATCAAGCTCCGCCCACCTCCCGACCACAGCCAATAGCGGAGCGACGGGATAGTAACCAATAGTAGGCAAGCTGTTATCACTCCTCGTTGGTCAGGAATGAAACGACGTCTGTGATTGGCTACCGGCTGATTGGCGGTTTCGCCGTTTCTTGCGAAGCGGTTGTTTTGTCCTTAGTGTGACAGGAAATGGGATTTAGTGACGAGAATGGGGAGACATTTGTGACGTACTTTCAATTAGGAAAAATAAACGTGATTTAGTGGAATGTTTTATTTTGCTTCAGTCATTTTTTACACCTTGTGTTGAAAAAAAAAAAAAGTTCAGTGTTGCAACTGCAAAAAAAAACAAACCGCGGTGTTACCTCCGTATTCAGTACGTGTGGCCATTTTGTTTTCTTTCCCCGTATGCCATACGTTCTCATGTCGACAAAAAAACCTTGAAACAAGCCCAATTTTTTTCAGCATCTTTTAAGGCTTCACCCGCATATTTTTGCGCGCAATACGCAGCTAATAGAACCCATGGGTTCGTTCATAGATCCGTATTTTGGGTGCGCAGTTTCAGCAGTGCAAAAAAACATCAAATAAGCTCTATTTCTTTTCTTATTTGCGCACCAGAGGTTTCCATAGAAACCAATAGGAGTCCGTAAGTGAATGCGTGAAATACTGGGTAATTCCGCTGGAGAAAGAACACGTGGAATTTATTTAGCCATTTTAG
This sequence comes from Eleutherodactylus coqui, assembly GCF_035609145.1. NCBI lineage: Eukaryota > Metazoa > Chordata > Amphibia > Anura > Eleutherodactylidae > Eleutherodactylus > Eleutherodactylus coqui. The sequence goes on from NC_089839.1 coordinate 64,359,431, forward strand.
GCAGACTGCACACAAACGGATTTGTATTGCACAATCTGCGGTCCGCGCCGCGGGTCTAAAGCAAATACCGTTCGTGCAATGCTATGGAAAAGCGCTCCATCCTGCAACCAGGTGGAGAACAATTGCGATTTCTGCTCATGGAGAAAAAAAAAGTAGCATGTTCTATTTTTGCACTGATTGTGCACAGACAGATTCTATTGAAGTCAATGGCAGCCGTCCGACCCGCGGCCCTTCCGCAATTGAGATTGCGGTAAGGTAGTGGATTCTGCGTCATCGCCTAGCAACGGTGCGGGGAAAAGCACAGATTTAAAAAAAAGAAACTAGACTGCGCATGTCTGACGGCGAGACGTGCGAAACATCCGCAGTACAGAGAAATAGGATAAGTGAGAAGTACGCGCGGACGTCGGCCAGGCACAGCATCAGATTTCGCTGCCGGCTGCCGCATGTGGAATCCGATCGGTTCATGCACTGGCGTCCTTAATTGGTGCATTTGTTTGCCGCGCACACGAGAACAGAAAAAAATACAGTAAAATGTGCTGATATGCGCACATAAATAGCCGCGTTCATAACACAAAAAAGATGTGCTAAGGCGCAGGTGTGAAGTCAGCCTAATAAAAAAACGGATGGCACACAGACTGCGTACTTATGGCGCCCATGTACTGTCCGTCGCTTTCTCTCCCCATTGACTTGAATGGGCGAGTCTCGTACATAAAACAGATAAAAATGGTGCACGCGATAAGTTTTTTCACGCAGTCCGTGTCTACGCCAAAAAACTCTGTAGTGTGTGTTGTACCATAGAATAATATGGATCCATATACTATATAAAAAAATGGACTACACCCGGATGAAAAAAACGCAATGCTTTAGTACAAGGTCATTTTCAGTTGCGTTGTTTTTCACATTGTGTGACTTACGTGCACCGGCGTTAAAAAAAAAGGCTTCGCTACATCCACAAAAAACAAGTCTTTATTCCACCCGTGCGCAGCTTCGTGATTCCATCTGCTAACTGCGTATGCTATCCATTTTTCACATTCGCAAAAACGAAAACTGAAACAAGGCCAATTTTTTTTTTTTTGGCAATTTAAGGCCGCCGCGGGATTTCCGCCGCCTGAAGCCTGCATAGGATTGCGTTGACAAACACAATCCTATGCAGATGGCAGCAATTTGGCCGCGTGAAATCTCACGCAGCAAACAATCCGCGGCATGCTCTATTTCTGTGCGGGGCTTGCAGAGCCCCGCACAGAAATGTCACTGCCCGGCCGCCGGCTCCGGTCTGCGCATGCGCCGGCTGCCCGGCAAGCCGCCACATCAAACAGCCGGAACCGCGGGCGTGGGTGAGTACGCGCCGCTCTCTGCAGGCGCTCGGGTCGGGTCCCGTGGCGAGAATCCTCGCAGACGGATCCGACCCGCCCGTCTGCAGGCGGCCTTAAAAAAAAAAAATGGACGGTTCACGATGGCGTACTTGTCCTTTTTTCTATCCCCATTGACAGGAATGAGCAATTCCTGGCTGTGAATGGGATCAGAATGGTGCAGAATGAGATGAGCTTTTTCACGCAGTCCGTGTCTGTAGTGTGCCTCGCCACATGGAATAACATGTCTGTGCGTAGTCCTAGAGATAAAATATAATATTTATTGATATACTCCTAAAAACATGTAGCGCAATAAGGGCACCCCTGACCAAGACAACAACAGAAAACAAAAAAGTGCGTCAAAAACTACGCTTAACGGCCGTGACACAGGATCGAGGTATCCTCCAAGTTCCAAAGGAGACACCAGACTGATCTCTGTGCACAGTGGCCAGTTGTAAGTCTAGATATGTAGACTGGGGGTTCTTCTTGGAAGCATAAGGTGCGGCTCGTTAAACGAGAATAATTACTGGCATATCACCCCCTAGGTCCCGACGGACAGTAAGGCACTAGTCATGGCTCACTGATCATAGCCATCTACGGGTGTTGAGACCTATTTTTGCATATATCTATTTGCAACTTCATGCATTTTCGAATGCTTGTGTATATTACTTCAACGTGTTTCCCCGAGAATTCTCGCAGCGCGATGGGGACCCGTGCCCCTGTAGAGACCTGTGGCTCACCTGCTCCCGGCGTCTTCCGCCTCTGCTATGCCCTGGCTGCCGGCACATGCACAGAGCAGAGCCAGCCTGTCACTACTGACATTTCTGTGCCGGCCTCTGCGAGACCCCGCACAGAAATAGAACATGCCGCGATTTGTTTTCCGCGCGTGTTTTCACGCAGACAAATTGTGACTGTGTGCATAGGATTACGTTTTGTAAAGCAACTCTATGCAGGTGGGCACGGGCAGAAATTCGGTGGGAAATCCCGCTGCGGAATTTCCGCCCGTGTGCAGGGGGCCTAACACAGATCGAAGAAGAAGACCCTTTCCGCTCTCAAGCAAATATCAAAAAAAGGTCCTGCGCTCTAGGAGTGAGGGTGAAGAACTGTGTACAGAAAGCCAATGTTATATCGATAAATGTATCATCGAAGGACACTTACGTGGAAGGAGGGGGGTATGATAAACAAAAACCCCCTCCTCGTAGTGCCCTCAGGGAATGCAAATCCACGCAGACTGTTCGGATAAGGAATATATCTTTATTCAAATGTCGACGCGTTTCGGTGCTAAAAGACACCTTTCTCAAGCCAGCATATAGATCCAAACATATAATACACAAATTTATATAGTCAAAAATAAAATCCGCTCTCGGACACTCACTTTTATCACCTCACTTGTACCACATGACACAGTAGAATAGATACATTCAGCAGACAGAGCTGACAGGCAATGATTTTATGAGAGTTAACCCCTCAGATGCTGCAGCTGTGCAACACACATACAGAAAATTGACATGACAACTTTGCACAGTGCATCCACATGAGACAATACATGTATGACAATTATGGAGGGGACCAGGATGATGTTCGGGGACACTACACCTGCAGGCAAAGTTACCAACCACCTCTGTTATGGCGCAGGGATTTCGGTCCCGTGTGACCCCGGCCTGATTCACACAGACGTACATTGGCCGAGTTTTCACGCCCGGCCATCCCTCTTGCAGTTTGCAGTTTGTGCGCCGTAGAAAGAGAACGCACTGAAAGATGGCGGAATGTTGTTTTTTTTCCATTTCTTTCCACTTAGAATTTTTCAAAAATTTTTCAGTACATTATATGGTACAATAAATAGCACCACTGAAAAATACAACTTGTCCCGCAAAGAGAAAAACAAACCCTCATGCAGCGACGTCGATAGATAAATAAAGGCGTTACGATTTTTCTAAAGGGAGGAAAAAACAAAAATGGAAAAAAGCAAAAAAGCTCTGTCACTAAGGGGTTAAATCCATAGCATGAGGATTGTTCACCATGTTGTGGATTTTCAGCACAAATTTCACCTTTTTAAATGAGGAAGTGAAATCCATGTCAAAATCCTCATGATACATTGAGGCTGAATTTTTTTAAACCCATGCTCCCATGACCCTATTCACTACCATGTGAGTGCGAGGTCACAAGCCTTGCCAGGGCTAAAAGTTACCCTGTAGTTCTAGCCTAAGGACCGTTTTACACGGGCCGAGAAATCGTTGAGCTTCCCGCAATCAGCGAGGATTTGAACAATTATCATTCAATCTAAATGCATGAGCAATGACTGATAGATTCGTCTGTCGTTCAGCTTCTATAGGCATAAAAACTGATTGATGGATCGGCCCGAGTAAACAGGCAGTCATTCATCTATGAACGACTGCCCGTTTACTGTGAATGGAGGCGGGCGGGCTGGTACTAACTTGGCCAGCTCTACCTCCATTCACTAACGATGATCACTCCTGTGTAAGAGCACAAGAACGATCATTGCTGGGACGACCTGTTGAGCATCTGTGTCTACAGGGTTCCTTTAGACGAGCATATTTTAGCACGTTTTTGCGTGCAGGGAAATACTGTGTACAAGACATGGAAAATAGAACCCATTGACTTCAATGGGTTGCTTCTCATTTCTCTTGGGCGCAAAAAAATAGTACCTGCTCTATGTTGTGCGTTCCAAAGAGGCCCATAGAGGTCTATGAGAGGTGTGCAAATGTGCACATATGTACGTGTGCATATGCGCAAAACACTAAGCAAAGCCGTGCACACCGGCACCTCCTTTGACTTAATAGCTATTTAAATCAGATTGGAGTGATTCACTGTGAACTTGCCTGCGCAAATATGCACGGTATTTTAGATTACGCTTATTCCAGGGCAACAAGGACACTTTCTAACATCGTTGATTGCTTTTTAGCTATCAAATGACAGCTGTAGCTCACAAGACTGCACACAACTCCATTTTTCTTTCTGTTGGCAGCTGTCACCTGCAGCTGTAAAATCGATTATTTGAGTTACAGAATGACCCCATGGAGGCCAGGACTAATACACAAAACTACTGGCATGAGGAGGGTAGTATGACAGCTCGCTCTTCCTGGTACTTGTTTACTTGGCAGCATGCGTGCATTAGGGCGGTCACCCGGAATTATCCAGTCACTAGGTAAAAAAAACACAACATGAAGCTGCCAGTAGTAGGGTCATATGGGGATATGTGTTCTTGGAAACTCGTTTGCAGCTATTTCTTGGCTATCGAGGGGTAGATAAATGTCACCGAGCTCACAGACAAAACAGAAAGGAAATGCTGGAGCCTGAGTTCTGAGAAAGTTAGAGAGGAGTTACACATGAGGATAATAATCTCGCCTTTGCATTGGTCACAAATGCAGCAGAGTTTAACTTTTAATTATTTTACAATAGCATTTTGTTGTGTTAAGATAACAATGGCTTTTCAATGGCTTAAGATAAGATAACTCATCAAAAATTATCACAGTCAAATTAAAATTTTTACATTGCTATTTTCTTGCTTCCTTAACACACTGATGAGATCTGCCATCCATGTACGGTGGATGGGGTGTGCGTGAGCTGGCTCAGGGGCTAAACCTGCTCCATAAACGGTGGGTGTCAACTGTTTTTAACAGCTGACACCTGTCTGCAACAGCCATAATTGGAGATAACTCCAATCACAACAGTTAAACCCTTCAGATGCTACTTGTCAATTCAGACAGTGGCATTTAAATGACTGAAAGGGATCTTCTGCTCTCCGAACAGGCCTCCCAATGATATTGTTTCTGTCGTTTAGTAATCATTCACATCACAGTCTTTCACATTTTGGGGCATGGCAACAGTCAATTTCATGTACATTGCATGTCAGTATATCACACCACTTAATATAGTATATGTTACTGTGGAGCCCCCAGTTTAATTGGTGTATCCTGCGGTAATATCTTGTCTCTCTCTTTGTCTCTCGAGTGTGTTTCTCTCTATCTGCCGTGTGTGTCTCTCCCTCTGCCTGCCGTGCATCTGTCTCTCTATCTGTCTCCCGTGTGTATCTGTCTTTGTGTCTCTCTCTGCCTGCCATGTGTTTTTCTCTCTCTCTCTCTGCCACATGTCTCTCCCTGTTTGCCACATGTCTCTCTCTGTCTGCCACATGTCTCTCTTTGTCTGCCATGTGTGTCTCTCTCTGTCTCTTTTTCTGTCTGCTGTGTGCGTCTCTCTCTGTGCACCATGTGTGTCTCTCTCTGTGTGCCATGTGTGCCTCTTTCTCTGTGTTTCTTTCTCTGTCTGCTGTGTGTCTCTGTCTCTCTTTGCCTGCCGTGTGTATGTCTCTCTCTGCCTGCCATGTGTGTGTCTCTCTCCCTCTGTCTGCTGTGTGTGTCTTTCTCAGTTTCTTTCTCTGTCTGCTATGTGTGTCTCTTTCTCTCTGTGTCTCTCTCTGTCTGCCATGTGTGTCTCTGTCTCTGTGTGTCTCTCACTGCCTGCTCTCTGTGTCTGCCGTGTGTGTCTCTCTCTCTCCGTCGCTCTGTCTGCCGTGTGTGTCTCTCTCTATGTGTGTGTCTCTCAGTCTGCTGCGCGTGTCTCTCTTTCTGTGTCTCTCTCTCTGTCTGCCATATATGTCTCTGTCCGTGTGTGTCTCTCTGTCTGCCATGTGTGTGTCTCTCTTTGTTGGTGTCTGTGTGTCTGTCTCTCTCTCTGTGTCTCTGTTTGTGTGTGTCTCTTTCTGTCTCGCTCTCTCTTCAAATCTCTGTCTGTGTGTGTCTCTGTCTATCTGTTCCATGTGTGTGTCTCTCTCTGTGCATTTTTCTGTCTCTCTCTCTCCCTCTGTGTCTCCCTCTCTCTCTCTTTGTGTCTCCCCCTCCCTCTGTGTATCTCTCTCTCTGTCTCCCTCTCCCTCTGTGTGTCTCCCTCTCCCTCTGTGTGTCTCTCTCTCCCTCTGTGTGTCTCTCTCTCCCTCTGTGTGTCTCCCTCTCCCTCTGTGTGTTTCTCTCCCTCTATGTGTGTCTCTCTTTCTCTCTCCCTCTGTGTGTGTCTCTCTCTCTCCCTCTGTGTGTGTCTCTCTTTCCCCCTCTGTGTGTGTCTCTCTCCCTCTGTGTGTGTCTCTCTCTCTCCCTGTGTCTCTCTCTCTCCAAATGTATGTGTCTCTCTCTCCCTCTGTATGTGTCTCTTTTTCTCTCCCTCTGTGTGTGTGTCTCTCTTTCTCTCCATCTGTGTGTGTCTCTTTCTCTCTCCCTCTGTGTGTGTCTCTCTCCCTCTGTGTGTGTGTCTCTCTCCCCCTCTGTGTGTGGCTCTCTCTCTTCCTCTGTGTGTGTCTCTCTCTCCCTCTGTGTGTGGCTCTCTCTCTTCCTCTGTGTGTGTGTCTCTCTCTCTCCCTCTGTGTGCGTGTCTCTCTCTCTCCCTCTCTGTGTCTCCCTGTGTCTGTCTGCTGTGTGTGTGTCTTTCTCCTTCTCTGTGTCTCTGTCAGCCGTGTGTGCCTCTCCCTCTGTGTGTGTGTCTCTCTCTCTCCCTCTCCCTCTGTGTGTCTCTCTCTCCCTCTGTGTGCGTGTGTCTCTCTCTCTCTCCCTCTGTGTGTGTCTCTCTCTGTCAGCTGTGTGTGCCTCTCCCTCTGTGTGTCTCTCTCTCCCTCTCCCTATGTGTGTCTCCCTCTCCCTCTGTGTGTGTGTGTCTCCCTCTCCCTCTGTGTGCCATTGCTTTTTCTTTTCTTCTACCATTGACAGAGCTTTATGAGAGTTTGTCTTTTTGGCAGGATAAGTTGTATTTTTTATTGGTATCATTTTAGGGTACATAGAATTTATTGTCCTTTATTGCTTTTTTGAGGGAAAGGGAGGTGACAAAAAAACCCTTTGTGTTATTGTGTTTTATGGTGTTTGCAGTGCGGAATAATTGAAGTACAGGATAGTCGCATGTGTCATCATCACAGTTAGAGCAATGCCAATTATGTAATTCCATAATATTATGTAAGGGAAACCTGCATTTTTTTTTTTTTACTTTAGACTTTTTTTCTGAACAAATGTGTGCCAATATGATGACTAGCTAAAGTAACTAAACCTAAAATTACATTTTTGTGCTAAAAAAATCACTCTTAGGCTTCCTACCCATGAGCGAGCATGATACAGGCTGTGAAACTTGGTCTGATATCACGCTCATGCACATGCGATGGCCCGTGGATGTGAGATGTTTTTTGTCAGAAACACCTCCCATCACTTCAGTACAGTTGCGATCCTCAGCAGGGTTTCCCATTGTTCTCAATGTGCTTCATGGTCCCATTGAAAACAATGGGCGATGTGTTCATTACAGGGGAACGCCCAAAGATAGGACATGCCACAAATTTTGACTGCACCACAATGCAATGTAGGAAAAAATTGCTCATGTATGTGACCCCATTCAAAAGAATGGTCATCATATTTGTGTAAGACTTGTGTGGCTCTCGTGCGATTTTTCACAATTTTGTGAAAGCTGCCCAAGTCCGGTGACGGACAAGCACATTTTGGGTGCATTCATGCATCTGTAATACATATCGTTGTGGTATCTGCAATAGGTCGTATGTAAAAAAAAACAACAACAACAACAAAAAACTTTGGTTTATTGCACCCTGGTGGCTAATCTAGTAAACTACACCAACTGCAATATGTCATATATCAACAGACTAATGAGAAACCGTCAAATTCCCTCTCTTCCTATAGGATGAATCAGGATGACGGGGGCAAAGTAGAAATGTTTTTTGTCTCTCCTGTAAAGTTTGATCGAGTTGACATACAACTATTGCAGTTACCACAATGATATGAGTGTCCCGGCCTGATTTTGCGTCTCCTGACTTGAACTACGAGTGTCATAGATTCCCATGATGCTCTGAGTTTCGATCATAAGACCCGCAATCTAATTGCGGATTTTGATGCGGATTTGCAAGCAGGTTTTAAGCCATTTTCAATTCTGCATCAAAGTCAATAAGAACATGCGCATTTTGGTGCGGAATTTACCGTGGCTTTTACAGTGCATCGTGTGGCCTGTGTGAAAGGTCCCTTACATTGGACACAGCACTTCTTCGGAAGCCCATTGATTTCAGAGAATTGCATCCCCTTTTTTATGGGATCCTGATATAGTACTGAGGGATTGCAGTGTACCTATCATCTAACAGAACTGTTTTTGCTGTTGCATTTATATTTGCTTCATTCTGACATTCAGCCTTTTTGCACAGAACATCATGACTCGGATCAGAAGCTTAACCTGACAGCAGTAACAATTTGTAACGTAAGATGTCTGTACACAGACTGATCATATTTCTGACCTAAGCTCCAGTGAAGATTATTTGTGCTGTCAGCAATTCATCATGGATTAAAATTAGACAGAAACACTGATACAGTCTGTTTATTTATATGGGAAGTAATATCAATATTTTTATTTGATTCTCATTGGGTATAATAGAAGTTACATGCTACACTGAATTACTGATTGGTTTACTGATACTTTGTCATTTTGCATGTGACAAGGTGCCCATGCGCAAACAAGGTGACCTCTGTGGATGGGACCTTACACTTATGTAAGATACTGCTGGTCTTGCTTTATAGGAGCTGGACTGGGGTGTGCATTGGGACCCAAAAGGGACATTATTATCTAATAGAGGCTACAAATGGAAATTATTACTTTGTGTAGGGAGTACTGAAAGGAGGGGGTAGTAACAGGATAAGGAGAGTGAGAAGAAATGAGTAGTTACTGGAAGAAGTCTTCATGGCAGTCTGGACTGGGGTACAGAAAAAAAGGACGTCACCAATCAGAAAAGATATCACCTCTGATCAATGCAAGTAACAGCACTGTAATAACTCTATAGAGCCGGTATGTGACTGTTACATGGTGACTACACTATTTAAATCCATATTACAGCTAAACTGCTGTATTTAAGCCTGCTGTCTTATCAATATGCTGACTCACACCTGTCAGTCACCCCTGGCTAGTACTGAGATTGGATAGGGAATTTTCCCCTAGCTCAGGATTGGTGTAGAAGAAAGGTATAAAGGGTAAAGAGTGGGTGGGGTTATCAAGTCTAGTCCTGGAACCTAGCCATGGAGGAAGTCTAGTCCAGAGATAGAGACTGGAGAGAACCAGGAGACCATCTTAATTCCAAAGCCAGTGCGGTGGGAAGCTAGAACATCTAAGTGTGAGTACTAACACAGCCGGAATTGTTAGAAGGAACAGAAGACAAAAGAGAAAGAGAGAGAGAAAAGGAAGGAAAGGTTAATAGAGAAAGAAGCAGAAACAAGCAGTGTCAAGCCAGCAAGCAAGTAACAATTTAACCCTTTATAGTCCAAGTCAGTTAATTGAATCTGTAGTGAATGATGCATGTGGATTCTGTGATCTACACCTAGTGAATATAATGCAAGTGATGTAACTACTGCAATGTCAAGTACTCTCTTTCTCTGCAATAAAGAGTTATAAGTTGTTTCACCATCTTAAAGTCTACTGCCTTCAGTGCTTCCCGCCAGCTATACCACCTACATTGAGGTACTGGAGAACACTACAGGAGTAAGGACTATTACCCCTATTATTGTTTAGTTCTCCATTTTTTATATTGATTATTTTTGTCCAGAATGGGTCCCTACTAGAGATGAGCGAGCCTACTCGGCCACGCCCCTTTTTCGCTCGAGCACCGCGATTTTCGAGTACTTCCGTACTCGGGTGAAAAGCTTCGGGGGGCGCCGTGGGTGAGTGGGGGGTTGCAGCGGGGAGTGGGGGGGGAGAGGGAGAGAGAGAGAGAGAGGGCTCCCCCCTGTTACCCCCCTATCCGCCCCCCTCCCCCCGGCGCCCCCCGAATCTTTTCACCCGAGTACAGAAGTACTCGAAAATCGCGGTGCTCGATTGAGTAATTACTCGAAACGAGTATACTCGCTCATCTCTAGTCCCTACCCATATACGGACTGGCGTCAAAACAAACTAACCTCTTACGTTGCCTGACTGCACAGGTAGCAGGTTATTACAACTGCCTGTTTATTTATTTTAACCACTGGCTGTAGATCAGCCCATAGACCACCATTATTGTCATCTGCCAGGAGGAGCAGGAGAGGCACCGTGACTACCATCTCAATTTTGCCCCGCTGCTTAAATGTCTCTTAGGTCTGCGTCGCTGAACAATTAGGAGGGCAGCCAGGAAGATGCAGAGGGACTTGGGGGCACCAGATGGGCATTGTACTTTGTAGAGGAGGATGCAAAGAGGGCACTATAATCTTATAGGGAAACTAAAGGGGCACTATTACTTTGCTTGGGGGCACTGTTGTAGTTTCAATTGGTACCATTTTGCAGTGCATGTGACTCTTTAACTGCTCTTTGTTACATTTTTTGAGATAAATGAAAAATATCAATTCTCGCATTGTCCTTTTTTATGCCATTCACCATGCATCTTAACAGGAAGTGTTCCTGGAGTATTGAGATGGTTCTGGACTACTACCTGGAGACTGTACTGTGGGTTTAGCAAAGCCCTGGGTAATAGATAGTCTGTGTTGTGACCATAGACTGTGAGAGCATCAACCCAAGGTGCTCTGAAGAGTTCAGGTAATGTGAGTTGCTTTGTGAGAGTAACAGAGACTGTAACCAGTATGCTGTATACCTTCCTTTGAAACAGTTTCATTACCAATAGTAATTGCTAAGCTCTGTATCTATTGTACCGGTTACTACAAAATGTTGCTTCTCCTTTTGGAGTAAAGTTAATTCAAGTTTACTGCTGCATCTGCCTCTTCACTGCACCATCCTCGAATGGGGTCCTGTAATAAGGGTCAAGAGCCTCACACAGAACTTGCCCCACTTATCGGGATGTTAACCGTGAAAAGGCAAGAAAATGAACCCTATGTTCAACTCTTGCAGTGTAAGGCTTCATTCCCAAAAGCGTATATTGGCTGCCATTTTCACGGCCGGCTGATATACGCTAATATCTGGGGCGTAAAAGCTTGTGAATGGGCGCACAAATATAACGTTTGTGTGCCCATTCACATGGCATGGGCCCCGGCGCATATATACCGAGGCTGCCATGTCATTGAGCCTTCCCTCCCCCTCACCGGCTCACCTCTTCTCTCCTCCCCTTCAGCTGATTGAAATGGGAGGGGGCGGAGCTAAGTGCCACCCCATCCCACCTACTCCTATTGTTGGCAGCGGACAAGGGGTGGGAGCTTAGCTCCGCCCCTTGTCCGCAACCAGCAATGGGAGAAGACGGCGTGTGGCTCCGCCCTCGCCCCTCCCATTGGAATCACCCAGATGGTGGGGGAGAAGAGGAAGGGAGTTTAGCAGTCACGCTGCTAAACTCCCTCCAACTTCCCTTCTCCGGCCGCTGTCATTGGCTCCCATAGGAGCCCATGCAGTGGCCAACGTATTCTGGCCCAAAAGATAGTTCCAGTAAAAAAGCCTGGTGCTATATCGGCCAGACGGGCAATTTTACGACGTGGGAATATGGCCATGTAATCTGATGCTCTGGAATCCAATGCATCAGATCGCAGCGTATATCAGCCGACCGTGAAAACGGCGAGCCAATATACGCTTGTGGGAAAGAGTCTTCAATCATATTCAGATGAGGGTATTAACCCAATTTTTCCTTATTGATTAAATCAATTGATTAATAGCCAGCACATATAACACAGCCCCTTCCTGAGAAATGGCTGGCTAGAGTATAAATAATACAATGTCTAAAGAAAGATAAGGACAATACTAAATTGAAAATGAAGAAAGATAAAAAAACAGAAAAATTAGGTACAATAGTATGCAAAGTAGATTTTGCCTCTTAATGGGTAATGGGGTGCATGAGCAATAAAAAAGTAATTAGATGCAGACAATTAGTAGTTGTAAATGGTAATATATTGAGTGGTTATTTCAAATTACGTAAAAAATAATATAGTAATTACACAAAAAATAGAGTATCATAATGATAAAGGCAGGTTTGTTAATGGTAAATGTGTCAAATTAATTACCCAATTAAAAATAAATTAATGCATTTCTAAAATGAAGCATAAAACAATATGGAAACCATAGTGGTAAAAAGTATAATGTAAAAACCATATTGTCAGTGTGATTGATGCATGATAAGAAAATAATGGATACATCTCTTTTTGGTTTGAAAACTAATAAAAGATGATGGTAATAGAGGTATTAATTTCAAGGACATAATATGATTAGCGACCGTCAATAAAATAATGTAAATAAAATAATGCCGTCTTTATAAGATTAAAATCAAATAAACATTTGGTATGAGAAAAGCCAAAATGCACTAGTAAAAGTGGACAGCAAAAAAGCAAATTATCCAGCAACTCACTGTCATTTTTTATATAGATTGAATTATATGTAGAGATGAGCGAACGTGTTCGGCTCCGCCCCTTTTCGCCCGGACACCGAACTTCGCGAGGAATTCCGTGTTCGGGCGAAAAAAGTTCGGGGGTCGCCGTGGCAGCGCGGGGGGTTGCGGCGGGGAGTGGGGGGGAGAGGGAGAGGGAGAGAGAGAGGGCTCCCCCCTGTTCCCCGCTGCTGCCGCCCGCGCCGCCGCGCCTCTCCCCGCCCCCCGGCGCCCCCCGAATACTTACGCGCGAACACGGAAGTCCTCGGAAAAGCCGGTGTTCGGGTGCGTAAGTGTTCGTTAAGAACACGTTCGCTCATCTCTAATTATATGGAATTTGTTCTAATGGGGAAAAAAACAATATTGACACAAATTTATATGAATGACATTAATTTGCACATTAGTGTGAATATAACTAACATTCCTCTAGTTTAAGTAAAAATAAACTAATACTACTAGTATCAACTCTAGCGGGGATTATTAACATTACTTAATGTAGAACGCAGGAAGGGTGTTAGATTCAAATGCCGGGCAGAGCTGCTTGCCTGTACGAGTTTTTATTATCCATGGAATTTCCTTTAATTAATTCTAATGAACATAAATCATATTAAATACCAATCTAGTGTTATTAGCAGTTATTTTAGTATTTAGATGGAGCGCTGAAGGGCATACCATTATTATAGTCAGCGCTAGTGTAGATCGCTGGGCAGTGCAGGGGATTTAAATGTTGGGCAGAGCTGGACTCACCAGTGGTGTTGCTGTCTAAGCTCCTGTACTCCAGGAAACTGAAGAATTTGTGGGTTCCTAGAGGGTGGAATGTTAAAGTGCATGCACATTATTGTGGGAACGCCTGAGGGGATCTGGATTAGGAAAGAATGTAAATGTTGGCATTAGTCTGAATATTTAAGAACTTCGCTGGTAAAATTTTTCACGAATGTAAGGAGTTTTCCTAAAAAAACAAGATAATAAGGCTTAACTATGTAAATTGAACAATGAAAATGAAAATTAGTTTGGTGTTCTTTTTTTTTTTAAATGACTAAGAATTAAAAATAATATTAATTTTTTTAAACATTTAACCCCTTAGTGACGAAGCCTGTTTGCGCCTTAGTGACGGAGCCAAATTTTGAAAATCTGACATGTGTCACTCATCATACAATAACTCCGTAAAGGTTTCGCATATCCAAGTGATTCTGACATTGTTTTTTCGCCACATGTTGTACTTCATCTAGGTGGTAAAAATAAACCGATAGAATTCGTGTATATTTATTAAAAGTACAATATTGGAAGAATTTGGAAAAAATTGTCATTTTTTTCACATTTTCAACTGTAATATCTCAAATATGTGCAAACATACTGTACACATTTTTGATAGGATATATATTTCCATCTGTTTACTTTATTCTTTTTTACATTTGAAAAACTTTCATTTTTTTTTTTAACTATTTAGATGACGTACAAATTTAACATTACTCTTCAGCATTTTGAGGAACATTTTGTTTTCTTATAGCAAGCCAAGTTTGCAAAGGCTCATGAGTGTCAGAATGATAGATACCCCCACAAAAAGACCCCATTTTGAAAACTACACCCCTTAATGTATTCACTGAGGGGGGTCATTAGTATTTTGATCCCACAGTTTCTTTTCAGAAATTAATTCAATTTAGAGCAGAAAAAATAAAATTTCATAGTTTTGCAAATATGTCATTTTAAAGACATATTTTTTTCCTATAGTGCACATGAAAAGGAGGCTTGACACCCCAAAATGGATACCCCTGTTTCTCCCATGTTCAGAGACATACCCATTGTGGCCCTAATCTTATGTCTGGATGTACAACGGGGCCCAAAATGAAAGGAGTAGTCAGAGTCTTTCAGAACAGTAATTTAGCTTGAAGACGTTTTAGGCCCCATAGCAAAAGGAAAAAATTGTGATTTTCATTTTTTTGGCAATTTGGTCATTTTTAAAACAGCTATTTTTGTACAGCACACACATGAATGAAGACTTGCACCCCAAAATGGATACACCTGTTGCTCCCGTGTTCAGAGACATACCTATTTTGGCCCTAATCTTATGTCTGGATGCACAACAGGGCCCAAAATGTACGGAGTGGTCGGTGGTTTTTAGAACAGAAATTTTGCTTGAAGGCCTTTTATGCCCAATAGCACACTTGTAGAGATTAGAGTATCCAAAACCATAGAGAACCCCCACAAGTGACCCCATTTTGAAAACTAGACCCCTTAATGAATTTATCTAGGGGTGTACTGCTCATTTTGACCACACCGTTTTTGAATGAATTCAAGCAAAGCAAAAGGAAAAAATTGTGATTTTAATTTTTTTTGGCAATTCTGTCATTTTAAAAACAGCTTTTTTTCTACAGCACACACATGAATGAAGACTTGCACACCAAAATGGATATTTCTGTTCGTCCCGTGTTCAGAGACATATCCATTGTGACCCTAATCTTATGTCTGAATGCCCAATGGGGCACAAAATGTAAGGAGTAGTTGGTGGCTTTCAGAACAGAAATTTAGCATGAAGGTGATTTAATCCCCATTGCCCACTTGTAGAGCCCTTGAGCGACCAAAACGACAGAGAACCCCAACAAATGACCCCATTTTGAAAACTAGACCCCTTAATAGAGATGAGCGAGCACCAAAATGCTCGGGTGCTTGTTACTCGAGATGAACTTTTCACGATGCTCGAGGGTTCGTTTCGAATAACGAACCCCATTGAAGTCAATGGGCGACCCGAGCATTTTTGCAACTTTTACTTCTGAAAAGCCCTCATTAGCAAGGCATACCTTAGCTAAGCACCACACTACCTCCAACAAAGCACAATCACTGCCTGCATGACACTCCGCTGCCACTTCTCCTGGGTTACATGCTGCCCAACCCCCCCCACACGACCCAGTATCCACACCGCACACCAAACTGTCCCTGCCCAGCCTTCAGCTGTCCTCATGCCACGCCACCCTCATGTCTATTTATAAGTGCGTCTGCCAGAGGAAAAGCAGGCACACACTGCAGAGGGTTGGCACGGCTAGGCAGCGACCCTCTTTAAAAGGGGCGGGGCGATAGTCCACAATGCTGTACAGAAGCAATGAGAAATATAATCCTGTGCCACCGCCCATCAGGAGCTGCACATGTGGGCATAGCAAGGGGGAACCTATGTGCCACACACTATTCATTCTGTCAAGGTGTCTGCATGCCCCAGTCAGACCGCGTTTTTTTATAAATAGTCACAGGCAGGTACAACTCCGCAATGGGAATTCCGTGTGCACCCACAGCATGGGTGGCTCCCTGGAACCCACCGGCTGTACATAAATGTATCCCATTGCAGTGCCCTGGACAGCAGAGATAACGTCAGATTAAATGCAGGTGGGCTTCGGCCCACACTGCATGCCCCAACCTGACCGGGCTTTTTAATTCATAGACACAGGCAGGTACAACTCCCTATTGTGAAGTCCCTGTGGACCGACAGCATGGGTGGGTGCCAGAAAGCCACCGGCGGTACATAAATATATCCCATTGCATTGCACATCACAGCTGAGGTAATGTCATGTTTAATGCAGGTGGGCTTCGGCCCACACTGCATGCCCCAGTCAGACTGGGGTTCTTTAGAAGTGGACACAGATGCATTTACAACTCCCTGTGGACCCACAGCATGGGTGGCTCCCTGGAACCCACCGGCGGTACATAAATATATCCCATTGCAGTGCCCATCACAGCTGATGTTACGTCAGCTGTAATGCAGGTGGGCTAAAAATCAATTTGATTACACTGTAGGCGAGGGCCCCCAAAAATTGGTGTACCAGCAGTATTAATGTACCTGAGAAAAATTGCCCATGCCCAACCAAGAGGGCAGGTGAAACCCATTAATCGCTTTGGTTAATGTGGCTTAATTGGTAACTAGGCCTGGAGGCAGCCCAGTTAAAATAAAAATTGGTTGAGGTGAAAGTTTCAACGCTTTAATGAGCATTGAAACGTATAAAAATTGTTTAGAAAAATTATATGACTTGGCCTTGTGGGCCTAAGAAAAATTGCCCGTTCGGCGTGATTATGTGAGGTTTCAGGAGGAGGAGCAGGAGGAGGAGGAGGAATATTATACACAGATTGATGAAGCAAAAAGGTCCCCGTTTTGGATGGTGATAGAGAACGATGCTTCCATCCGCGGGTGCAGCCTACGTATTGTTTAGGTATCGCTGCTGTCCGCTGGTGAAGAAGAGGAGTCTGGGGAAATCCAGGCTTTGTTCATCTTGATGAGTGTAAGCCTGTCGGCACTGTCGGTTGATAGGTGGGTACGCTTATCCGTGATGATTCCCCCAGCCACACTAAACACACTCTCTGACAAGACGCTAGCCACAGGACAAGCAAGCACCTCCAGGGCATACAGCGCGAGTTCAGGCCACGTGTCCAGCTTCGACACCCAGTAGTTGTAGGGGGCAGAGGCGTCACCAAGGACGGTCGTGCGATCGGCTACGTACTATTTTACTGCCCATTCTTTTAATCTGCTCGCTCTCACAGAAACGTGGATACAGCAGTCTGACACGGCCTCCCCTGCTGCACTGTCCTACAATGGCCTGCAGTTCTCCCATACCCCGAGACCAGACGACAGGCGTGGCGGAGGAGTAGGTGCTCTTCTCTCCCCGAAATGTACCTACCAGGTCATCCCCCCTGTACCCTCACTCACTTTTCCTTCATTTGAGGTACATATGCTACGGCTTTTCCGCCCGCTGTCCATGCGAGTAGCAGTCATCTATCGCCCCCCAGGTGCTGCTCGCCTGTTTTTGGACCACTTTGCTGCCTGGCTCCCCCACTTCCTATCCTGCGAAATCCCAACCCTCATCTTAGGCGATTTTAACATCCCCACTAATTACCCCATCTCCCCATCTGCCTCTCAGCTTCTTTCGCTCACCTCCTCCCTTGGTCTCTCTCAACTCACAGCCTCTCCCACTCACAGGGATGGCAATACTCTGGATCTGGTCTTCCTCCGGCTCTGCTCTGCTTCCAACTTCACTAACTCCCCTCTCCCACTCTCAGATCATAACATCCTCTCTTTCTCTGTCACACTCCCTAACATCTCTCCACACCCACCTACCTATCGTACCTACAGGAACTTAGAGGCCATCCACACACAAGACTTTGCTGAATCCCTACAGTCCTCTCTGTCCCCCATCTCTCTCCTCTCCTGCCCCAACCTGGCTGCCGCTCACTACAACACCGCTCTCAAACATGCCCTGGATGAAGCGGCGCCCCCCAGGACCCGAGCCATCCGATGTAGACCACGGCAACCCTGGCTCACACCTCAAACGCGCTTCATCCGGCGGTGCTCTAGAAGTGCCGAACGGCTGTGGAGGAAGTCGCAAACGTCTGCAGACTTTCTCCACTACAAATTCATGCTCAAAACCTACAACTTCGCCCTCCACCACGCCAAACAAGTCTACTTTACCTCTCTCGTCTCCTCACTATCGCACAACCCTAAACAGCTCTTTGATACTTTTCACTCCCTTCTCAGCCCTAAACCGCAGCCCCCGGTGACGGATCTCAGTGCTGTTGAACTGGCTGCCTATTTCAAAAAGAAAATTGATGACATCCGTCAAGAAATAACCTCCCAATCCCAGACTAGCCCTGACCTTAGGCTTGTCAGCACTGCAGCTAGCTCCTGCTCACTGTCTGTACTCAGACCAGCAACAGAGGAAGAAGTCTCCAAACTGCTCTTCTCTGCTCGCCCCACCACCAGCGCTAGCGACCCTCTCCCCTCACACCTCCTCCGATCCCTCTCCCCAGTGGTCATCTCGCATCTCACCACTATATTCAACCTCTCTCTGGCCTCTGGCATCTTTCCCTCTTCTTTCAAACATGCCATCATATCCCCATTGCTAAAGAAGCCGACTCTTGATGCAACTGACGTTGCCAATTACCGACCCATCTCAAACCTCCCCTTCATCTCCAAATTACTAGAACGGCTGGTTTACTCCCGCCTTGTAAGCTATCTATCAGAGAACTCTCTCCTCGACCCCCTACAGTCTGGCTTCCGACCCCAACACTCCACAGAAACTGCCCTTACAAGGGTATCAAACGACCTACTGTCAGCCAAATCAAGGGGTGACTACTCCCTACTGATCCTCCTCGATCTCTCTGCAGCATTTGACACAGTTGACCACAAACTCCTCCTCAGTATGCTTCGCTCCATCGGCCTAAAGGACACTGCTCTCTCCTGGTTCTCCTCCTACCTATCTGACCGCTTTTTCAGTGTCTCCTTTGCTGGCTCTACCTCTCCTTCTCTTCCCCTTGCTGTTGGGGTCCCCCAAGGCTCGGTCCTTGGCCCCCTCTTTTTCTCTATCTACACAGCCCCTGTTGGACAAACCATCAGGAGCTTTGGCCTCCATTACCACCTCTATGCTGATGACACCCAGTTATACACCTCTTCCCGTGACATCTCTGCACCTTTCCTCCAAAACATCACCAACTGTCTGTCTGCTGTCTCTAACACCATGTCCTCTCTCTACCTAAAACTAAACCTCTCTAAAACTGACTTACTGGTGTTTCCTCCTTCCACCAACCGACCTCCTCCTGACATCTCCATCTCAGTGTGCGGCGTCACCATAACTCCTAGACAACATGCCCGCTGCCTTGGGGTCATATTCGACTCAGATCTCTCATTTACTCCCTACATCCAGTCAGTGGCCCGAACATGTCGGCTGCACCTAAAGAACATCTCAAGAATCCGCTCCTTTCTCACCATAGACACGCTGAAAACGCTTGTTGTTGCCCTCATCCACTCACGGCTCGACTATTGCAACTCCTTGCTGGTCGGCCTCCCCTGCACCAGACTCAACCCTCTACAATCCATCCTGAATGCGGCAGCCAGGCTCATATTACTGTCCAGCCGCTACTCAGATGCCTCTGCCCTGTGCCAGTCACTGCACTGGCTGCCAGTTAAATACAGAATTCAATTTAAACTTATTACCTTCATCCACAAAGCCCTCCACAGTGCAGCGCCCCCCTATATCGCCTCCCTCATCTCAATCCATCACCCAGCCCGGGCTCTCCGCTCGGCAAACGAAACTAGACTGCACACCCCTCTAATTCGAACTTCTCACTCCCGCCTCCAAGACTTCTCCAGAGCAGCACCGGTCCTCTGGAACGCACTACCAAAGAACATCCGGGCAATCCAGGACTCGAAAAACTTCAGGCGTGCTCTAAAGACGCACCTCTTCAGGGATGCATACCGCATTCCCTAAACAAACCCTTCTGTACACCGCCTGATAACATGTTCCTTGACCTACTGACTGCAATCCCTGCTAGCCATCATAAACCGCTCCTGTAGTCATATTGATCCTGCCGTCGCATAGCTAAATGTCTGACTGTTGTCTGTATATAGCATCCCTCACTCTCCAGCACGCGATACCGTGCACACCTCCAGCCATTTTACCTTCTGTATCACCCCATTACTTGTAGTATGTAAGCTCGTTGGAGCAGGACCCTCACCCCTATTGTTTCCATCAGCTGATTACGATTGTAACCGTGGTTCTGTAATTTTTTGTACTTTTGTCTTTCTGTATTTCCCCTGTCTATGTAAGCGCTGCGGAATATGTTGGCGCTATACAAATAAAGATTATTATTATTATTATTATTATTATTACTCCCTCACCATCCTTTTACAGTGCTCCCGCCAACTCAGCCTTGACTGTGGATCGGTGACACAGTCTTGCTGGGGAGCCAGAAAGCTGGCAAAGGCCTTGGAGAATGGTCCCCTGCCTGCGCTGTACATGCTGCCTGATCTCTGCGCCTCCCCTGCTACCTGGGCCGCGGAAATGCGCTTTCGGCCACTAGCGCTGTCGGATGGGAAGTTTACCATCAGTTTGTCCACCAGCGCCCTGTGGTATAGCATCATTCTCGAACCCCTTTCCTCTTCGGGAATGAGAGTGGAAAGGTTCTCCTTATACCGTGGGTCGAGCAGTGTGTACACCCAGTAATCTGTAGTGGCCAGAATGCGTGTAACGCGAGGGTCACGAGAAAGGCATCCTAACATGAAGTCAGCCATGTGTGCCTGGGTACCTGTACACAACACATGGCTGTCCTCACTCGTAGGATCACTTTCAGGATCCTCCTCCTCCTCCTCTGGCCATACACGCTGAAAGGATGACAGGCAAGCAGCATGTGTACCCTCAGCAATGGGCCAAGCTGTCTTCCCCCTCCTCCTCATGCTCCTCCCCCTCAACGCGCTGAGATATAGACATGAGGGTGCTCTGACTATCCAGCGACATACTGTCCTCCCCCGCCTCCATTTCCGAGTGCAAAGCGTCTGCCTTTATGCTTTGCAGGGAACTTCTCAAGAGGCATAGCAGAGGAATGGTGACGCTAATGATTGCAGCATCCCCGCTCAGCATCTGGGTAGACTCCTCAAAGTTTCCAAGGACCAGGCAGATGGCTGCCAACCAGGCCCACTCTTCTGTAAATAATTGAGGAGGCTGACTCCCACTACGCCGCCCATGTTGGAGTTGGTATTCCACTATAGCTCTACGCTGCTCATAGAGCCTGGCCAACATGTGGAGTGTAGAGTTCCACTGTGTGGGCACGTCGCACAGCAATCGGTGCACTGGCAGATGAAACCGATGTTGCAGGGTCCACAGGGTGGCAGCGTCCGTCTTGGAGTTGCGGAAATGTGCGCTGACCCGGCGCACCTTTCCGAGCAGGTATGACAAGTGTGGGTAGCTTTTCAGAAAGCGCTGAACCACCAAATTAAAGACATGGGCCAGGCATGGCACGTGCGTGAGGCTGCCGAGCTGCAGAGCCGCCACCAGGTTACGGCCGTTGTCACACACGACCATGCCCGGTTGGAGGCTCAGCGGCGCAAGCCAGCGGTCGGTCTGCTCTGTCAGACCCTGCAGCAGTTCGTGGGCCGTCTGACTCTTCTCTCCTAAGCTGAGTAGTTTTAGCACGGCCTGCTGACGCTTGCCCACCGCTGTGCTGCCATGCCGCGTGACACCGACTGCTGGCGACGTCCTGCTGCTGACACATCTTGATTGCGAGACAGAGGTTGCATAGGAGGAGGAGGAGGGTGGTTTAGTGGAGGAAGCATACACCGCCGCAGATACCACCACCGAGCTGGGGCACGCAATTCGGGGGGTGGGTAGGACGTGAGCGGTCCCAGGCTCTGACTCTGTCCCAGCCTGCACTAAATTCACCCAATGTGCCGTCAGGGAGATATAGTGGCCCTGCCCGCCTGTGCTTGTCCACGTGTCTGTTGTTAAGTGGACCTTGGCAGTAACCGCGTTGGTGAGGGCGCGTACAATGTTGCGGGAGACGTGGTCGTGCAGGCCTGGGACGCACATCGGGAAAAGTAGTGGCGACTGGGAACCGAGTAGCGCGGGGCCGCCGCCGCCGCCATCATGCTTTTGAAAGCCTCCGTTTCCACAAGCCTATATGGCAGCATCTCCAGGCTGATCAATTTGGCTATGTGCACGTTTCACGCTTGAGCGTGCGGGTGCGTGGCGGCGTACTTACGCATTGCGCTCAAACAGTGGCGCTAGCGACGTCTGGACGCTGCGCTGAGAAACATTGCTGGATGGGGCCGAGGACAGCGGAGGTGAGGGTGTGGGTGCAGGCCAGGAGACGGTAGTGCCTGTGTCCTCAGAGGGGGGTTGGATCTCAGTGGCAGGTTGGGGCACAGGGGGAGAGGCAGTGGTGCAAACCGGAGGCGGTGAACGGCCTTCGTCCCACCTTGTGGGGTGCTTGGCCATCATACGCCTGCGCATGCTGGTGGTGGTGCCTCCCCAGCTGATCTTGGCGCGACAAAGGTTGCACACCACTGTTCGTCGGTCGTTAGGCGTCTCTGTGAAAAACTGCCACACCGTAGAGCACCTTGACCTCTGCAGGGTGGCATGGCGCGAGGGGGCGCTTTGGGAAACAGTTGGTGGATTATTCGGTCTGGCTCTGCCTCTACCCCTGGCCACCGCACTGGCTCGGCCTGTGCCCACACCCTGACTTGGGCCTCCGCGTCCTCGGCCGCGTCCACGTCCTCTAGGCCTACCCCTACCCCTCAGCATGCTGTATTACCAGTAATGCAGAAACAGAACGCTGTAATTAAATGTGCCGCTTATTGGCCTGTGGTTGGAGGCTGACTTCGCTTACGGAACGCCAGGAAATAATTTTGTGCAAGCCTGCTGTAACACTTAGCTGGCTGCGTATGAATTTGGAGAACTACTACACCCAGCACAGACCCAGAACACTGAGGACAGTCACAGGCAGCCCAAATAGATTTTTTTCCCCAAATTTTTTTGCAAAGGCCCACTGCCTATATTCAATCAATATGTCTTCTGTCCCTGCCTAACCAGCACTTCTGACCCTGGAGTATGTATAATTACTGCAGGGCGCAATGCTCTGCACGGCCGATATACCAAAAAAAAAAAAAAAGTGCAACACTGCAAAAAGCAGCCTCCACAGTACTGCACACGGTTAGATGTGGCCCTAAGAAGGACCGTTTGGGTTCTTGAAGCCTAAAACACTCCTAACACTCTCCCTATAGCAGCTCCACCAAGATACCACTTTCCCTCCTCTATGTCAGAACGCATCTGTGGCGAGCCGCGGGAGGGGCCGATTTTTATACTCGGGTGACACCTGATCTTGCCAGCCACTCACTGCAGGGGGTGGTATAGGGCTTGAACGTCGCAGGGGGAAGTTGTAATGCCTTCCCTGTCTTTCAATTGGCCAGAAAAGCGCGCTAACGTCTCAGAGATGAAAGTGAAAGTAACCCGAACATCGCGTGGTACTCGTTACAAGTAATGAGCAACTCGAACACGCTAATACTCGAACGAGTATCAAGCTCGGACGAGTACGTTCGCTCATCTCTACCCCTTAACGAATTCATCTAGGGGTGTACTGCATATTTTGACCACACAGTATTTGAATGAATTTACGATTTTCATTTTTTTGGCAATTTTGTCAATTTAAAAGGTTTTTTTGTACAGTGTACATGGGAATGAAGACGTTCACCCCAAAATGGATACCCCCGTTTGTCCCGTGATCAGAAACATACCCATTGTGGGCCTAATCTACTTACAGAACACATGGCAAGGCCTATAATGCAGGGAACACCTGTTGGATTGCAGGGCACGACTGAATAAATTCCAGGCCCCATTGTTCACTTGCACAGAATAAAAATTGACACCTTAAAAAAATTCACCCTCCCCCCTTCCACCATTTTTGCCATTCCCTAAATCTGTTAAAAGTAATAATGTGAACTGTGTGGCATTTCCGAAGACGGGTAATTACGGAGGCTGGTTGGGATGGGCACATGGGGCAATAAAACCGGGTATCCCCCTTCTCTCATGCTTTTTGTGGGGTATTTCTTGATCGGCAGGAATAGGGTGTAAAAAGTGGCGCTCTGTGAGGCTTCGTTAGCTTGATGAGGTTCGGCGGTCTCAAGCAGAAGGCACTCAACAAGCTGCTTCTGGAACTGCAGGAAAGTGAGCGTTCCCGGAGCTTCTTGTAAATTACGTATTACAGGTTGTGGTCTAAATAACGGGAGACAGCCAACTTCCCACAGAAAATAGTAAAAGGGCCGCCCACGCGGGCCGGACACCCGCGCCCCTGGCAGCCGGACAACAAGCCAAGGGGACGCGCCCCAACCGCAAGACCCCACACACCGGGAGGACCAGCAACCGCATGGTAACATAGAATTAGGTGAGTATGTGATACAGCTTCCTGGACTCTCCGTTCCCTTATCTTTCAATAGTTTATGGGTCTCAAAGGTAATGACAGATTCCCTATAATAAATCTCACCTTTAACAGTAATAGGCCTCATTCACAGCTGTTGTCCTTTTTTCCCCATGTCTCACCGAAGGGACAAAAGGTTTCAATAATGACTTATGAAAAACCCTATGAACCCTCCATGTAGCTGGCAAATCAAGTTCATAAGCAAGCGGATTTACTACCCGCGTGATGACAAAGCGACCCACGTAACGTAGCGCCAGTTTCAAAGACGGAACTTTCAATTTGAGATCTCTAGAAGACAAATATATCTTCCGTCCCACCCTGTAAGGTTCAGATACTGACAGACTCCTCCCACTACGCAACTGCATATGAGCCTCCGTTGCTTCCAGGTTCTTCTGTACTTCTTTCCATACCCCCTGCAGCGCATCTGTGGTGATATCAGCTGCAGGACAGGCCGACGGAGTAGAAATAGCTATAAGGAAGCGAGGATGCTGACCATATATGCTAAAGAATGGAGATACCCCAGTGGAAGAACAAGTACGGTTGTCTAGTGCAAACTCTGCCAACGGCAGGAATTCTGCCCACTGATGAGCCTTTTCGCTAGCAAACAACCGTAAATATTGCACTAGATCCTGGTTCTTCCGCTCAATCTGACCATTAGTTTGCGGGTAGAATGCTGACGAGAAGGAAAGCAACGTTCCCAGGTTTCTACAGAAAGCTCGCCAAAATTGCGCAACAAACTGAACACCGCGATCAGATACAATGTTCTTGGGAACCCCATGTAGCGGAATGATTTCTTTTACAAATATCTTGGAAAATTCTATCTCAGAAGGTAGCTTCTTTAACGCCACGAAATGTGCCATCTTTGAAAAATGGTCACATCCATTGGATGGTGGTGAACTTCTAAGACTCAGGTAGATCGGTGATAAAATCTACCGATAAATACGACTACGGATGAAAAGGCACCGGTAACGATCTCAGAGGCCCCTCCGGACGACGACGACTTTTACCGCGTGCACAGACAGAGCATCCCTTAACAAAGTTGCGGATCTCCCGAGACATGCCTGGCCACCAGTAGTGTCTAGTACAAAGATCCAGAGTCCCCTGAGACTCCGGATGGCCTGCGAAAACAGATGAGTGAGACTCTTCAATGACTCTGAGACGCAAGGTCTGCCCTCCGGCAACCCCGAGGGAGCGTCCTACTGACAATTTTGTAGATGAGGAATGAGATCAGATTCTACAGCTGCCACCACCACCCCAGGTGCCAAGATATTCTCGGGAGCCACTGTTTCACTTTCCGGTGAACCGAAACTCTGGGAGAGGGCGTCTGCCTTCACGTTCTTCTCCCCTGGAATATATGTAACGATGAGGTTAAACCTGGCAAAAAACAATGCCCACCTGCCCTGATGAGCCGTGAGTCTCCTAGCATTGGCGAGATACCAAGTTTTTATGATCAGTATACATGGTAATGGGATGCCTTGCCCCCTCAAGATGGTGACGCCACTCTTCTAGAGACCACTTAATCGCCAATAACTCACGATTACCCATGTCATAGTTACGCTCCACCGAACTGAACTTCCGTGAGAACGCACATGGACTATACCCAGGTCTCCTGCTGACTTCCTGAGACAATACAGCCCCCACCCCCACCTCAGACGCATCGACCTCAATGAAGAACGGTCGCCGCGTGTCAGGCTGTACTAGCACCAGGGCAGCAGTAAACGCCCTTTTGAGACAACTAAAAGCCTCTAGGGCTTAGGCGACAATCTTACCAAGTCGGCACCCTTGGTAAGATCGGTCGGGTTGAGCAATAACGGAATAATTCTTAATGAATCTACAGTAGAAATTTGTGAAACCTAAAAACCACTGGAGAGCTTTCAAGTTATCTGGTCTGACTTATTGGCAGATTGCTGCCACTTTATCAGACTCCATTTGAATCTCCGTGAGTGAAATCACATAACCAAGGAAAGACACTTGTTCAGTACCAAAAATGCATTTCTCCAACTTCACAAAAAGTTGGTACTCACGCCGCACATGTGAGTCCCAGTCTGGGGAGTACACCAGAATGTCATTGAGATATATGACCAAAAATACCCCCAGGAAGTCGTGGAAGACCGCATTCATAAATCCCTGGAACACAGCGGGGGCATTACAAAATCTGAAGGGCATGACTAAACATTCCAAATGTCCAAATGAGTTGTTGAACGCGGTCTTCCACTCATCTCCCTTTCGGATGCAAAATAAATTGTAAGCCCCCCTCAAGACCAATTTGGAAAACTAGTGGGCCCCTACCGCGTGATTCAGTAAATCAGGAATCAGGGGCAAGGAGCACTAGTTCTTCACAGTAATTCTATTCAAAGCCCGATTATTCACACAAGGCCTCAATGTCCCATCCTTCTTCCCTACAAAGAAGAGACCTGCCCCAGCAGGGGAACTGGACAGCCTGATATGTCGTTTGGCCAGAGACTCTGAGTGCTTCATGCTCACGCCCAGACAAATTGAAAATGGTTCGCTTAGGGATGGGACTGTCAGGGATCAAATCAATACCACAGTCCCACTCCCTATGGGGAGGCAAAGTCTCAGACAGTTTCTTGGAAAATGCATCATGAAAAGCGGACAAATACTTAGGAATAAGTGTGATATCGGCAGAACACATGGATATAGTAGCTAAGTGACTATGACAGGTCAACCCCCAATGTGTCAATTCCCGAGTGGACCAATCAAATCAGGGATTGTGCAGTGCAAACCATCCATTACCAAGAACAACAGATTCTCAGAACGGAGAACCCCCACAGTGAATTGTAACATGGGGGTCCTCCATTGTTCCACCCCTGCAGACAGAGGGGTAGAATCTATACTAGTGAAGCATATGGAAATTTTTAACGCCAAGAATTCAGTCATCAGAGGTCTGACAAAACTTAAATTAATCAAATTTGCGGCAGCACCCGAATCAATATAAGCTTGACCGAACCGAGTGAAATTCTGGTAGCAAATCTGACAAGGTACCAACAACTTAGGGAGTACCTGTGATCCTAGGCGATCCTCCCAAAAATTGCCTAGGATCTGAAGTTTTCCGCCGGTTCAGACTGATGTTGTAGACGCTTCTGAGGACGGGTCGCTATACAATGTCCCACAATAGAGGCAGAGGCGATGAGTCATCTGGAACCATCGCCATTCCTCGGGACTTAGCTGATCCACTTCCATAGGCTCGGCACCAGAAGTTGGCATGAAAGAAGGAGGAGCGGGCCTGCCGGATTCCCTAGCCTTACTGGCCTAACGTTCCTCTTTTCTAGATCTCAGCCTCCTGTCAGCTTTGACCGCCAATTTCATTGCATCATTGAGTGTCACGGGAGCGGGATGAGAAATGAGTAGATCCTTGACAACGTCAGAAAGACCCAACAAGAACACATTTAAGGGCGCTATCGTTCCAAGAGGTTTCACCTGCATACAGTCTAAATTTAGAGCAATAGTCCGCTACCGACTGCTGCCCCTGACGTAGAGACATGAGATGAGATACCGCCAACCCCGCATGATTCGGCTCTTCAAAAATACCTCCAAGTTCCTGAAAAAACAAATCAACTGACTACTCCTTGCCCGAGAGTTCGGCTTGCCTGCAGGCACATGTCTGGGGGAAACCCCGAAGTAAGGACATAATTAATCCAACTTTCTGGGATTCTGAGCTGGAGGAGCGGGGCCGCATCCGAAAATACAATCTACATGCCTGCTGAAAAACAAAAAACTTGCTCCTCTTCCCTGAAAATACCTCAGGAAGAGGACATTTGGGCTCAGGAATAGAAGGGGTGGTAGAAACATGCACTAACTGCCACTGCTCCTGGGCCACCATACGACTGGACAGGTCTTGGATCACGACTACTAAATCCTGCAACTGACTAGCGAGGGTACTTATGGCCTCCATTGGAGATCAATTTTAAGGGCCAGTTATTATGTTACGGTGTACTACCTTTGATACACCAGCCTGGGTGCCCTAGATCTCACCCACAACTGCTGTCCCTGCCTGCTTGTCCCCATTCCTGGCTAACCCCAGGCGGGCAACTGGGCGTCGGTCCCTACTCTAACTAAGGACCAAGAAGGGGCGCTGGCATACCTGGATAGAAAGAGTAGAACACCGACAGAAAGGCAGATGTAAATAACCAACACAAACAATACTAAGCAGAACTGAGGCAGATGAAAAACCTGGCGGACAATAGCAAAGTATAGCAGACAAGATGATAGAGGGAGGAGACCAACAGAGGCAGACTAGCTAGCACACTGAGGGAAACCAATAACTGGTAGTGATTGCAAATCTCTGCCCGACCTTTAAACAAAAGCCTCTGCCCAGGGACAGAGAGAGGGAGACAGCCAACTCCCAACAGAAAATAATAAAAGGGAGCTCGTGCACGGCAGCTGCACTCACAGGTGTGCGCACGCACCATGCCGCGCGCCTGCGCCCCCAGCAGCCGGACAACAAGCCGAGGGGACGCGCCCCGACCATGGGACCCCGCACACTGCCGCCCCGGGAGGACCAGCAACCGCATGGTAACAAAGAATTAGGCGAGTATGTAATACAGCTTCCTGGACTTTCCGTTCCCTCACCTTTCAATAGCTTATGGGTCTCAAAGGTATTGACAGGTTCCCTATAATGAATCTCACCTATAATAGTATTAGGCCTCATTCACAGCTGTTGTCTTTTTTCCCCCATGATATTAGCAAGACTAAGGCAAAGACTCCATGATTTTGCATAAAAAAATGAAGGTTTAATGCTCACTGCACTGTGGACATTTGGAGCCTGAAGGACGTATTTACTCAGGGAAATTTTCCCATGTGATTTGTTTCCAATTGTAAGATGGATAGCTCAAATAGGAAAATAACTCATTCATTTGAATGGGTTAATTTAAATGAGTGATTCTTCTCTAGGATCAATGGTCTCAGTTTAAATCGCTGTATGTCCTACTTATGGGCAATTCTTGCTCAGGAGTTGTCCATTATTTCTATAGCAGCGTGAAAAAAATTGCATCATACTCGCATGGTATGCAATATGCATATGAGCGAGATGCGTTTTTCACGCTTTTACTATGGTACCAAATGTGTGTCTGAAATACAGACGTTAATCTGATGCAAAGCAGGCATTTTTATCTCAAAACGTTTTTCACTGACCTATATCGAACTCTCCGGTGTAAATACAGCCTTAACTTCAAGTTAATTGCAATATTGCCTCCTCTGAGACTTTTATGCAAACTTTATGCCCTTTATTAGGATGTATTTTCTGATATTCTATATTAAACAAAGCTTTAGATGTGCAGATGGAAACAAGTATTGTTGTCGTAGAATTCCTTTGCGGAATCACGGCTTACTCAATTTGGAATGTTTACAGCCCTCCATATTAATTCTGAATTGATAATGCGCATAAGAAGTTTTTCACACTGACACGAGGTTCAGCATGCATAGCTTCCTCAATTCTAACTTTAATGATCGGCGTGTAGCCTATTTTAAGAGTTTAACAAATCCGCCCATCTGGGCAGGTCAAAGATTACATGCATACAACGTATTGTTTAATTATTGGATAAGCATCTTGCAATTCTTCCATCCTCCGGTCATCTGTGATTGGCCATCAGGTGGTGGATGAAATGAGTGGGTTGTCTTGGAGCCACGTGGGGTTCCTTCGATATGATTGGATGTTACATCATGAACTATAAATTGCACAAACCTCCCATGTTATTTGCATACGTTTCCAGTAAAGTCGCTGGGGAAATTTTCGCGGTAACTTGAAAGCGGAAGCTTGTCTCAGATTCGGTTCATTGTCTACTTCCTAGTTCCTTTAATCACCCATGCAACCGGACAAACAGATATATTTATATCTTGGTTGCGTGCTAAATCCCATCCAGCAGAGTTTATAAAACAGATATTTCATATAAGCTGAAGTACCTATTGCATAACTTGTAGCAAGACATTATATTTGTAGCAAGACAGAAATATGTATACAGAATGTTAAATTGACAACTGTCTACTGCCAAAGCCCACCGATCCAAAATATAGAAATACTGGACTTCCACCACAGACCCCCCTTGAAACTATCTGTTTCACTAAACTCGCCCTGCTCCGTCCCACCCCAATTCCCCACCGCTGACCCTAGACTCGCATTGTGTTGTACACTGGAGCTATTGCTGTCATGCGGGTATAGGATGGTTCGACATCATCACATTCTGGATCCATGATGACGACGGTTGCGCTGACAGTGGGCTTTTTGTTGGACGTCGTAGTGGGACAGGTGGACCAGGCAGTCATCAGGGTCGGAATACACTGTATGCAACAACAAACAGAAATTAGGATGACTATAAAGGTGACAAATATAATCAGGTTAGGAGAGGTGCGACTTTCACTATTTCAGGTAAACTCTGCATAACTTGTATAGAACCCCGCCTTCTTGACGTTACCTCGATTCATCAACGAGAGTGCAAAATTAGGACTATCTAATAACTGATCAACATGACTGAACCCCTGTCTTATTAGTAAGTGCATTATCATATATATTAGTCTGGAAGGAAAGAGCTACAAGCTGATTATTCCCACTTCCCTTTTCCAGAGGCGGCAAGGTAACAGGACCAGGGGCATTGTAACACCGGCATGTTGCGTGGACATAAGCAGAGTGCACTGCAGATAAAATAAAGCAAAATCTTAGCGAAAACCTATCACAGTGTTCTAAATACACAATGTTTCAAAACTTATTTTTCTTTATTTTTCCCTTCTCCTGTTAGGTACCTAACTGAGGAAAACAGACTAAGGTTAGCTCTTTTTATTTAGTGCGGTCAGCTTCTTAATGGCAACTGCGTTTTTACCTGTGGGTCACGTTTTGTCTGGAATGTAGGTACAAGTTTCCCCCATATCATCTTACAGACACTCCCTTTTTTGGCTAAAATCGTACCTAGTGCCATTCTATTTTGAAAAGTCATAGTCGAGGTAGGTCCTATTGGTCGACTAGTCCCTATAAGGCGTCTCTAGTATAATTTATAAACCGCTTTTAATTGTAATAAACATAATTAATCCAGTCAACATTTATTTACCCTAATGATCGGGAAAATGGACTCGAATGTAGTTTTAACTTGGTCTCTAATTTTTAAAACTTGTCAGGTACCCCCCTTGGCTATCCTATGATGTCAATGTATACGTGTAGATCAAAACTATCACCAGGAGCCTCTCTTCTCACTCTAATGTGTTGTACTAGAAGTACATACTAGTAGTGTGCACAGGTACGCACGGCGTGGGACTCCCTAATCTTCACCCACACCATTGTCCCTCCTGGAGATAGTCCTAATGGTGAACACGTCCAGGTCGCCTCACCCTTGCGTCAGGGTTTTCCCACTGCCCGTAAGTCCCTACTCCTAAAAGGGGAGGGATCCCTACCTCACCTCAGAAGGAGGCCATGGATTCCCTGGGCTTATTTCCGGGCATCCATACCCTCTATCTGTACGAGTTAACACCCCACAGGGTGTGCCCTCGCCGGAACCTAAGGTCTTCTGCACTTTCCCTAGGCAAATGGGAAGTCCACTGACCGTCCATCTTATGAGACTGAGGCAGGCGCAGTACTGGTACATTTCTCCATTCTTCTGGTAACGTACCTGGTTGGCATTATCGGAACTGGCTCTTCATCTTTTTCAAACAAGGGAAACATTGGTCACATTAAAGGGAGAATACACGTACAGGAAATTACATACCCCACCTCTTTCTGCGAAAATCATATCCACGGCCACTCTATTTTGGAACGCCATGGATGCAGTGGGCCCTAACTGGTTAGCTAACCCTTGCAAAGCATCTCTGGTGTAGTTTACAAACCTCTGCTGATTGTAAGAGATATAATTCATCCAATCTACATTATTATGAACAGTGACAAAAGCAAATGAGGAATCAAAACCTGCTTTAACCTGATCTCTAGAATTAAATTAATCTCGCTCCCCCCTTGGCACACCCTTGGGGTGGTGAGCAACATCTGGTAGGGACATTCAAACAGGGTTTCTCTCTTAAACTTTTCCACATAGACCCTGTCACCTGGTTTTAGATTGTGACACTCATCTGTAGGACCTGGGGAAAAGCAGAGACTGCAGAATGCATTACTAACAATTCCTTGGAGAGGCATATGACGAAATTAACAAGAAAATCATTCCCCAAATTCAGCTACTGTGGCATGTACCCTCCTGGGAAAAAGAACAACTAATGAAAGACACTCCATTCAAAATTTACCCATTTTCTCTATTGCCTTTTGTATCTACTTTCCCACTACTCCGTGGATGGTAGGGTGTGTGAAAAGCCTGAAATATACCCAAAACAGACATGATGTGTTGCATTATTTCACCTGTGAAGTGTGTACCTTTGTTCGACTCAATCACTTCTGGTACCCCATATCTGCAGATTACCTCATTCATGTATTTCTGTGTGGTTATCTGCTCATTTACCTTAGTATCCGGGTGGGCCTCCAACCTGAAAAAGACTCGAGCAACAACAAGCACATATTCATACTCCCCAACAGGTGTGAGCTGAATGTGGTCAAATTGGCAATCTCTGAAATGGGTAGAGTGGTCAAGGCAAGTGTTATATGGCCACCTTACTTCTGTCCGGACTCGCACATGGCAAAGATCATGCTAACTGGACAAATGATGCAGCAGCTACAGAGAACCCAGGTGTCACCCATTCTTGTTCAGTGTCGCCGTCATCGCTGCTTTTGATTCTGTATACCAGCTGGGCCATCATGGGGAACAGGGACCTCTGTAGGCAAGTTCTGTTGATTGTTCGCCATACGCCGTCCTGTGCTGTCGCTCCCGTATTTTAGCCCATCTGCTTTCTTTCCTCGTTGACTTGTAACTGTAAAGTCCTTGACATATCAAAGTCCAAAGTCTTATCAAAGTCCAAAGTCTTATCAAAGTCCAAAGGTTTTATCAAAGTCCAAAGGTTTTATCAAAGTCCAAAGTCTTATCACTGACTCATGCTGTCAGTATCTATTCTTCTTTCTTCCACGGCTTGAGGGCCGCTGCCTTTGCTGTGTTGTCGGCGAGGGTGTCATCTCTCGCTTCTCCGTTGTAGAAATCGGTGTGGATTCTCCATTGCCAGGTAGTAGTAGTAGGGTTTCCATGAGACCCTGCACCGCTGCACCATTCTTAATTGGCTGTCCTACTGAGATAACAAGCTGTCTGGCCTTCCATATTGGGCCATAATCATGAGCTATGCCAAATGCATTCCAGGAGTCAGTGTAAAAAGTTGCCGACTTACCTTCTACCACTCCACACGCCCCAGTGAGGGCCTCCGGTTCCGCTTCTTGCCCTGAGACATGCGGAGGCAGAGCTTCTGCGTTTAGGACATCTTGTTGTGTGACCTCTGCATATCTGGTTCGGAATCATCAATCCTCACCCTGATACCATCTACAAAAGAAAACTCAAAATATGCATCATTAACAGTGTGTACATCACTACAATAATGCTATTTAAAAAATAGCTGATCCGCCATACTCAAATCACCTATGCCTCCCCTCCCCCCAGGAATACCTGATTAAAAGAAGAGTAGCCGGATTCAAGGTATTACAACATTGGGAAGCTCAGAGCAATATTGGGGGAGGCATGGAAAGAGCACATTGTAGCCGGATCTAATAGGCCAGAGATAAGTGCTTGGGTTGCACTTGCATGAGTATGTTCTGGGTGTCATTTGGGGTGTGGACCACTAGGGGGTAGTCCAATACCAACTTAGAAGATTTGTCAACCATTGCCTGTACTGCTGCCACCGCAAAAGCAGATGAGGGAGCTCCTCAAGTCACTGGATCCACCCTCATGGCTGTGGTTGTCCTCCGTGCTTTTGTGTCAATACTGTCGTATAGGTGGCAGTATGAAACAAGGTCCAGAAATGTGCGGAATTTGGCAACGGGTGTATGTACAGGTATGGCCTGCAGAACTTGGTTAGTCCTTGGAGGCCTCCAGGCCCTACAGCCTTCTGCAAGAGAAATTAACAGTGAAATTGTGGCCGGTTGGCAGTTTTTTCCAAAGCATCAGCACACAGCACCTAACATGTGTGGCTGACCCTTCACCCTTCTTTTTTTTTTTTTTTTTTTTTATCTAGGGGGATACTGTTTGACCCAGGGGTGTGTATCTGGGTCTCGTGTATATTATCATGGTGGGTATATTCAATTTCCCTATGCCTGTCTTGTAGGTGTCCCATAATTTGTCAGGAACCGTGGAAAGCTGAGTTTGGGACAGGAGAAAAAACAAACCTTTTCTTCTGGCTATCTATGATTCTTACCCCCTCCTTGGATAAGAGACGTGTTCTTGCATCATCTAGCTCCACCCCTCTGAGTGTGGCTAATCACTTACTTCTTTATTCTCTCATTCAATGTTTGGCAGTCCTTGGGTACACATCACAACTCAATAAAGATAAAGTCTTATGCACCACACAATTTACATTTTACAAATTACGGGTCAATCTGCCCCGTTCCTCCTGTGGATACCTGGCCTTATCCTTACCTCCTTGTTTCCTATTCCTTGGCTTCTCTACTGTAGTTTATTTATCTATTTTATATTGTCTGTGAATATACGTTACTTGTGCTGGGACTACAGGGCAAGTAACTTCCTCTTTTTAGGTCTCTTACTCATGTGACAGCCCAGCGACAGGATTATAAGGGAGATAACGGGAGTACGTGGCTAATTTTTACTTTTACAACAATTTTTGTCAGACTTCCGGCGACCGGGCAGATGCAGTCTTAGATGCCGGGCATCTCCATCTGATTGGTAATGTACTGCAATTCTCTCTATTCACTAAGCTGGTGTCTTTGTATATTAATACAGACGCCATTGCAGCCCACCTTCACTTCCTCTTTTCTGACACTTAGAGAAATTCTAACGTCTAATGCATAAATCACATAGATTATGTTGTAACTTCTGTCACAGCGGTGACCACCTAACATTGTATGTGGTTACAATTGAATTGGGGACTAAACACCTATTGGGGACTTGGCAAACATAGACGTATTTTCTTGTGGGCACGGTGTATTGGGATTTGGTGGGCTACGCAGTCTGTATTCTTAAGAGCCCCCTCAGGATGTGGGTGGCATATAACTTTTTACATTTATGACGGGCGTATGACAAAGATTAGGTTACATAACAAGACATACTAGTAGTTTTAACATCCAATATTAGTTAAATAACTAACAAATGTTACAGCACAAGAATTGCTCTGCTTCTATTAAGAGTTCCACTTCCTCTTTTTAAATGAAGTTTGCAGCTTTTTTTTTTTTTTTTTTTCTCTAAACAATTACGGGCACAGTTGAGCAGGACTGATACTACTTCTATATGACAGACAAACAAACTATTCCTATATAACAACATGATTATAAAAGTCTCCTCAGACGCCGGACATAATATGCCCCGCCCTAGAGTCTCTAGCATTTCTGTCGCTACACAGTTTATCAATCTACCCTCAGACGGAGGGATCTACTCGTGGACATTTAAACCATAAACAAATATTTGTGGACCACCATCCTCAAACAGTGGACCGTAACCACAGCGGTGGGCAGGGTAGGAATTATTCTGACCCATCCGAGGGTACTTTTCGTCAATAACAATCCTTTTTTGCAATTTGAGCAAGACATGTGTGGTATTCTCATACCACAGACAAACAGACAAATAGACAGAGCGCCAGTACGGCTGGCTTAGTCTAAACTGCCCCTCGGGATACTGTCTGGCAGGCCCCCCTCCTAGGTCTATTACCAGACTCTAACGGAGCAGCGCTGCCTGTCCAGACGTTTGACCGTTTCCTGTCTCTAAGGCTTTAGACTCCAAACCTGACCAGAGCAGGACCATCTAGTCAAACTACTCCGTCAGGCCCCCCTGACTCTAAGGTTTTAGACTCCAAACCTGACCCGAGCAGGGGGCCCCTGCGGGGACTTCCTCTCCCTTAAAGCAATTCACTGACCTTGCCAACCGACCAGTACTCTCAAAACGACAGGCATGTAAACATTCCTTTATATCTTATGACAGGTTCTTATCATGTGATCGAGACTTAAAGAAGTACCTGTCGATCGGGTCCAAATCATTCGGCCTGGCACGGCACATAGGCGAGCCTGAACTTAGCCACACAGGTATAGATAATTAATTTATCTCACCGTGTTCTGATGATATTTTGGGCCCACCTGGTCCAAGGTCGCATATGTCCGTGTCTTCTGTCCGAATTCTATGGAACCTGTCGATCACAGTCCCATCTGGGGTGCCACTGTCGTAGAATTCCTTTGCGGAATCACGGCTTACTCAATTTGGAATGTTTACAGCCCTCCATATTAATTCTGAATTGATAATGCGCATAAGAAGTTTTTCACACTGACACGAGGTTCAGCATGCATAGCTTCCTCAATTCTAACTTTAATGATCGGCGTGTAGCCTATTTTAAGAGTTTAACAAATCCGCCCATCTGGGCAGGTCAAAGATTACATGCATACAACGTATTGTTTAATTATTGGATAAGCATCTTGCAATTCTTCCATCCTCCGGTCATCTGTGATTGGCCATCAGGTGGTGGATGAAATGAGTGGGTTGTCTTGGAGCCACGTGGGGTTCCTTCGATATGATTGGATGTTACATCATGAACTATAAATTGCACAAACCTCCCATGTTATTTGCATACGTTTCCAGTAAAGTCGCTGGGGAAATTTTCGCGGTAACTTGAAAGCGGAAGCTTGTCTCAGATTCGGTTCATTGTCTACTTCCTAGTTCCTTTAATCACCCATGCAACCGGACAAACAGATATATTTATATCTTGGTTGCGTGCTAAATCCCATCCAGCAGAGTTTATAAAACAGATATTTCATATAAGCGGAAGTACCTATTGCATAACTTGTAGCAAGACATTATATTTGTAGCAAGACAGAAATATGTATACAGAATGTTAAATTGACAACTGTCTACTGCCAAAGCCCACCGATCCAAAATATAGAAATACTGGACTTCCACCACATTGTGTGTTATGTCATTACAGCAATGCAGCACCCTGCCAACACATTCTTGCCCTTTCCAATATTAAAAAGGTTACATTTAAAATAGTTGTTTTGTGTGGGAGATTTACGTGCTGTTGTTGCTTTGTTAATTAAATAATCTGAAATTCATATAACAGGCCCTGTGTAATGCCAATAAATAAGCACATTTTATCCTAGATTAGAAAATAAACAGCAGAGATCTGTTTCCAGAATAAATACGCCATGCACTTATGTAAGAATCACGCTGAAAGAATTAAAGGGGTTGTCCCGCGCCGAAACGGGTTTTTTTTTTTTCAAACCCCCCCCCCCCGGTCGGCGCGAGACAAACCCGATGCAGGGAGCTAAAGAAAGCTTACCGGAGCGCTTACCTTAATCCCCGCGCTCCGGTGACTTCAATACTTACCGCTGAAGATGGCCGCCGGGATCCTCTGTCTCCGTGGACCGCAGCTCTTCTGTGCGGTCCATTGCCGATTCCAGCCTCCTGATTGGCTGGAATCGGCACGTGACGGGGCGGAGCTACACGGAGCCTGCATTCTGCACGAGCGGCTCCATAGAAGACTCCAGAAGACCCGGACTGCGCAAGCGCGGCTAATTTGGCCATCGGAGGGCGAAAATTAGTCGGCTCCATGGGAACGAGGACGCCAGCAACGGAGCAGGTAAGTATAAAACTTTTTATAACTTCTGTATGGCTCATAATTAATGCACAATGTATATTACAAAGTGCATTATTATGGCCATACAGAAGTGTATAGACCCACTTGCTGCCGCGGGACAACCCCTTTAATGTGCTACTTTGGAGGGATTGCAAGAAATACTTCAACCTTCAAGCCTTTCAAGTACGTATTACAGTGATTGGCTGTTTATGTCATTCGACAATATTCTCTTTATTGCTGTGATGAAGAGTTATGAACTAGTGTATTTTATAAGCAATTGTACTTAGAGGGAACCAGAAACTAAGCTAAGGTGCAGTTACAGGAGGTGACAGAGAGGCGAGGGATGTATTTTTATACTCACCTGCTTTTTGGTTCCCTCTGAAGATCACACGGTGCACGGAAATCTGACTCTTCAGTTAGCCGTGCACTCGCTTGTTCATACACTTGTATGAGTGTGCATATGGCAAGAAAAGTCATAATAGGCAGTAAAGATATATGCTTTAAAATATACATAGGAAACAAGGGATATGCATTCGTCTACATTGTCTTGACCCCTGCTGAATATGAACAGAGGTAGTTTATACATGCGCTACATTCTGCTTCTCCCTCTAAAGCTTTCCTAGCAACGCTATGGAGAGCTTTCACTGCATTCCCCGCGGCTGGATTATCGCCGCGGGGAACGTAATTCAAACCCGCCCATGGACAGGCACCCTTAGGGCAGCTCTGTCTGAAGCCTTACCTAAAATGGCCACAAATCCTACCGATTGCTCTGCTTACAATCATTTCTGCCCCCACTAAAAAAACTGGTTATTCCCCTCTTAAGATGATGTTGGATAGGCCTAGCCATGTAGAGTTGGGGATTGGAGCAGACAACAAAATAGTGAGAGTGATGATTAATCACCAGCAGATGCTTGCCCTGGGTAAGACCATGACAACCATCGCCAAAAGAGCAGGAGAAAGGTTACCTATTTTTTTGAATATTGCTGTGCAAAAGTTACCTATATGTCTGGACACTGCTGTGTACTTCTTCTTTTTTTCTTCCAGGTTAAAAAGTCTGGGTGAGAGAGGCCTCGCAAACCAAGATGGAAGGGTCCATACACAATTACCCCGTCTACCCCGATGTTAAATTTGCTGAGATAAGAATTTGAATCCACCAGACCAGAGTCAAAGTGGCCTACACTGACCGTGCCTGCTTACCACACATGACAGATCCCCTGAAGCTCACCTTAAAAACCTTCAGAAGTGCCTTAGACCAGACAAGGACCTTGCCCCCTCCTGGAAGCCCAGAAGGCACCAGAGACAGTGTTTTCTTCACAGAGATAGTGTTTTTAACACAGAGACAGGGTTTTCTTCACTGAAACAGTGGTTTTCGCACAGATACATTGTTTTCCCCTCAAACACCTAGGAGAGGAGAGTGCTATAGCTGCAAGACAACAAGAAGAATGAAGTACTAAAGACTGTGTTGGGGGTGTGGGATTACGCTATACAAGAAATTGGGACTTGTGCCAATAATTGTGATAAATGTATGCAAGAAGCTAGAAGGGGTACACACATCACAGGAACATTGGTGTACCATACTTACTACATGGATAAGGGGAGACAAGTGGGAGGTTGCACACACAGTAAGACCACCTACTACAAGTGTGAACAAGGTTCACAGATCATATGCAATAATCTAGAATATTCTCCCTCTAAAACATGGATAGACACTGATGGGATACACAGGCTATACTGAAGTCTATGGGGGCATAAACCCCTTCATTAGATGATAGACTATAAGCGAGTGATAGCTATCAAAGGGAGGAAAATGTGGTACGAAGACATAGAAAAATTAATATACTTTAACTGCTATTGCCTCTCTGTTATCAGCCAGAAAGCTGAACTATAATGTAGTGTTCTCTACTCACATGGTTGTAATTGGAAAGCAAGATAGCCCAACTTACATTTCAACGCCCCCCCTACTGCTTTTCTCGTAAGTGATAGTAAATTCTTTCTCCCTTAGCTCTTCCTTCAAGTGTTAACCTATAGTTATGAATCTGTGATTAAGCTAGCCCACACTGTATAAGGTTGTTAGAATTTCTTTGTATACGCACTCTGGTCTTGGGATATTAATCCATCAGGGTCTGTCGTGCACACATAAAATAAAAACCATTTCCTGAGGACATCCTGGGTGTCCTATCAAATGTCCTATATCACAACATTTCCCAAGGGCTTTGAGATCTTCCTTGCAATCTCACAGTAATCACTCACAGTAGTCACTTCACATGGTAAAAACTAGAGATGAGCGAACGCGTTCGTCCGAGCTTGATATTCGTGCGAATATTAGGGTGTTCGGGATG
The DNA here is from genome assembly GCF_035609145.1 of Eleutherodactylus coqui. Taxonomy (NCBI): domain Eukaryota; kingdom Metazoa; phylum Chordata; class Amphibia; order Anura; family Eleutherodactylidae; genus Eleutherodactylus; species Eleutherodactylus coqui. The sequence goes on from NC_089839.1 coordinate 64,399,777, forward strand.
TTCGTTATTCGTGACGAACACCATGCGGTGTTCTGGTTACTTTCACTTCCTTCCCTGAGACGTTAGCGCGCTTTTCTGGCCAATTGAAAGACAGGGAAGGCATTACAACTTCCCCCTGCAACGTTTAAGCCCTATACCACCCCCCTGCTGTGAGTGGCTGGCGAGATCAGGTGTTCGCCTAATATAAAAGTCGGCCCCTCCCGCGGCTCGCCTCAGATGCGGTGTGAGTTAGATGAGGGACAGTGCTGTTTATACCGGAGCTGCTGTAGGGAAAGAATTGGTAGTTAGTGTAGGCTTCAAGACCCCCCAAAGGTCCTTATTAGGGCCACTGATAGCTGTGTGTTGGCTGCTGTTAGCAGTGGGATTTTTTTTTCTTTCTCAAAATCGCCTCTGCAGACCGTTGCACCTGGCATTAGGGACAGAAGTGCTGCATAGGCAGGGAGAGTGTTAGGAGTGAGTGTAGCCTTCAAGAACCTCAACGGTCCTTTCTAGGGCCATATTTATCCGTGTGCAGTACTGTCCAGGCTGCTGTTGGCTGTGCTGCATTTTTTTTGGGCTTCTCAAAATCGCCTCTGCAGAGCATTGCACCCTCCATTGATACTGCAGGGAAAGAATTGTATAGGCAGGGCCACAACACAGTTATTATTCATAGAATATACGCAGTGCTGCCTGTTGGTGGGAAAAAACTGAAAAGAAATCTATTTGTCCAGCCTGTGTCCGTCCTTACGCCTGTGGAGACGTGTGAGCTGCGTGAAAAACATTGCTAAATCATACGCAGCCAGCTACGCTTTACTGCTGGGTTCGCCATTTGCTTTCCTTAATTGGGGAAAAAAATACCTGCTCTCCAAGAGTTATAATAACTCTGCTACCCTCACGTTCTGTGACACATAAGCAGGGACACAGCGCAGTTATTAAACTTCGCAGGTTCATTGAATATACGCAGTGCTGCCTGTTGGTGGGAAAAAACTGAAAACAAATCTATTTGTCCAGCCTGTGTCCGTCCTTACGCCTGTGTAGACGTGTGAGCTGCGTGAAAAACATTGCTAAATCATACGCACCCAGCTACGCTTTACTGCTGGGTTCGCCATTTGCTTTCCTTAATTGGGAAAAAAAATACCTGCTCTCCAAGAGTTATAATAACTCTGCTACCCTCACGTTCTGTGACACATAAGCAGGGACACAGCGCAGTTATTAAACTTCGCAGGTTCATTGAATATACGCAGTGCTGCCTGTTGGTGGGAAAAAACTGAAAACAAATCTATTTGTCCAGCCTGTGTCCGTCCTTACGCCTGTGTAGACGTGTGAGCTGCGTGAAAAACATTGCTAAATCATACGCAGCCAGCTACGCTTTACTGCTGGGTTCGCCATTTGCTTTCCTTAATTGGGAAAAAAAAATACCTGCTCTCCAAGAGTTATAATAACTCTGCTACCCTCACGTTCTGTGACACATAAGCAGGGACACAGCGCAGTTATTAAACTTCGCAGGTTCATTGAATATACGCAGTGCTGCCTGTTGGTGGGAAAAAACTGAAAACAAATCTATTTGTCCAGCCTGTGTCCGTCCTTACGCCTGTGTAGACGTGTGAGCTGCGTGAAAAACATTGCTAAATCATACGCACCCAGCTACGCTTTACTGCTGGGTTCGCCATTTGCTTTCCTTAATTGGGAAAAAAAATACCTGCTCTCCAAGAGTTATAATAACTCTGCTACCCTCACGTTCTGTGACACATAAGCAGGGACACAGCGCAGTTATTAAACTTCGCAGGTTCATTGAATATACGCAGTGCTGCCTGTTGGTGGGAAAAAACTGAAAACAAATCTATTTGTCCAGCCTGTGTCCGTCCTTACGCCTGTGTAGACGTGTGAGCTGCGTGAAAAACATTGCTAAATCATACGCAGCCAGCTACGCTTTACTGCTGGGTTCGCCATTTGCTTTCCTTAATTGGGAAAAAAAAATACCTGCTCTCCAAGAGTTATAATAACTCTGCTACCCTCACGTTCTGTGACACATAAGCAGGGACACAGCGCAGTTATTAAACTTCGCAGGTTCATTGAATATACGCAGTGCTGCCTGTTGGTGGGAAAAAACTGAAAACAAATCTATTTGTCCAGCCTGTGTCCGTCCTTACGCCTGTGTAGACGTGTGAGCTGCGTGAAAAACATTGCTAAATCATACGCAGCCAGCTACGCTTTACTGCTGGGTTCGCCATTTGCTTTCCTTAATTGGGAAAAAAAAATACCTGCTCTCCAAGAGTTATAATAACTCTGCTACCCTCACGTTCTGTGACACATAAGCAGGGACACAGCGCAGTTATTAAACTTCGCAGGTTCATTGAATATACGCAGTGCTGCCTGTTGGTGGGAAAAAACTGAAAACAAATCTATTTGTCCAGCCTGTGTCCGTCCTTACGCCTGTGTAGACGTGTGAGCTGCGTGAAAAACATTGCTAAATCATACGCAGCCAGCTACGCTTTACTGCTGGGTTCGCCATTTGCTTTCCTTAATTGGGAAAAAAAAATACCTGCTCTCCAAGAGTTATAATAACTCTGCTACCCTCACGTTCTGTGACACATAAGCAGGGACACAGCGCAGTTATTAAACTTCGCAGGTTCATTGAATATACGCAGTGCTGCCTGTTGGTGGGAAAAAACTGAAAACAAATCTATTTGTCCAGCCTGTGTCCGTCCTTACGCCTGTGTAGACGTGTGAGCTGCGTGAAAAACATTGCTAAATCATACGCAGCCAGCTACGCTTTACTGCTGGGTTCGCCATTTGCTTTCCTTAATTGGGAAAAAAAAATACCTGCTCTCCAAGAGTTATAATAACTCTGCTACCCTCACGTTCTGTGACACATAAGCAGGGACACAGCGCAGTTATTAAACTTCGCAGGTTCATTGAATATACGCAGTGCTGCCTGTTGGTGGGAAAAAACTGAAAACAAATCTATTTGTCCAGCCTGTGTCCGTCCTTACGCCTGTGTAGACGTGTGAGCTGCGTGAAAAACATTGCTAAATCATACGCAGCCAGCTACGCTTTACTGCTGGGTTCGCCATTTGCTTTCCTTAATTGGGAAAAAAAAATACCTGCTCTCCAAGAGTTATAATAACTCTGCTACCCTCACGTTCTGTGACACATAAGCAGGGACACAGCGCAGTTATTAAACTTCGCAGGTTCATTGAATATACGCAGTGCTGCCTGTTGGTGGGAAAAAACTGAAAACAAATCTATTTGTCCAGCCTGTGTCCGTCCTTACGCCTGTGTAGACGTGTGAGCTGCGTGAAAAACATTGCTAAATCATACGCAGCCAGCTACGCTTTACTGCTGGGTTCGCCATTTGCTTTCCTTAATTGGGAAAAAAAATACCTGCTCTCCAAGAGTTATAATAACTCTGCTACCCTCACGTTCTGTGACACATAAGCAGGGACACAGCGCAGTTATTAAACTTCGCAGGTTCATTGAATATACGCAGTGCTGCCTGTTGGTGGGAAAAAACTGAAAACAAATCTATTTGTCCAGCCTGTGTCCGTCCTTACGCCTGTGGAGACGTGTGAGCTGCGTGAAAAACATTGCTAAATCATACGCAGCCAGCTACGCTTTACTGCTGGGTTCGCCATTTGCTTTCCTTAATTGGGAAAAAAAATACCTGCTCTGCCACAGTTAATAACTCTGCTACCCTCACGTTCTGTGACACATAAGCAGGGACACAGCACAGTTATTAAACTTAGATAATTCATTCACTAGAGGCAGTGGGGCCTTTCGTTTTCCAAAAAGGGCAAAAATTATATTTGGCCTGCAGTCTTGCGCCAATTTATTTCCTGCCTGGGAAATCTAATCACTGGTAATACAGCATGCTGAGGGGTAGGGGTAAGCCTAGAGGACGTGGACGTGGACGTGGCCGAGGACGCGGAGGGCCAAGTCAGGGTGTGGGCACAGGCCAAGCTCCTGATCCAGGTGTGTCGCAGCCGACTGCTGCGCGATTAGGAGAGAGGCACGTTTCTGGCGTCCCCACATTCATCGCCCAATTAATGGGTCCACGCGGGAGACGGTTATTAGAAAATGAGCAGTGTGAGCAGGTCCTGTCCTGGATGGCAGAAAGTGCTTCGAGCAACCTATCGTCTACCCGCAGTTCTGCGCCGTCCACTGCTGCCAATCCGAATCCTCTGTCTGCTGCTCCTCCTTCCTCCCAGCCTCCTCACTCCACTACAATAACACCTGCTCAGGAGCGGGAGCACTCCCAGGAACTGTTCTCGGGCCCCTGCTTAGATTGGGCAGCAGCGGTTCCTCTCCCACCAGAGGAGTTTATCGTCACTGATGCCCAACCATTCGAAAGTTCCCGGGGTCCGGGGGAAGAGGCTGGGGACTTCCGCCAACTGTCTCAACAACTTTCTGTGGGTGAGGAGGACGATGACGATCAGACACAGTTGTCTTGCAGTGAGGTAGTAGTAAGGGCAGTAAGTCCCAGGGAGCAGCGCACAGAGGATTCGGAGGAAGAGCAGCAGGACGATGAGGTGACTGACCCCACCTGGTGTGCAACGCTTACTCAGGAGGACAGGTCTTCAGAGGGGGAGTCAAGGGCATCAGCAGGGCAGGTTGCAAGAGGCAGTGCAGTGGCCAGGGGTAGAGGCAGGGCCAGACCGAATAATCCACCAAGTGTTTCCCAAAGCGCCCCCTCGCGCCATGCCACCCTGCGGAGGCCGAGGTGCTCTAAGGTCTGGCAGTTTTTCACAGAGACGCCTGACGACCGACGAACAGTGGTGTGCAACCTTTGTCGCGCAAAGCTCAGCCGGGGAGCCAACACCAACAGCCTCACCACCACCAGCATGCGCAGACATATGATGGCCAAGCACCCCACAAGGTGGGACGAAGGCCGTTCACCGCCTCCGGTTTGCACCCCTGCCTCTCCCCCTGTGCCCCAACCTGCCACTGAGATGCAACCCCCCTCTCAGGACACAGGCACTACCGCCTCATGGCCTGCACCCACACCCTCATCTCCGCTGTCCTCGGCCCCATCCAGCAGTGTAGTTCAGCGCACCGTTCAGCCGTCGCTTGCGCAAGTGTTCGAGCGCAAGCGCAAGTACGCCGCCACGCACCCGCACGCTCAAACGTTAACCGTCCGCATCGCAAAATTCATCAGCCTTGAGATGCTGCCGTATAGGGTTGTGGAAACGGAGTCCTTCAAAAGTATCATGGAGGCGGCGGCCCCGCGCTACTCAGTTCCCAGTCGCCACTACTTTTCCCGATGTGCCGTCCCAGCCCTGCACGACCACGTCTCCCGCAACATTGTGCGCGCCCTCACCAACGCGGTTACTGCCACGGTCCACTTAACTACGGACACGTGGACAAGCACAGGCGGGCAGGGCCACTACATCTCCCTGACGGCACATTGGGTGAATTTAGTGGAGGCTGGGACAGAGTCAGAGCCTGGGACCGCTCACGTCCTACCCACCCCCAGAATTGCGGGCCCCAGCTCGGTGCTGGTATCTGCGGAGGTCTATGCTTCCTCCACTAAAGCACCCTCCTCCTCCTCCTCCTCCTCTGTCTCGCAATCAAGATGTGTTAGCAGCAGCATGTCGCCAGCAGTCGGTGTCGCGCGGTGTGGCAGCACAGCGGTGGGCAAGCGTCAGCAGGCCGTGCTGAAACTACTCAGCTTAGGCGATAAGAGGCACACGGCCCACGAACTGCTGCAGGGTCTGACACAGCAGACCGACCGCTGGCTTGCGCCGCTGAGCCTCCAACCGGGCATGGTCGTGTGGGACAATGGCCGTAACCTGGTGGCGGCTCTGCAGCTCGGCAGCCTCACGCACGTGCCATGCCTGGCCCACGTCTTTAATTTGGTGGTTCAGCGGTTTCTGAAAAGCTACCCACGCTTGTCAGACCTGCTCGTAAAGGCGCGCCGGCTCTGCGCACATTTTCGCAAGTCCCACATGGACGCTGCCACCCTGCGCACCCTGCAACATCACTTTAAGCTGCCAGTGCACCGACTGCTGTGCGACGTGCCCACACGGTGGAACTCTACGCTCCACATGTTGGCCAGGCTCTATGAACAACGTAGAGCTATAGTCGAATACCAACTCCAACATGGGCGGCGCAGTGGGAGTCAGCCTCCTCAATTCCTTTCAGAAGAGTGGGCCTGGTTGGCAGACATCTGCCATGTCCTTGGTAATTTTGAGGAGTCTACCCAGGTGGTGAGCGGCGATGCTACAATCATTAGCGTCACCATTCCTCTGCTATGCATCTTGAGAAATTCCCTGCAAACCATAAAGGCAGCTGCTTTGCGCTCGGAAACGGGGGCGGGGGAAGACAGTATGCCGCTGGATAGTCAGGGCACCCTCCTGTCTATTTCTCAGCGCGTACAGGAGGAGGAGGAGGAGCATGAGGAGGATGAGGAGGAGGGGGAAGAGACAGCTTGGGCCGCTGCTGACGGTACACCGGCTGATTGCCTGTCATCCTTTCAGCGTGTATGGCCTGAGGAGGAGGAGGAGGAGGAGGAGGATCCTGAAAGTGATCTTCCTAGTGAAGACAGCCATGTGTTGCGTACAGGTACCCTGGCACACATGGCTGACTTCATGTTAGGATGCCTTTCTCGTGACCCTCGCGTTGCACGCATTCTGGCCACGATGGATTACTGGGTGTACACACTGCTCGATCCACGGTATAAGGAGAACCTGCCCACTCTGATTCCCGAAGAGGAAAGGGGTTCGAGAGTGTTGCTATACCACAGGACCCTTGCGGACAAGCTGATGGTAAAATTCCCAGCCGACAGCGCTAGTGGCAGAAGGCGCAGTACCGAGGGCAAGGTAGCAGGGGATGTGCGTAGATCGAGCAGCATGTACATCCCAGGCAGTGCAACAGTCTTTAAGGGCCTGGCCAGCTTTATGGCTCCCCACCAAGACTGTGTCACCGCTCCCCAGTCACGGCTGAGTCGGCGGGAGCACTGTAAAAGGATGGTGAGGGAGTACGTAGCGGATCGCACGACCATCCTTGGTGACGCCTCTGCCCCCTACAACTACTGGGTGTCGAAGCTGGACACGTGGCCTGAACTAGCGCTGTATGCCCTGGAGGTGCTTGCTTGTCCTGCGGCTAGCGTCTTGTCGGAGAGGGTGTTTAGTGCGGCTGGGGGAATCATCACAGATAAGCGTAGCCGCTTGTCAACCGACAGTGCCGACAGGCTAACACTCATCAAGAAGAACAAAGGCTGGATTTCCCCAGACTTCTGTTCTCCACCAGCGGACAGCAGCGATACGTAAGCAATACGTAGGCTGCACCCGCGGATGGAAGCTACGTTCTCTCTCACCATCCAAAACGGGGACATTTCTGCTTCATCAATCTGTGTCTAATATTCCTCCTCCTCCTCCTCCTGCTCCTCCTCCTGAAACCTCACGTAATCACGCTGAACGGGCAATTTTTCTTAGGGCCACAAGGCTCACTCAAATAATTTTTCAGAACAATTTTTATAAGTTTCAATTAGCTTAAAAGCGTTGGAACTTTAACTTGAACCAATTTTTCGTTACACTGGGCTGCCTCCAGGCCTAGTTACCACTTAAGCCACATTAACCAAAGCGATTCACCTGCCATCTTGATTGGGCATGGCCAATTTTTACTGAGGTACATTAGTACTGTTGGTACACCAATTTTTTGGGGCCCTCACCTACAGTGTAATCATAGTAATTTCTATGTTCTTCGCCTGCACTCATGGTACAGAAAGGTGTGTGGGGTTGGCCTACAGTTTAGCTACATAAATGTCACTTGTGCCTTGGCTATACTAAGGCTACTGAAATGGAACGAAGACTGCGCTCCCGCTATACTGCTGCTTCAGAATTGTTACTGGGGCCTGTCTTGAGTGCTACTATTGCTTACATGGAACGAAGACTGCGCTCCCGCTATACTGCTGCTTCAGAATTGTTACTGGGGCCTGTCTTGAGTGCTACTATTGCTTACATGGAACGAAGACTGCGCTCCCGCTATACTGCTGCTTCAGAATTGTTACTGGGGCCTGTCTTGAGTGCTACTATTGCTTACATGGAACGAAGACTGCGCTCCCGCTATACTGCTGCTTCAGAATTGTTACTGGGGCCTGTCTTGAGTGCTACTATTGCTTACATGGAACGAAGACTGCGCTCCCGCTATACTGCTGCTTCAGAATTGTTACTGGGGCCTGTCTTGAGTGCTACTATTGCTTACATGGAACGGACACGTGGAGAGGACACGTAGTGCCTCAAAAACATCCCCCTCCTCCTCCAACAGGGAAAACATTGTTGGCAAATGCCTTTGCATTGGTTCGTCTGGCGGCAGTCCAAGAATTTCACCTTTACCGACACTACTAGAGAGCCCCCCCACCATCCCCCCGCCACGGCCCACTTAATCCTGGCCACATTCCGAAAACCAACAAAATACAACCGTGGTACTAGGTCCGCAGTCACCACCACATTACCACCAACGCGGTTACTGTTAAGGTGCATATAACCACGGACACGTGGAGAGGACACGTAGTGCCTCAAAAACATCCCCCTCCTCCTCCAACAGGGAAAACATTCTTGGCAAATGTCTTTGCATTGCTTCGTCTGGTGGCAGTCCAAGAATTTCACCTTTACCGACACAACGAGAGCCCCCACACCATCCCCCCGCCACGGCCCACTTAATCCTGGCCGCATTCCGAAAACCAACAAAATACAACCGTGGTACTAGGTCCGCAGTCACCACCACATTACCACCAACGCGGTTACTGTTAAGGTGCATATAACCAGTCTGACTGGGGCATGCAGACACCTTGACAGAATGAATAGTGTGTGGCACATAGGTTCCCCATTGCTATGCCCACGTGTGCAGCTCCTGATGGCGGTGGCACAGGATTGTATTTCTCATTGCTTCTGTACAGCATTGTGGGCTATCGCCCCGCCCCTATTAAAGAGGGTCGCTACCTAGCCGTGCCAACCCTGTGCAGTGTGTGCCTGCGGTCCCTCGTCGTGGCAGACGCACTTCTAAATAGACGTGAGGGTGGTGTGGCATGAGGGCAGCTGAAGGCTGCGCAGGGACAGTTTGGTGTGCGCTGTGGGGGGGAGGGGGTGCGGTTGGGCAGCATGTAACTCAGGAGAAGTGGCAGTGGAGTGTCATGCAGGCAGTGATTGTGCTTTGTTGGAGGTAGTGTGGTGCTTAGCAAAGGTATGCCATGCTAATGAGCGCTTTTCAGAAGTAAAAGTTGTTGGGAGGGGGGGGGGGCCCACTCTTGCCGCTATTGTGGCTTAATAGTGGGACCTGTGAACTTAGGATGCAGCCCAACATGTAGCCCCTCGCCTGCCCTATCCGTCACTGTGTCATTCCCATCACTTTCCTGAATTGCCCAGATTTTCACACATGAAAACCTTAGCGAGCATCGGCGAAATACAAAAATGTTCCGGTCGCCCATTGACTTCAATGGGGTTCGTTGTTCGAAACGAACCCTCGAGCATCACGGGAAGTTCGTTACGAATAACGAACACCCGAACATTTTGGTGTTCGCTCATCTCTAGTAAAAACAGGAAATGCATGTCCGTGTCTTTTTTCCCCTTTGAATATTCCCCATGCAATGTATTGTATGACAGTATGTATACATAAATTTATCTGTGCGTATATATATCAACAGGCATATATATATATATATATATATATATATATATATATATACACACACACACACTCATATAATATGCATTATTTACATACACACACTGCATTGCACATATATCTTCCATGTTAGTGAGCATACACACGCTTACACCCGTGTGCTGCTACCCTCACAAAAATAACAGTGTGTGCAATTGCGCTTACATCTGTGTAAAACTAGTCTCATTGTATGTATTTATATATGTATGTCCTGTTGTAGCGCCTCTAGCTTGGATGCAAGATGTGATACAGGCGTGCATGGAGTTTCTAGTTACCTGTTGTACCGCCTCTAGCTTGGATACAAGATGTGATACGGGGAGCATAGAGGCCCTAGTACCCTGTTGTACCACCTCTAACTTGGATACAAGGTGGGATATGGGTGGGCATGGAAGCTTTACTACCCTGTTGTACCTCCTCTAGCTTGGATACAAGAAGGGATACGGGTGGGCATGGAAGTTCTAGTACCCTGTTGAACTGCCTCTAGCTTGGATACAAGATACAGGCGGGCATGGAGGCATACAGGCTCTGTATGGCATCCTGCAGTGTATCGCTCCACATTTGCTGTATCTGAGTCTCTAGATCATGCAAACTCATAGGCTGTTGAAGTTGGCGTCTCAGATGGTCCCATACATGTTCTGTTGATGATAAATTTGATGACTTGGCAGCCATGGAAATGTGACGTTGGGAGGGACTTTCTGTGAACCCCCTGACCCGTGTGTACAGTCAAGCATTATCCTGCTGCCTCTTGGAAGCCCTGTCATGAGAGGAACACTTGTGGCTGCAGGATATCCTAAACATATCGCTGAGCTGTCTTCACCCCTCATACCACTAATAGGGGTGACCAACTGTTGTATGCGATGGCTTCCCCACCCCCACTCCCAGACCATCACATCAGCAGTGGGGGCAGTGTTTCGCTCCAGAACGAAGGCCATCATCAGTGTCCAAACTAAACCTAGATTCTTCGCTAAAGACAACTTGGTTCCACTCTGTAGTGTCCAGTTTCATCATTCTAAACACCACTGCCAACACTTGGTGGACGGGCTAATGGCACGCCGACACTTGGTGGATGGGCTAATAGCACGTCGACACTTGGGGGGCAGGATAATGACACAATGACACTTTAGATGTATTATGCTTTGACACTTGGGGGACAGGATAATAATAGCATACTGACAATAGTAGGCAATGTATTCCTTTATGTCTTCGGTGATGTTACATTCAGTATTTGATGTTCATTCTCTTTTGCTGATTTTACACAAGTGAGTACTATATCGGCCCAAGAAACTCAGATCAATATCATGCATGGCAAACATGTGAGTGTGTGTGCGAGTGTGATGCGATTCGTGAGAACAACACATTACAATATGTACTATATATATATATATATATATATATATATATATATATATATATATATAAATAACATAATTGAATGGCTGTGATTGGTTAATCCAGCACCAGCTTTCATTGTCTGAAGCGGCACCGGATTAATCAATCAGAGCATTCGCTTCCTGGAGGCAGGATATTCAAGCCCCGCTTCCACAAAGAACTGCTCTGTCGGCTTGGAGGAGGACGCGGGAGCCTGCAGCAGCTACGGAGACCAGCGCGAGGACTGGAATGCTGGTGGTGGGTGAATATTGTTTTTTGTTTTACATGTAGCCTTATTAGGTAGGTCTTATTATCGGGTTGATCCTACTATCTGGGAAACATGCTACAAAAATATCACTACAAATAGATAGATATAGATATAAATAGAAAAATATAGATAGGTAAAGAGATGGATAGATATAAGTAGATAAATAGATAGATAGATAGATATAAATAGAGATAGGTAGACAAGTAGATACAGATGGATAGATACAGATAGACAGATATAGATAGATAGAGATAGAAATAGATACAGATATATTTATAGATATAAATAGATATATAGATAGAGATAAATAGATATAGATATAAATAGATACAGAAAGATAGATAGATATAGATACAGAGAAATAGATAAATAGACGGATAAGTAGGTAGATATAGATAGACGAATAGGTAAGTAGATATAAATACATAGCTACAGATAGATATATAGATGTAGATAGACAAATAAATATAGATAGATACAGAGATAGGAAGGTAGATAGATACAGAAAGATATATAGATGTAGGAAGATAGCTATAAATAGGTAGATAGTTAGATGTAGTTAGATAGATATAGATAGATGTAGATAGATACATATATATATGTACATGCACAAACATATGTATACACATACGTGCTCACGCCAAAGTCTTGCACGTGCGCAATATTATAGGCTACCTAGCATTTGGCACTTCCTGCCTAGGCAAGCAGAATCTAGCACAATGTATGCTACAGCAACACATCCAGGAAAATCAGGTAGCTGCAGGTCACGTGACCCAAGTGACAAGAGGATCCAGGAGACGTTCGGTGAGGCAAGCAAGCTGCCTGGGGAGTAAAAGTTAGTATATCATTTTTTGCCTTTAATGACAGAACTCCTTGAAGGAGTGTTGAGAAAATGGTTTAGTGGTAGCCCAGCACCTCATGCATGAGAGAGAAAGCAGATGGCTTAGCCAATCTGAGCTCAAGATCAAATATAACATACCAGAGTCAGTGATTTTGTCATAAAAGGAAATTCAATTTCTCTGGCATGACTTGTTACAAACCCATACTGGCTCTGGTTAATTACTCCATTTTTATCCAAGTACTTGCAAATATGCTGTTTAATAATTTGTTCAAAGATCTTTTCTGGTATAGAAGTCAGACTCACAGGCCTGTAGTTTCCTGGGTCCACCTTCTTCCCTTTTTGGATGATAGGGACAGCATTTACCCTTCTTCAATCTTCTGGGACTTCTCCTGATCTCCAGGAATTTTTAAAAGATTACGGCAAGTGGTTTAGGAATTACATCTGCTGCTTCCTTCAGTATCCTAGGATGTAATTTATCTGCACCTGGAGACTTCAATTTATGTAAGTTAGCTCAGCGTTCTCTCACTATATCTCTGCTTATAGATAGCCTGTATTCTTTTATTCCCAAATATCACAGGGAAGTTCAGCTTATGTTACATCTACTTTCTGAGAGAAAACAGATACAAAATAGGAGTTCTCAACATCCTTTTTAACAAATTCATCCCTTTCATCCCAGAACCAAGTAACCCAGAAATAAATGAAGCACAAAAGTTTAAATAGTGGAGGACTGACACGATCATCAATTATTCAATAAAATAATAAAACAAAAACAAATAACATAAAAAATTAATGATTAATAGTTAATAACCTGTCTTACACATTCATTACGATTGTTGGTGACCAGAGAGCAAAGTTTAAATATCCAGTAGGCTTCCTGCTGCTTTAAGAGCCAATTACATGGGACAATTAATGCACACAATTCCTTCAAATGAACAAAAATGTGTGATAAACAAAGTTTTGCATTTAGACGTAATGATTACCATTCATTTACTTTTCGCTGGTCGCTCACTTTCAACCAGCATAAAAAAATCACACTGGAACGGTGACTTCTCGCTGCGTGTAAACGCTCCAGCTCAACGCTTCACATAGAATGTTACGTGCTTAGCGAGAAGCCAGCGGTGATCTGCCTGTCTAAACAGTAAGCAGTAACAACTTAGCAGGGATGTCAGCGCTCATGCAGTTGTTTAGCAGACAGTCTTCCTGTGTAAATGAAGCATTGGGCACAGGAACCTACTGTGCGGGGGCTGATGATATCTGCTCAATTAAGGGGGACTATAAGATGTCTAATTGACTGCACGAGCGCCAATGTCACCTGCTAAGTTGTTAGTGCTTGTTAGACAGGTAGATCACTGCTTATTTCTCGATGGCTTCTCACTCAGCGCTTCACATTCTATGTGAAGCGGGGAGCGTTTACACGCAGTGAGAAGTCAGTGATCCAGTGATGAATTTTATGCTGGTTGAAAGTTTAATGACGAACGAAATGTAAACAATGTTTTGCATTTAGACGTAACAATTATTGCACATTTTCGTTCGTTTGAATGAATTTTGCGCGATAATCGTCCCGTGCAAATGACCCTTAAAATAAAAATGTGTGTCAGCATAAAATGGCGTGATATGATATGTAGAGCAAATTTGTCCAGAACATTGCATCTGTGTTTACTAAGCTGGTTACGTAAGGTCTGTGCAGTCTGGTCCGCAAACTGGAGCCCATGTGAACATTCAATTAAATAAATCACTAATTTACATTTAATTCATGTTTATTTTGCATTTCATTCATGTTTATGAAGGTGCCGGTAGTCTTAGGGCTTGATCACGTAACGTCCAGGACATCATTTGCCACGTATCTTGGCTCACGAGACACATTCATATATATTCATTATTATCTCCAGTTTTTCTTCTTCATCTCCCCCTCCTCTCTCTCTTATCATTTTGTTTTGAGATGGGCTTATTTTATATCCTAACCATCCAGAGCCATCAACTGACGGGCCATATGACCCCGGTGACGTCATCGGTTTTATCCCCTGAGTTTTTCACCTTCTTTCCTCATATCATGTTGCTTTCTGTCTACCTTCTTTTTGCAACTTTTATTATATTTTCTCATATCTAGTGGGCTATTTAAGATCCTAGTGGTCACCCACCGCTAATCCTGCAGCTTTTAAATACCTTGTGATTCCTGTTTTGACTCTGTGTAAGCCAGATGAAGGCATTGGTGCGTTTCAACAGAATACATTGCTTTAATAAAACGTTATTCCGGTCTACATTTGCCTCTGGTCCAGCACGTTTAGTCCCCTTCTTCATCCCTGGGTTTCTACAGTTCCATGGACGAGCCTTTGCTCGCTCAGTCACAGAGGCTGCAGCTGACACATATTAGGGCTCTTCAGTGTGTGGTGAGGCTGGCACAACACCACCAGGTGCCAATACTCTGTCTACTTACCTGCTATTCTGTATCACACAATGGAGAGTGCTTTGTTTTTCTAGTATTGCTGGGTTGATATGTTTGGTGGTACGACCATGCCTTCTACAGTGAAGTGTGCTGCTGCTCTTACCCCACTCACTTCAAAGTTAAGCATGCACTCAGCATTTAGGTTGTCTAACATTTCTGAATAATCAGTTATTGCTTATCTATTAACACAAAGCTTCTACAGCCAACTTAATTTGTTAAAATAAAAAAAATATAATGTTTTTTGTAAGTCCAGTGTCTGCATCGCATCCCGAATCCTGCGTCGCCTGCCCCTACAGTGAGATCAGTCAGAGGGGAAGATTGTTGGTGCCTTACGTCTGACTTGCACTAGAAGCCATTTGCCGCAATGCCTGTAGGTGGGGTTTGGGATGCATCTACTTAACCATGTGTTCGGGACTTTATTTGGAGCAAGTGTGAGCGCATGGAAGATAGCGAGATCTCTGTAAGACTTAGTAGAGATGTAAGTCTAGGTAGATAGCAAGGGGTATGCCAATGGGCTATGGAAGAGATGTCCAGGAATGCCTGAAGAGAAGTCGATCTGGCTGCTGAAAGGGGCAGTGAGGGTTAGAGAGACAGCAACCGGAGAAAGGTGTCTGTCGGGAATAGATAAAGAGCTGCAGAGGGCTGGTGAGTTTAAGAGAACTGCTGCTGCAGGAGCTGCTGGCTAGGTACAGTTAGGTACCTTTAAGTACAGCAATAAGACTAGTTGTCCATGCTCAGATTAAAAGCTATCACAGAGTCAGAGTGGGAGAGTGAGATACCATGCTGTGAGTGGAAATATACAATTCTCAATACAACACTCCTCCTCCAGAGGGGGCAATTTCAGGTGAGTGCAATATTGGTTGAGAGTTTCACTTGTAAAACTGCCATTTTCTTTACTGCGATTGAGATGTGTTTTGTGAGAAAAACACATTAAATTGTATCGTTGCACTTGCGATTTTCACATACATGAAAATCTCATGTTGTAAGGGTGTAGTCACACAGGCTTTGTGCGATATTTGTGTGTTGCAAGATGCAGAGATTTAACATGAAATGCATTAGCTTACATGAGCGATTTTTCTCTTGAACGGAGTTTGAACTGATATAGGACATGCCACAAGAGAAAAATCATCCTATGTAAATACACCTGCAACACCCCAGGGGGGTACCCCGGACAACTGTCAAACGTGGAGAGCTGGGAGACTTAAGTGTTGGCTTCTCACGGCGGCACTTACCAGGCTCCTTTTTCCTGAGGGATGACACGTAGCCAAGGCCATAGTATAATTGCAGGCCACCGTTGACACCCCTAGGATAGGGAATGCCAATAAACAGGATGATGGGGGTAGTAGTTGTCACGGGTGACACCACCGTTTCTACACACCGGTATGTTACACGGCAGAGAATAAACACAGACACTTTCTAGTACCTCGGGCCCCTAGGAACGGTTAGGGCCCGGTATAACTTTACTTGATATTACTTTAGCAAAACAATTATTACACAGGAATTGAGGTACGATTTTTCCCAGTGCAGGTAGGAAAGGAAGGTCAGAGGTCAGGGAGGATACACAGGATGAAACCAGTCCTGCAGTCTGCGTTATCTGTCAGGTACCGCTCCTGAACTGGATGCACTCTGGAAGTGGAAGGGGTCACTCCAGACACTCTGGTAGCTAGCAATTATTTACTTTTAGGATTGAAGACACATGTGGGTGTGGATTAGGAGAATACTTCTACACAGTGATCCTGGCTTTGGGTGGCCACATAAGAAAAACTTGTGGGTTTGAATTAGTACCTCTGCACTGGGTCTTGTCAGGAAAAGTGACTGCTCACAAAGGCTCTCTCTTAGGCTTGGGACTCACTCCACTCACATTCAGATCTCAGTCGCTATGGGATATCTCTCCTTCTTCATGTTCACCACAAGGAAGCTGAAGGTGCTTCCATGTGGCTCTGTGTTGTAGACTCTCTCTGAAGACAAGATTTAAGCTCCTTTCCTGCTCTCAACCACTCCTATTTATACCCTCACTTATATCACATGACATGACAGACTGATACATTTACATGCAGGCAATGATTTTATTGGAGTTAACCTCTCAAGCGCCACAGCTGTGCAACACACACTGGAAATGACAAGACAGGCTTTGCCAGTGCACCTAAATAAGACAAACATGTATGACATTTATGGAAGGGACCAGGATGATGTACTGGGTCACTACAGATGCCCCCCTACTTAAAAATAAGCCGCCCCCAGCACCTCCAAAACCGAATCTATACATCTGGAGTCAGGCCATCTTAAGTGTATTACTTCCATCCCCTTTAAGAACAACACTGCGCAGTCACGGAGTGTGCAAGGCGAAACCTGTAAACACAACTCCTAGCCCTGATCACCTATCTATAAGCATATACCCACGGCCCAGAGTACTATGACTAAGACAAGTGTCATTTCTATGTGTGGCATTTTATTTATGATGGCATGTAAGGACTATGATTGCAAGTACATTTGAGAAAAATCTACTAGGCTGGACAGAATCCAAAAGCACTAGTATTGCTATGGAGCTTCGTACATAACACTTTGCTCCAAAGGCTAGAAACGTAAAATCACTGCTTCTTACGGAGAAGGAAACACACTGTACCAAAGATAAAAATATAAAGGGTTGACTGGCAGAAAAAAAAAAAATTATATATATCAGCGGTGCAGTCAGTAGCTTGCGTCAATACCGCTGTCCGTGATCTGAGAAGAGGTGAATGAAAGGCCCTGCGCCCCTTGTGACAGGCCATAATGGGCTGCCAAAACTAAGACTGGACTCAGGGGTACACAAGAAAAACTTCCAGTCATACACATCTAGAAGGCATACCATGCACACAGTCTCAAGCATAAGGTAACATTACTAAACTAGCATTAATTGATTACATTTAGACTACACATAAATATACATTTGACTAATGACTTACTTTAGATAAGAAATTACTTCAGAGAGCATGAGCAAGTGAAATTTAAACTTTAATATGCCTTTACTTTCTCCTCCAGCACATACTTAACCCCTTAGTGACCAAGCCTGTGACAAATGCACCATAACACCAATATCCTTCGTAGTCGATCTTCACTCTTTACTCTGCTTGCCTTCTTTTCTCTTCTTCTGTGCCTGATGTTGTTCTTCGCTCTTGCCCTCCTCTCCTTCGCTACCTTCCACTCCTGCCTCTCCCTCCACTCCTTCCTCTCTGTCTTCTTTATGTGTTCTGTAAAATAGAAATTTTAAGAATTAACCCTTTCTAATGTCAAGTTTGTATAATCCTCACTTATTACTCAAGCACAACATGAGAAGTGAGAGGATACAGCCCATGGCCAATTGTTCGTTATAACAGAAATCTTCTTACTTGGTCTTTCCACGATCACTTCTATCAATTCATAATCTGCATGTCTTTTCTTCATTTTCTTACTAAAATGTGAAAAATAGTATTAGTGAGATGTTGATGAATCCTAAACAGCTTGGATGAAGATTAGAATGATCAGTAAAGGGGAAACTAATTATTGCCTTTAACTTACCAAACGAAGTAAGTGCATGCTGCGATTGCCACAGTCCCGAGTATCATCGCTAAAATCGGTATGATAATTATCTTCTACATTTCTGTGTAGGAGAGACAGAACATTACAAATACTTAACACACTTGTTACATCAATTATAGGGGAAATTAATAGCAAGTGAAATTTAAACTTTAATATGCCTTTACTTTCTCCTCCAGCACATACTTAACCCCTTAGTGGCCAAGCCTGTTTGCACCTTAATGACCAGGCCAAATTTTGCTAATCTGACATGTGTCACTTTAACATGGAAAAACAGCAGAAAGGTTTTGCATATCCAAGCGATTCTCACATTGTTTTTTCGCCACATGTTGTACTATTTTTTGATTATGGCTCGGAGCCTCCTCTATAGCCGTACAAGTAGCACTCCTCTTTTCCGCCATTTGTTCTTCTGAATCTATAAAATATAAATGTCAGTAATTAACCCTTACTAATGGAAACATTGTATATTATTTACTGAATGTCAAGTTAAATATGAATGTTCATAAAGGGCCCTTTCTTCTACAAACAGGGCCACTCTTGACAATGGTTTTTTTGCAGCTCAGCCCCATTCAAGTTATGGCCGCTAAACCGAAATAGCAGCTAGAGCCCATGGACAAGAGTGTCTGTTTCTGGAAAGAGATCAGAGCTGATGACCACTGACTAAATAACAGTTCAGATGTCATCTTACATCTCTGGGCGCCGGTCCTGAGCATGATGAAGACCTGGAGTGCCCGTAATACATTGTCAGCAGTTACATCACTCTTCTTACCAATTGACAAATGCACCATAACGCCAACATCCTTCGTAGTCGATCTTCACTCTTTATTCTGATATTTGCCTTCTTTTCTCTCCTTCTGTGCCTGATGTTGTTTTTTCGCTCTTGCCCTCCTCTCCTTCGCTACCTTCCACTCCTGCCTCTCCCTCCACTCCTTCCTCTCTGTCTTCTTTATGTGTTCTGTAAAATAGAAATTTTAATAATTAACCCTTTCTAATGTCAAGTTTGTATAATCCTCACTTATTACTCAAGCACAACATGAGAAGTGAGAGGATACAGCCCATGGCCAATTGTTCGTTATAACAGAAATCTTCTTACTTGGTCTTTCCACGATCACTTCTATCAATTCATAATCTGCATGTCTTTTCTTCATTTTCTTACTAAAAGGTGAAAAATAGTATTAGTGAGATGTTGATGAATCCTAAACAGCTTGGATGAAGATTAGAATGATCATTAAAGGGGAAACTAATTATTGCCTTTAACTTACCAAACGAAGTAAGTCCATGCTGCGATTGCCACAGTCCCGAGTATCATCACTACAATCGGTATGATAATTATCTTCCACATTTCTGTGTAGGAGAGACAGAACATTACAAATACTTAACACACTTGTTACATCAATTATAGGGGAAATTAATAATCTAATAATAGAAATTGTGTTTATTTATTAAAAGCGCCAAAACTGGGAAAATTTTGAAAAAAATCGTCATTTTTTCACATTTCCAACTGCAATATCTTAAATATGTGCCAACATAATATAGAAATTTTTGCTAGGATTTATATTTCCACCCGTTTACTTTATTTTGGCGCACATTGGAAAAACTTTCGTTTTTTTTAAAACCATTTAGGAGACGTACAAATTTAACATTACTTTTTAGCATTTTAAGAAACACTTTGTTTTCCTACACCAAGCCAAGATTGGAAAGGCTCCAGAGTGTCAGAATAGATACCCCCACAAATGACCCCATTTTAAAAACTACACCCCTTAGGTTATTCACTGAGGGGTGTCATGAGTATTTTGAGCCCACAGTTTTTTTTTCAAGAATTAATTCAATTTAGAGGAGAAAAAAGTAAAATTTCATATTTTTAGAAATATGTCATTTTAAAGACATATTTTTTTCCTATAGTTTACATGAAAATGAGGATTTACACCCCAAAATGGATACCCCTGTTTCTCCCGTGTTCAGAAATATACCCATTGTGGCCCTCATCTACTTACAGGACCCATGGCAAGGCCTATAAAGGAGGGAACACCCGTTGGATTTCAGGGCACAACTGAATAAATCCCAGGCCCCATTGCTTATTTGAACGGAATAAAAATTGACTCCCTAAAATTCCCCCCCCCCCCCCCCCGCCCACACCCACTCCGCGCCCTTTTTGGCGTTCGCAAATCTTAGATAAAAGTAATAATGTGAACTGTGTGGTATTTCCGAAGACAGGGGTAATTACGGAGGCTGGTTGGAATGGGCCTATGGGGCAATAAAACCGGTATCCCCCCTCCTCTCATGCTTTTTGGGGGTCATTTCTTGACCTCAGTAGCGGGTATGGGGTGTAAAAAGTGGCGTTCCGTGAGTCTCCGTAAGCTTGCTGAGGTGCGGCGGTCTCACACAGAAGGCGCTCAACAAGCTGCTGCTGGAACTGCAGGAAGGTGAACGTTCCTGGGGCTTCTTGTAAAATACGTATCACAGGTAGCGGTCTGAATAACGCTGGGCACACACAGCCGTGGGTGGAATCCACTTGCGGAGGCCCGCAGCGGATCCCAGCTGTGAGCCTGGCTGTGACCCTGCGTACGGCCGCGTAATGTACTGCGCATAACTGCCTACTCACACAGACGGTCATGCGCAGTACCTTTTTTTTGTTTGTATTTCCCGCACCGTCGCTTAGCGATGACGCGGGTACCCGCAGCCCGTATACAACGTAGTTGCGTTTGGGCAGCGCTTATATCCGCGACCATGGAGCACAATGGGCTCTATGCTGCGGATAGCCGCGGTAAAATAGAACCTGCTGCCTTCTCTTTTCTGCGAGTGGATTACACAATTCCAACCCGCTAATGTGAGCGGAATACTGTAATCCAATGCAATTGATCTGCGTATTACCGCGGATTAGATGCATGCGGAATCCGTAATTCCTATCCGGTCATGTGAGACCGACCTAAGGTAGATCGCTACCTTTTTATCACGTGACCGGGGATAGCTCAACGAGGCCCACCGTGAAATCTCCGGGCTCTTGGCTCAGTTTTGTAGCCAGGAGCAGGGAGATTTTCAATTATCCTGGCAATCCACAGCTTTTGCGCATGCGTCCGCCATTTTGGCGACGGGCGTGTGCGCAGAAGCTGGGGTAAGGTCCGCGGATAAATCTGGGGGCCTTATGTGCGTACTTTGATCCTCCCTCACGGATATGATCCGTGAGGGGAGATGAAATGTACACTTTTTAAACTTTTTAAAAACTTTTTCAAACTTTTTTTTTTTTACTTTTTCACACTTTTTTTTTTTACTATACATGATCACTGTCATCCATTGGATGACAGTGATCATGTCTCCAGTGACATCCCTCTGTTCTAGGCTACACATAGCAGCCTGGAGCAGAAGAATTTTAAATTTCCCGGGGCTCGAGCCCCTCTGTGCACGCGCCCGATGATTGACATCTGCATGCGCAGACGGGGATTCGGGCACCCGGGACATCGGGGACGACTTAGGTGCGTATTTTCACCTCCCCTCATGGATCCGATCCATGAGGGGAGGTGAAACTAGCACTTTTTTTTTAATTTTCAAACTTTTTCGCGATCGCCGCTATCCGATGGATAGCGGCGATCGCGGGTCCAGGGACCGCTCACCGTGGTCCCCGGTAATACCTCCTGGTTCCCGGCTACCTTCAGGAGCCGGGAGCCAGGAGGTTTTGAATTTGCCGGGGGCTCCCGGGCTTCTGCGCATGCGCGTGACGTAATCGTCTGGCGCACATGCGCAGAAGGCCGCCGGCGGGTCCGGGAGGACCAGATCTCCGGGGGACACCGCCGACAAGACAGGTGAGAATTTTCAGCTCCCCTGATGGTTCCGATCCATCAGGGGAGCTGAATATCTAACTTTTGGGGCACTTTTATTTACTTTTTTGCGATCGGCGCTATCGATTGGATAGCGCCGATCGCAATGCCGGGGGGGGAGGGGGGGGGGGGGGGTGTCCCCGCAGCCCGGGATGACAGCTCCGTGCTGTCGGCGACCTGCGGACACCGACAGCATGGAGCTGTCACGTCCTCAGCCCACGGGGCTCTATTCTCTGCAGGACGCATGTTTTTACGTCCTCAGAGAATAAAGCCCACTTGCTGAGGACGTAAAAACACTATGGGCTGGTCGTTAAGGAGTTAAACATTATAAAACGTTACCAACAATCATAACTTTTCAATGTAAAAAACAGTTATAAATGGAGCATAACTTTAAAGTCCTTGTTTTAGGGCATAATGGGGAAACAAAGAAAACAATGTCTCTTACTGAAAGAGTCTCAAAAAACAAAAGGGCCTGTTCACCTTTTAAAAGTCTGGGAAATGTAAATTTCTCCGCTTTCCAAATCAGTGGACCAGCCAGTGGGGGATGGCATGCTCTCCCAGGAGGAAATCCCAAGGGAAAGCACGGACGAGGGACTATCCGGGTTCTAGGTGCGTCTCTCCACCTTCCTAGGTGGCGTGGCTGGTGTGCGGAGTTCCTTTATTACCGTCAGCTTGGTAAACGGAGGTCTCAGCTCCCTCCAAAATAGCAACTGCTCCCGAGCACTGAAGTGAACTTTTACCCCTGGGTCCTCAAAATCCCTGAGGATGGGACGCAACACAGGGGGTATAAGCGCTTTGGCTAGCCTGTTGTCTCTGTGGACTACTATCCAGGGGGGCAGTGGCTCCTCACTCCCCTGTGGCCACAGTCGTGGTACTTGCCTAGGCCGCTGCATGTCCATGAACGGAATCGCTGGCAGCAGCGCGACCTCCATTGGTTCGGGCAGTCTCCGGGGTCTGGCTGGCTGGAGTGTTCCTGGAGGGATTAGCCTTTTCCTCGGCAGCTGCCTGGGACAATGTTCCTTATTTCCTCCAGGAGCTCCGGCTCGTCACCCCAATAGAACCGAGGCTTTAGTGGTGGGTAGCCTGCCGGTACTCCCTGGATCACCGGACTGTCAGCACAAGTTGGAGGAGACATCTTAGTTTTTGCCTGGCCAAAAGTGTTTTGAGCCCAGGAGTCTGCAGCAGCAGGTAACTCCTCCCACTTCAGGCTCCAACAAGTCCACTTAGTAGGGGTGGTCCCCCCCTACTTTGCACCAGGCCAGGGCATAGTCTTTTTGGCGCCAAGGAGCTTTGGCGGGAACTTCTTGGCGAGAGTGAGCCATAGAAAAGGGCACTGTGAATTGGGTGGCCTCTTGAAAAACTAAAAATTAAATGGCAGTCCATTAAACAAAAATGGCGCAACAGTTCAGATCCTGTTTATTACGCCAGAAAATTGAGTCTGCAACACCCCAGAGGGGTACCCGGACACCTGTCAAATGTGGGGAGCTGGGAGACTTAAGTTTGGCTTGTCATGACGGCGCTTACCAGGCTCCTTTTCCCTGAGGGATGACACGTAGCCAAGGCCAGAGTATAATTGTAGGCCACCGTTGACACCCCTAGGATAGGGAATGCCAATGAACAGGATGATGGGGGTAGTCGTTGTCACGGGTGACGCCACCGTTTCTACACAACGCTATGTTACATGGCGGAGAATAAACACAAACACAGACTTTCTAGTACCTTGGGCCCCTAGGATCGCTTAGGGCCCGGTATGAACTTTACTTGTAATAACTTTGGCAAAACAATTATTACACAGCAATTGAGGTACAATTCTTCACAGTGCAGGTAAGAAAGGAACGTCAGAGGTTAGGGAGGATACACAGGATGAAACTGGTCCTACAGTCTGCATTATCTGTCAGGTACCGCTTCTGGACTTGGGGCAGGAGGAAGGGGGTAGGGTTCACTCCACAGACACTCTGCTAGCTAGCAATTATTTCCTTTTAGGATTTGTACCCCCGCACTGGAGACAAGTGGATGTGACTTAGGAGAGTACTTCTACATGGTGATCCTGGCTTTGGACGGCTACATAGGAAAAACTTGTGGGTTTGAAGTAATACCTCTGCACTGGGTCTTGTCAGGAAAAGTGACTGCTCACAAAGGCTCTCTCTTAGGCTTGGGACTTACTCCACTCACATTCAGATCTCAGTCGCTACGGGATATCTCTCCTTCTCCTCCATGTTCACAACAAGGAAGATGAAGGTGCTTCCATGTGGCTCTGTGTTGTAGACTCTCTCTGAAGACAAGATGGAAGCTCCTTTCCCACTCTCAAGCACTGCTATTTATGCCCTCACTTATACCACATGACATGACAGACTGATACATTTCCATGCAGGCAATGATTTTATTGAAGCTAACCTCTCAAGCCCGCAGCTGTGCAACACACACACTGGAAATGACAAGACAGGCTTTGCCAGTGCATCTATATAAGACAAACATGTATGGTGTATAACATTTATGGTGGGAACAGGATGTACTGAGTCACTGCACGCCCATTAATATAATGGGCTCTTTCCATGTGCAATTTCTGTCATGTAAATATACTCAGAATGGAACCAGGTTGTCCATTAACGCTTTATCACCTTCATTTGCATGTAAAAGGGCCTTCTGGAGCTGTTTGTGTAGTGGCCCAGAACACCATCCTGGTCCCCTCCATAAATGTCATACGTTTGTCTTCGGTAGATGCACTGTGCAAAGCTTCTTCTGTCATTTCTAGTGTGTGTGTTGCACAGCGGCGGCACATGAGAGGTTAACTTCAAACTTCATGTAAATGTATCAGTCTGTCATGTCATGTGGTATGAGTGAGGGTATAAATAGGAGTGTTTGAGAGCGGGATAAATATTCCATCTTCTGAGAGTACCTTTAAACACAGAGCCACATGGAAGCAATTTCAGCTTCCTTGTGGTGAAGATGGAGGAGGAGAGATATCCCGTAGCGACTGAAATCTGGATGTGAGCCCCAAAACGTAAAAGAGAGCATTCTTAAGTAATTCTGTATAGAGTGACCCAGTGCAGAGGTACTATTTCAAGCCCACCAGTTTTTCCTACACGGTCGTCCAACGCCAGGATTACCATGTAGAAGTAAGTCTAATTCACACCCACGCATCTCCAGCACGGGGTGCTAATCCTTAGGCCTCATGTCCACGGGGAAAATCGGGCCCGCTACGGATTCTACATGTAGAATCTGCAGCGGGTCCCTCCTGCCCCGCGGACATGAGCGCCGAAAATACAAATAAATGAGAATAAACTTACCTCCGATCCGCTCCGTTTCTTCTCTTCGCGGCGGCGTCATCTTCTCTCGTCGCGGCCGGATCTTCATTCTTCGGCTCGGCGGATGTGCACGATGACGTCGGTGACGTGCCCCGCGCATGCGCCGGGCCGAAGCAAAATGATCCGGCCGCGGCTGAGAGAAGATGGCGCGGCGCCGAAGAGAAGAAACGGAGCGGGTAAGTAAAATGTGATTTTTGTGTCCCGCGGATCCGGACGGCTTCCATAGGCTTCAATAGAAGCCCGCGGGAGCCGTCCCCGCGGGAGCCCCGCATGAAAATGGAGCATGGTCCAGATTTTTTCATGCTCCATTTTTTTTTAAATCACTTTTATTGACGATCCGCGGGTATTTATCTACCCGCGGGTGGTCAATGCATCCCTATGGGGTGCGGATCCGCGCGCGGGAGAAGAGTTAAAATCCGCTGCGGATTTTAATTCTTCTTTTCCCCGTGGACATGAGCCCTTAAAGTAATTACCACCAGAGTGTCTGTGGAGTGTCCCCTACTCCTTTTCGCCCTCTGAGGTGCTCACTGTCCCCGTACAGATAATGCAGATTATATGATGGGTTTCATCCTGTGTATCCTCTATGACCTCCGGCCTTCTTTCCTTACCTGCACTGTGAAAAATTGTACCTGAATTGCTGTGAATAATTGTTTTGCTAAAGTTATATTAAGTAAAGTTATACCGGGCCCTAACCGCTCCTGGGGACCCGAGGTACTATACACCAGTGTCTGTGTTTATTCTCCGCTGTGTAGCATACCGGTGTGTGGGAACTATGGCGTTATCCGTGGCAATTACTACCCCCATCATCCTGTTAATGGGCATTCCCTATCCTAGGGGGTTTCAAAAGGTGGCCTGCAATCCTGCCCTGGCCTTGGCTACGCATAATCCCGCACTATGTGCAGAGCCCGCATGTGGGCTGGGCTCTGCACATAGCTGCATTGTTTACGCATGGGTTGTTGGGAGAATACAATGTAATCTCCGGCTCCTGCTGAGGTCACAGCATGCAGTCTGTGTTATCTCTCTCCAGCTGAACAATGGATTTTAAGCTCATCTTAAAATCATCATTCAGACAAAAATTGAATGATGGCCGCGTTTAGACACAATGATTATCGTTCATTTGAACTAATTTTGAGCGATAATAGTTGCGTGTAAATGGGCCTTTACAAAACAGCTTAGAGAGTGGAATAACACAAAAAAGAAGGATACTGTAATTTCATCACCTGATCCAAGCCACCCCCATTCCACCAATGCCACAAACTTCACTTCCAGCTACAATAAGCCAGCGATGATGCTACCGACACCAGGGACATGTGATTGCTGAAGCCAATCACTAGCTCACTTTGGCCAGTAATTAGCTGCATCTGTTACATGTCCTGTTTTTGGGAAGTCATCACTGCTGGAACTGAAGACCAGCAGGGTAGCAGTAGATCAGAAGTAATGATGAATTGGGCGATGGAAGTAAGGCATTTTTTATGCTGTTCTACTACTCTGATCTGGTTTCACTTTTTTTCTCCTTTAAAGAGACAGCACTCTAATTAGTATAGATAAGAATTCGAACTGTTATTAACCTGTTGGACCCGGGACTGCTTTTTCTTTGATTGTGACACAAGACTCATGGGATGGTCAAATTGAATGTTCACGAGCAAGGAAATATCAGCGGTCAAGAGAAAACACAGAAGTGCAGAATCCGTGGTACATAGGCAAGACAGATTGTGCACATGGTAGGCCTTAACCCCTTGAGTGGCGGGTTTCCTACCACCCTGTCGTGCCCACCAGGGCAGGTTTTTTAAAATGGTCTAATCATTGAATTTCAACTAATTTTGCAGTTGCGTCTCAAGAGCCATAACTTTTTCATTTTTCCATTGACATGGCTATATAAGGGCTTGTTTTTTGCGGGACAAGTTGTTTTTTTAAATCAATAGTTTTTTATTGTTTTCTGGTAAAGGTTACAGAAATGGAAAGAAAAAAGATCACTTATCTAGTATTGGCATTTTACATGGATCTCATGAACATTAAACACAATTATGCATCTGTCAAAAATTAACTTTGATCGTAACCCTTAGTATTCTAATATAAGTAAACAATACAGAATGAGATAGATTAGAACTAGTGTGTAATATGATGTGGGTGTGTATTTGAATTGAGGGGGGGGGGAGGGAGGGGGGGGGGAGGTGTGTTGGGAAGAAAGAAAGGAGTATAGGTAATGAAATGTTTGTTAGGTGTAGGATGAGAAGTACATATTCACCGAGAAAGTTGTGCTTAAGGGTGGAATGTGTTAATCCAAGGCTTCCACATTATTTCAAATCTAGTGAAGTCATTGTTTCTTAGAGCTAAAATTTTTTCATAAAGACAGTGTTCCGAGACTAGGTTGATGAGATCTGGGAGCGTCGGAACAGCCTCAGACCTCCAATGTCTTGCAATGAGAGATTTTGTGGCTAGAAGTATGTGGCCCGTCAGTTTTTTGAGATGTGAAGGCATTTTGGTTGTGCTAATTAACATCAGCGCCAACTCTGGAGAGGAGGGAAGACGGAAGGCTGTGAGTCTATATATGAGATTGTAGACTTCTCTCCAGAGTTGAGTCAAGAGAGGGCAGGACCAGAAAATATGAATGAGAGAGCCTTTGTTGTTGCACTTTCTCCAACATCTGTCGTTGTCGGAGAGGCCCCTTCTGTTTAGAATTAGAGGTGTGTAGTACCATCTCGTAAGGAGTTTCAGATGAGTTTCAATTAAGTTAGCGCTCTGCGAAGATTGTCTCGCCCATTCAAAAGCCCCCAACCATATGTCTATAGGTATTTCTCTTCCGAAATCCCTATTCCAGTTAATGATGTGACATTTTCCTGGCAGTTTTAGGGTTCCTGAAAAGATGTCGTAGAATGTACGAGTGCTCATTTTGGTTTGGGGTTCCTCTAGGAATGAGTCGATTATTTTGTGTATTTTGAGGTTATCTAGTTGGTAGCTATGAAGGAAGGAGGCAATCTGAATGTGCTTATAGATGTCTGAGTCTGGAAGTTTGTATTTGTTGGTCAGATCTTGAAAGGAGAGGAGTTTATTTGACAGATAAAGGTCGGATATATATTTGAGATTTTGTCTGGACCAGGATCCTATATTTAGATTAGGAATTAGGAGTTCCAGGGTTTCTAGTGGTATTTTCAGAGATTTAGAGGGCGTGGAGTTGTTAAGTGTTCGTATCAAATCGGTCCAGGCCTCTATCGATGCCCTCATAGGAAGAGAGAGACAAGGGCTTGTTAAAGGTTTTGTTATATTAGGGTGGATGATGTCTAGGATAGATGAGATTAGGAGGTGTTTCAGAGATTTTTGGTTGTTAAAGTCCCTCTCTAGGGAGGGCCAGCTTAATTTTGGATTATATCTTGTCCATGTTCTCAGGTTATTGAGAATAGTGGATTTGCGATATGAGTTTAGGTTGGGGAGGCCCACGCCACCTTGACGCCTGTTTAAGGTCAAAATGGAGAGTGCAATTCTTGGCTTTTTATTCTGCCACACAAATTTGGATAGTTGCCTTTGGAATCCATTAAGAAGAGTTTTAGGTATCGGTATTGGTAGTGTTCGGAAATAATGTAGAATTTTTGGTAGGGTCATCATTTTGTATATAGTAACACGACCTAGCCATGAGAGAGGATACGTTTGATATATGTCTAATTCTTTTTGGAGATCATCTAAGAGCGGGGGAAAATTTGCCCCTACTAGCCGTGATGTGGGGAAGCTTAATTTTATGCCGAGGTATGGGATGGAGTTGGATTGCCACTGAAAGGGGAATTCTTTCTGTATATCCGTTTTTTGGGATTCCTGTATGTTTATGCCTAATATTTGCGATTTAGTAATGTTTAGCTTATAGTATGATATATCCGAGAATTCTTTTAGTATTTTTTGCGTTGTTCTTAGGGATGAAATTGGGCTGGAGAGCGTTAGAAGGATATCGTCGGCGAAAAGGCTTATTTTATGTTGTCTTGAACTCGCTGCTATTCCCTGAATGTCTGGGCAGGTTCTTATGTACTCCGCCAGGGGTTCCATAACTAGGGTGAATATTAATGGAGAGAGTGGGCAGCCCTGGCGGGTACCATTAGTAATTGGGAAGGAAGATGATAGCATGCCGTCCGCAAAGATTTTTGCCGATGGGGTGGTGTACAGGGCTTGGATAGCTTTAAGTATATTGCCGGAAAAGCCAAACTTTTTCAAAGTGGCGAAGGCATAGTTCCAATGTAGCCTGTCGAAGGCTTTTTCAGCGTCCAGGGCAAGTAGCACTGATGGGGTATGTGATATTTCTAATTTATGAAGTAGGTTTAGTATCCTTCTAGTTCCATCAGAAGCCTGTCTGTCTCTAACGAAACCGACTTGGTCTGAATGGATTAGATTTGGTAGTATATTTAGTAGTCTCATTGCTAGAGTTTTGGCATATATTTTTAAGTCGCTATTTAATAGGGATATTGGCCTAAAATTGGAAGGTGAGGTGGGTTCTTTCCCTGGCTTGGGGATGGTTATTATTGTAGCTTCTAACATTTCAGATGGGAAGGAACCTTTCATGATTCCTTGGTTGCAAGCTCTCGCTAGGTGTGGGGCAAGGTGGGTTGAGAAGAATTTATAATAGTCGTTAGAAAACCCATCAGGGCCAGGGGCTTTGTGTGGTTTTAAAGATTTGATGTTTTCAAGTATTTCGTTAGGTGTCAAGGGGGCATTAAGGAGGGTAAGTTGAGCTTCTGAGAGTGCAGGAAGGTTTATTCCACTAAGAAATTGTTCAATGTTGTGTGTTTGGGGTTGGGGGGTTGAAGGATCGTCTTTTAAGTTATACAGGTCTAGATAGTATTGGCGGAAGGCTTCTATTATGTGGTTGGGATGCTGAATTTTGTTATTGTGGTTATTTGAGTCAAGTAGATATGGGATTTTAGTTCTGACGATCTTTTTTTTGACCAAGTTTGCCATCAATCGTGTGGGTTTGTTATTTGAGGCGTAGTAAGATGCTTTTGAGGATCTCATTTCTTTATCGTAATTATCTAACAGAAGATTCCTGAGTTTTTGTCTTAGTATGAGTAGTTCGTTGTGTAAGGAGTTGGAGGGGGATCTAGACATTTGGTTTTCTTTGTCGGATATTTGTGATAAGAGTTCATTTAATTTGAGGTTTTTTACTTTTTTGTGCCTTGCGCTTATTTTAATTAAGATTCCTCTAATAAAAGCCTTGTGGGCATTCCATATGGTGATGGGAGAAATGTCTGGAGTTGTGTTAATATTGAAGTAGTCTTTTATAGCGGAGGAAATGGCAGCTTGATTCTTAGGGAGTGACATGAGGAACACATTGTTTCTCCATGATTTTGGCCTATCGTTTGTTTGGTCTAAAGCAATTGTTATTGAGACGGGGGCATGGTCGGACCATGTGGCCGTGCCTATCTGGGCCGATTTAATAGAGGGTAGGGATGGTCTATCTGTTAGGATTAGATCGATCCTGGAGAATGACCTATGCCTCGCAGAATAAAAGGTGAATTCTTTGGATGATGTATTGAGACATCTAAAGGTATCGAATAGGGCATTGTTGTGGAGCCATGGAAGTAACGACGGGGTTGATCTCGTCGCCCCTTTTGTGGAATCAAGTGTGTTGTCTGGTACGGAATTGAAGTCTCCGCAAATTAATAGGGTGCCTTTTTCGCATTTTCGTATCTTTTTTATAATCTTGTTTAGAAAGCGGATTTGGGCGGCATTTGGTGTGTAGATGTTAGCGATAGTGAACGGTTTGCTATTTACATGGCCTGACAGGATTAAGAATCTGCCTTTAGGGTCTGCTTCCTGGTATGTAATATCAACTTGCAGCGAGTCTCTAAAGGCTATCAGGACCCCTGCTTGTTTTTTTGTGGCACAGGCTTTAAAAATTTTTGGAAATTTTTTATTTGTTATTTTTGGGCACGCTTCAGAGGCAAAATGTGTCTCTTGCGCGCATATTATTTCAGCTTTTGAGCTGATCGCCTCCTTCCAGAAAGAAGATCTTTTAAAAGGCGAGTTTAGCCCGTTTACATTTAATGAAAGTATTTTTATGGACATCTTTGATAATGATAAAGTGGTTTGATGGACTGTGGAGGCCTTGTATTTTTCGGTGAAAGATGGAAAGGAAGAAAAACATTAGCATCTAAGGAAGAAATCTCTGTTCTGCAGTTGTAAAGAGTTACAAAGACATTTACGCATATGTGTGAGAACATTAGTAATGCAGAATAAGAGTAGAAAATTTTTAAACAATAAACACATCTAGACTTTGCAGTCTTGAATGGGGATGGGGAAAACGACATGAAGTACGTCGGTTCAGCTAAGTGCGTGTGCACGCTGAATAAAGGGGGGGACGAGAAAGTTCGCCTGTTTAGGAGCTTCTCGGGAGCGTAACCACCTTAATGGTTGTTCTGAGCATATGGCATGTCCGCTTGATGTTTTAGGTTTGGATCCAGTCTTGGGCTTGCTTTCCCTGTTTCCTCAGGAAAGGTTGGAATTGTTGAGGTGTTGGTAGCTTAAC
Source organism: Eleutherodactylus coqui (assembly GCF_035609145.1). NCBI lineage: Eukaryota > Metazoa > Chordata > Amphibia > Anura > Eleutherodactylidae > Eleutherodactylus > Eleutherodactylus coqui. The sequence goes on from NC_089839.1 coordinate 64,431,507, forward strand.
TCCCCAGGATTTAGGTATATGCTGGAAGTCCTCTGGTTTTTGGAGAACATGTGTAACATTATCTTTACGTATTATTATTTTTGCTGGGAAGCCCCAGCGGTAGAGGATATTGGCTTGCCGCAAGGCTGCAGTAATTGGTTGGAATTTTTTCCTCTCGTTCATAGTGACCTGTGAGAGGTCTGCAAAGAGTCGGATGTTGGTGTAGGGTGATGGGAGTTGATTCTTTTTCCTAGCCGCGAGCATCAATGCCTCTTTAATATGGAAAAAATGAATCCTGGCTATGGTGTCTCTTGGACTGGAATCGGGAATAAATTTTGGCCTGGGGAGCCTATGTGCTCTATCGATAGTTAAGTCGTATGAAGTGGCCTCCGGAAGGAGGGTGGACATGAATTTTTTAAGAAAGTTGGACAGTTCGGATGGCGCAATATCCTCCGGGATACCGCGGAATTTTACATTATTTCGCCTATTTCTGTCTTCTATATCGGCGAGCTTGGTTTTGAGCTGGGATACCTCTTCTACCAGGTCGTAGTGCGCGTCGATTAAGGCATTATGGGATTGAGTTATTTCACCCATTTTATTCTCGGTGTGCGACACTCTCTCCCCAATAGAATCAATTGTGCTTCTTATGGAAGAGTTGAGAGATTTAAAGCTAGCTTGAAAAGAGTCGCTGAGGGCCACTACCATGTTTTTAATAAATGCTTCTGAGGCCGGCTGAGAAGTCGATGGTAGGGACGTTATAAAATTATGTAATGATTCTGGGTGATTTTCATGTAGGTTTCCTTCGCCTGTTCTAGGGCGCTGCTTCAAAGGACTGTCCGAAGGGGAGTCTATTGTGTAATGAGATCCTTTCCTTGCAGGCAAAGATACGGCAGCAGCCATTTTGTTGGGCTCTTGTGAGGGGTTTTTCTGTCTTTTCCCTCCTGTTAACATGGGTGATGAAGGAAGAGGGCTGACAGACAGTGAAACGCCCAGATCAAAGTCTTGCATAGTTGTTTTGACTTGTTCTGGCCGGGGCTGCTGTGTGGGTGAGACAGCTGAGGCTGATGCAGCATGATGCTGTCGGCCATGATTTGGGGAGATTAGGGTGACCGCCGCCATTTTAGTGTGGGGCCGAGATGAAGTGCTCTGCTTCTCCCTATCCCTCTGGCCGTGTGTATGGGGTGAAGACGCTTCACTCACCGGATCCTGATGTTCCCGGACCAGGGGCCGCTGATCTGCGTAGTTTGTATCGCTGTCAGCGCTCTCCTCCTCTCTGGACGCTGCCTGCGAGCCGGGAGAAGCCGGGAGGCTGTCGGCTCTCAAGCGCGGGACCTCCGTCGGGGTGAAAAAATCCTCCAAGCGGCGCGGCTGGGACCGGGAAGGTCGGCGGCGAGTCATCGCTGTGGTGGGGAGAACCGGAGACTGCTCTGCTTGGTGACAGGTAAGCGGAGGGCTGCTGTTTTGGTCGGTATTAACGGTGGTTACGGCCGGAGCGCAGTGATTATGCTGCCATCTTCCAGCTCGGCTAGGCCACGCCCCTTGCGGGACAAGTTGTGATTTTTTTAAACAGGGGGGAGGAAAAAAGGAAATGGGGAAAAAAGAAAAAAAAGGGGCCATGTCATTAAGGGGTTAAATAATGTATTAACTTCCTTCTCTGGGTCATTACGACGCATGGATACCACATGTGTGATTGTATTTTTGATTTTTTACAAAGTAAAGGGAGACAAGTGTTTTTATTATTTTTTTTATAATTTTTAAACCTTTTTTTTTTTTTGTTCCTTTAGGGGACTTCCACAGGGACCCATCAGGACCCCTGTTCACATTCCAGGGGTCCGATGGTGACAGCCCTTTACATGCTGCAGTGACAGCCCTTTACATGCTGCAGTCACATAGACTGCAGCATGTAAAGGGTTAACACAGCAGAGATCGGAGGTTTTCTCTGATCTCTGCTGTAAGAGCTGGTACCTAGCTGTTCTCTGACAGCCAAGCACCAAGCTCTCCCTGCCACAGAGACCATCGGCTTGCTTCTGACAAGCCGATGGTCTCTATGGCAACCTGTAAACAAAGCAGGAGATTGCCGGCAGATCGGCAATATCTTCTGCTGGTTTTTCAAAGCCCTTGCTTTGTTCTCTGTGGGACTGTGCAGGCAGAGCACACTGCCACAGCTTGTGGCATTGTGCTCTGCAGCACCCATAGTGATACATAGCCCGGAAATCTTCCCGGCTATGTCGCCATGAGCAGTGGAGCTCGTCCCGGAAAATTTCCGGGCGTGCCACTCAAGGGGTTAATAGACCCACAGCAGCACTGTAGGGCCAAGACAGAGACTAATTCATCAAATTTGTCAACCTGCAACATGTTTATTAATCAAGAGCCCGTTACGTGGTGATCCTGCAGAAACACAATAGAAGAGACGTAACTTTAACCCCTTAGTGGCCAGCCCGTTGCCTTTTTACGTCCTGGCCTGCTTGGCTTAATTCACAGAGGATGTAAAAACATGCTTCCTCTGGGAAGGACCTGCAGGCTCTGGAGATGACAGCTCCATGCCGCGGGACCCCACTCCTGGTCATGCGATCGCCAGTATCCACTGGATACCGGCAATCGTGTTAAAGTCAATGTAAAGTTAAAAAAAAAAAAGTAAAGTTTCATCTCCCCTTACGAATCGGATCCGTAAGGGCAGCTGAGAATACTCACTCCCTGTCGTCCCCAATGTCTGACATCTTCCTCATCCTCCTCGGACCTGCCGTCGGCGTCTGCGCATGTGCACCGGACGCATTAAGTCATGCGCAGAGAGCCGGGAGGCCCGGGAAATTTTAAAACTCCCTGCTCCCGGCTAGTATGAGTAGCGGAGAGCAGGGAGCTGTCACCGGGAACTGCTGTATATGGTTCCCGGTCACATGATCGCTGCTATCCAATGGATAAAAGTGATCATGTAAAAGTTTTAAAAAAGTGCAAAAAAAAAGAAAAAAGTTTGTTTCATCTCCCCTCGTGGATCACATCCATGAGGGGAGATGAAATTAGGTACCTAAGGCCCCTGGATTTATCCGCAGACTTTACCCCGGCTTCTATACACACGGCCATCGCCAAAATGGCGGATGTAGGCGCAAAAGCCGCAGATTGCCAGGGTAATTTGAAATCTCATCGCACCTGGCTATTAAATGTAGCCAAGAGCCTAGAGATTTCATGAGGTGCCACAGTATGCGGTTCCCAGTCACGTGATCGCCGTTATTCAATTGATAACGGCGATCACGTAAAAGTTTTAAAAAAGCTAAAGTTTCACCTCCTGTCAATCCGTGAGGGGAGGTGGAATTACTTTACCAAGGCCACCAGCGATGTCCCCTGATGGGATCCTTATCCGTGGACTCTACCCCAGCTTTGGCGCATGCGCCCGTCACCAAAATGGCAGACACAAGCACAGAAGCTGGGAAGGGCAAGAGGAAGTTTAAAATCTCCTTGCTCCTGGCTACTAAAGGTAGCCAAGACCTTGGAGATGTCACGGGGGGCCGCAGTGAGTGTTCCTCGGTCACGTGATCGCCATTATCCAATGGAAATGTATAATGTCAGATTTCTAAAATTTGGCTTGGTCATTAAGGCGCAAACAGGCTTGGTCACTAAGGGGTTAAGTAGCTGGGTCCCAATGCAAAATCTGTAAAAAGGCCACCGAAGTATAATGCTTCATTAATAGTATTGGTCACATCATCTGGGGAAGAGAGAACTTATGAGCTCCCTTACGCATCAGGGCCTGGGTGTGACCACACTTTCTGCACCCACCGTAGCTACACTCCTGCACAATGATCTACAGTAGTACTCTAATCGGCTAATATAAATGTAATAGGTATAAGGGCTCAGACTCACTATTGTTTCCCCTGTGATGGTCAAGCAAGATACATTAAGTATTCTTCTATCACTGCTTACAACACTGGGCTATATAGCTTGCCTACACAACTTTAATGGAGATTAGGGGTTGATCCAGGGAACAGTCTGATTGCCATTAGGGAGTCGGGAAGGAATTTTTTCCCCAAAAGGGCTAATTGGCTTCTGCTCTTGGGGTTTTTTGCCTTCCTCAGGATCAACAATACAGGAGGATAGACAGGCTGGACTAGAGGGACATTGTCTTCATTCAGCCTTACGAACTATGTTACTGCCCCGACTTCAAGTACATGAACAATACCGTAGTACTAACTCAAGGAAAAGACATCCTTTCTACAGAACTACCTACAGACCTCTTGGTCCTTGCAGCAAATTCCTTCCAGCTTCAAAAATATGCATATACTCTGCAGAAATATTCTTTTTTTGACCCAAATTCTCTCCTTGATTCCATTTTCCTTCTTTCTCACTTCTGGCATGAATTATTTGTGACCTCAAGTTCTATTATTCATCTTTATAATGGTTATAACGATAAAATGAGTAAAGCATTGTTTCAAAGAAGCAACAGTTTAAAGTCCAAATGTCATTAGTAGTGCAATTCCTAGAAACATACATACATACATACTGCTGGTACATAACAACCACCAGTTAGTGACATCAGAGGTAGATTACTTATCAAAGATATAGGCCCTAGTTTATCAAGACAGGGCGGTAGTTATACGCCCATCTTCATATGAGCTGTTCTAGAGTAACATGCGGAAAGTTGTCTGTGCACCAGGAATCAAATTAACTTCAGCCATGTGCTGGCATAGATTTGTGCTATTATTTACACCAGGCATGCATAATGGTAAATGTGTTGGGCCGCCAATAGAGATGAGTGAGCATACTCGCTAAGGACAATTACTCGAGCGAGTATTGTCCTTAGCGAGTACCTGCCCGCTCGGAAGAAAAGGTTCGGCTGCCGGCGCAGGAGAGCGGTGAGTTGCAGGAGTGAGCAGGTGAGAGGGGGGGGGGGGGGGGGGGCGGGGTAAGAGATCTCCCCTCCTCCGTTCCCCCCTGCTCTTCCCCGCCGCTCCCGCCGGCACCCGAATCTTTTCTTCTGAGCGGGCAGGTACTCGCTAAGGGCAATGCTCGATCGAGTAATTGTCCTTAGCGAGTATGCTCGCTCATCTCTAGTCGCCAATAAGTCATGACTTTTTTACGGGAAAGTGACAAGTGTGGCATAAAGATCTAATAAGTCACAATTTTCTTTACACAAAAAAGAACTATTACCACCATTTACTACACATACATATTGCTGCCACATACTGTACAAATACATAATGTTGATATACTCCGTGCAGACTGTATATACAGTTAATGCTGTTTTATATTAAAACAATGCCATCAGTATGATAAACAGTCACACACACCTTTATAGCAACCATACTCACAACTAAATACATACAAAATTACATATTGTAAAGGGATTGTCCGATTAGGTGGCAGGTGAGGATGAATGACACACTCTGACCCATCTCCCACATCTTCTGCGCCTTAGCTCTATCTTCCTCCTGGCCTGTCTGTTGCAACTACGACACGCCTGTTTACCCACATGACCACTGCATCCATAGGTGACGTCCCTGGGCCTTACAACTACTAGGTCATGTGACCTGTACACGGGGCGTTACTGGAACCAGAAGACCTGGTTACATCTCATAGTAACATAGTCCATCTAGTTCAGCCTGTTTTAACCTTCCCCTTGTTGGTCCAGAGGAAAGCAAAAAAGACTTGTCAGTGTAAAGTCAAAAGCGCACTGTTTCTGCCAGATGAGTAAGTTTAAAAATTAATGTTTAGGGTAGGAGAGGTTTGGATTTGCAAAAATAAATTGGAGAACTCCTTTAACCCCTTCAGTGGCAGGTTTAATATTACCATGTCATGCCTCACATGGCAGTTTTTTTTAAAGGAGTCAGCAATGCAAATAAAACCCTGGTAGATTTCATATTAGAGCTCACTGCTCTGCATATTTCAGCACTAGAGCTGTCCACAGAAATCTTCTGGGGTTTAACTGCATGGTCAGTGAAGCAAGCCCTGCAGATTTTCCGGGCGTGCCACTTAAGGAGTTAAGGTCGGGTTCACACAAAGTATATAATACGCCACTGAACCAGTCTACAAATCCACAACAATTCCATGATGACATCTGTGTCATATACAGATTTTTTTGTGAATTTAGCCACATATGTCTCTTATTGCATTGTTATATTATTGATGTAGTGCACTATGCAATACAATTAGAATAACACATTAAATTATTAGTGTAGCGGTACATCTGTCAGGATAACAGATGTTAGTGATAATAGTCCCCCTGGACTCTTTCCCTCACATGGTAATGGTCTATCTGTGTTTGCCTCCACCACCCCCAGGTAATAGTCATCCCCCATGTGCTTCCCTCCCAGGTGATAGTGGTCAAGCTGTGCTCCCCAAAGTCATAGTCCTCCCTCTTTGTTATCCTGTAGGTGATAGTGATACACCTGTGCCCCACCGCCAGGAGATAGTAGTCCCCTCTTTGCTTTCCCTCAGTCATAGCCATCCCTCTTTGCTCTCCCCCAGGTGATAGTAAAACACCTGTACCCAAACCCCAGTTGATATTAGTCTCACTTTGCTCTCACTTAGGTGATGGTAGTCCCACTTTTCTTTCCCCCAGGTGATAGAAGCAGTGGCTTAGTAAAGTCAGGTGGTACCCACTGCAGAATATTTTTTAGTCTTCCTCCTCAGTGATAGCACTTAGGGCAGCCTGCATCTGCTGCACCCCCCTTCCTATGCCACTGGCTCAATCATGTCAAACCAATTTGATAAGCTTCTACAACAAAAATAAATTCTAGACTGGACCTGGGAGAGTCTATTGATCTCATATCTGGATTTTTCTAAGGCATTTGACACCGTGCCGCATAATAGTTTGGTATATAAAACGAGATGGCTCGGACTGGGTGAAAGTATGTAGCTGGGTAAAGAACTGGCTCAGAGATAGAAAGCAGAGGGTGATAATTAATGGTTCATACTCAGATTGGGCCGCCATTGCTAGTGGGGTGCCACAGGGTCCAGAATTGGGTCCCATTCTGTTCAATATATTTATCAATGCCCTGATAGAAGGACTACGCAGTAAAATATTGATATTTGCAGACGATGCAAGATAATTAATACAACGGAGGACAATGTATGGCTGCAAATAAATCTATGTAAAGTGGGGGCTTAGGTAGGAAAATGGCAAATGAAGTTCAACATTGATAAAGGTAAGGTTATGCACATGGGCAGGAGAAACGGATGTCACCAATATACACTAAATGGGGTACTGCTAGGGAAAAGTGATATGGAAAAAGACCTGGGGGTACTAGTGGATTGTAGATTTAACTGGAGCAATCAATGCCAGTTAGCTGCTGCAAAAGCAAATAAAGTCTTGGGGTGCATTAAAAAAAGAGGTATAGGGGCGAGGGACAAGAACATTATTCTTCCAGTATACAAGGCACTCATCAGGCCTCACATGGAATACTGTGTACAGTTCTGGACACCGGTGCTCAGTAAAGACATTGCAGTGCTTGAGGGGGTCCAAAGATTAATAAACAGAACGGGAGGACTGAAATAATTATCATTGAAAAAATACGGCTAAGGGGCGACCAAATAACTATGTATAAATACATTAGGGGACATTACAAGGATCCCATGATCTGTTTATACCTAAGACTGACGGTAACAAGAGGGCATCTGCTATGTTTAGAGGAGAGAAGGTTTCATCACCAACACAGAAGGGGGTTCTTTACTGTAAGAGCAGTCAGACTGTGGAACTTTTTGCTGAAGACATGGCGATGGCAAAATCATTGGAGGAGTTTAAGAGGGGACTAGATGTCTTTTTAGAGCGCTATGATATTACAGGATATAGACATTAAATAAACAGCGGGGTTGTTGATCCGGATCTTAGAGTCAGGTAGGAACCTTTAAACATTGATCCAGTGATTATTCTGACTGCCATTATGGAGTCGGGAAGGAATTTCCCCCTCTCAAAATGGGGTAAATTAGCTTCTGCCTCAAGATCACTATAGTAAGCGATAAGGCATGGCAGGAGAGAAGTCCTGCCATGCCTTATCGTAGCGATTATTAGTGCTGCACTGTAAGTCTCTCAGAGGGACACAGATGGTGTAAAAATAAGAGCAAAATAAAGTACAAAAAATAAAAATGTAAAAAAAAAAAACTGGTATCGACGTGTCCGTAACGACGTGTACAATAAATTGAACACTTTTTTTTATCCTGCACGGCAAAAAGTGTTAAAAAAAACACTAAAAAACTGAGGCAAAATGCTAAAAAACGCAATAAGGGCGCATTTACACGACTATATATCGGCTGGGTTTTCACACCCAGCCGATATACGGCATCTCTCTCTGCAGGGGGAGGAGGCTAGAAGAGCCGGGAGCAGTGTGCTGAGCTCCCACACCCCTCTCTGCCTCCTCTCCACCCCCCTGCACTATTTTCAATGAGGAGAGGTGGGACGGGGGTGGAGCTAATTCCCGGAACTTAGCCCTACCCCCCTTACGCCTCCTCTCATTGCAAATAGTGCAGAGGGGCGGAGAGGGGGTGGAGAGGAGGCAGAGAGGGGGCGAAAGCTCAGAGCACTAATCCAGGCTCTTCCAGCCTCCTCCCCCTGCAGACAGAGACGTCGTATATTGGCTGGGCGTGAAAACCCAGCCGATATACGGTCGTGTGAATGCACCCTAAAAGTGATAACAAAGCCGTACATAACCCAAAATGGTACCAATAAAAACTACAGCTCATCTCGCAAAAAATATGCCCTCATAGAGCTCAGTCCATGAAAAAATAAAAAAGTTATAGGGCTTTGAATGCAGTGAGTTTAGAAAAAAAAATTATTTCCAAAAGAAAGGTTTTTATTGTGGAAAAGTAGAGAAACCTAAAAAAAAAAAAAAAAAAAAAAAGAATTTTGGTATCGTTGTAATCCTATTGGCCCACAGAAAAAAATCTAGTGTATCATTTATGCTGCATAATTAACACTAAGGCCTCCTTCCCACGAACGGATTTACGCCGCGTAAATCCGCGGCAAAAATCCGCTGCGTTGCCCCCTGCTATTAGGTTCTTTTGAACCTAATAGCACAATGCACACGATGCGTAATTCCACCGCGGAATTACGCACCGTGAAATCTCCCGTTCTCACCCGCAGCATGTTCTATTTGCTGCGGGTGTACGCGCTGACGGCTTCCATTGCAGTCAATGGAAGCCGTCCGTTCACGCTATCTCCTGCTGCAACCAGCGGAAGATAGCGTGAAAAAACGCTTCCCCGCCTATCGCCGCGCGTCATGTGACGCGGCCGGCGCGTCACGTGACACGGCCGGCCGCGTCATGTGACACGGTGAGCGTGTCACATGACGCGACGGCGGTGGGCGGGGAAGCGTCTTCACGCTATCTTCCGCTGGTAAGTATGGGGTCTCTGGGGGGCGCCGTGACGGGCTTCACTGCGGAATATTACGCGGCGGAGCCCGTCACGCTCGTGGGAAGGAGGCCTAAAAAAAAAAAAAAAAAAAAATCTATGGCAGAATTAATGTGTTTTCTCTCCCTGCGATCATAATAAAAATAATCAAAGTTTTACAATATAGTCTATGTACACAAAAATGGTACCAATAAAAACTACAGTTCGCCACGCAAAAAAAAAAGCCCTTATACAGCCGTGTTGACGGAAAAATAAAAAAGTTATGGCTGTTGAAAAATGGAGATGAAAATATACCAAAAATATGAGCTTGGTTCTGGTGCTGTGTTTATGTACGGAGCTAGGTTCTGGCAACGGGTTATGGTTACAGGCTTGGCTCTGGTGCTTTATTTATGTTGTGTGCTTTGTTCTACTATTAGTGTGCACCCAGTCTTAGGTGTAAGACTGTTGGTTGTAGGGAGCTGCGTGCAATAATAGATCTGTGCTTCCGTCTGCTTGTTGCCTTGTGATTGCCAAGCTGAATTTTTTTCTGGATAACTTATCCAAAAATCACAGACAGCCAACAGTGTTTATGAATCATATTAAATGATAAATGTTTACAGGTCAGAAACTGATATGAACTCATTACAGCATTTACTCTGAGCTGCAAAATGATGATAATTACAATTTAAAATCCCCACCTGCTTAAAGGGCTATATCTGATTGGCTAAGCGCTCAGCCAATCACAGGCAGCGCCCAGCCATTTATTGAATGACAGCTGAGCATTGCCTGTGATTGGTCACAGCACTCAGCCAACCACAGGCAGCGCTTGGCTATTCACTGAATTCAATGAATAGCTGAGCACTGCCTGTGATTGGATGAGCGCTCAGACAGTCAGACGCAGCCCTTTCAGCAGGCAGGGTTTTAAATCTCCATCTGCTGAAAGAACTTCATTACAGTGCAGGGAGAAGAAGTTAGACACGCCTGAACCCCGGCAGCAGCGGAGAGGTGAGTATATATACTTTTTACTACAGCTAGGAATTATTTTCAGGGAAGAGCTTATATTTATGTTCAATAAGTATTTTATTGAGATATCAGTAACTTTACACATCTGTTCACAATTCCTTTAAATTAGTAATTTCAAACAAATGAACCAGTATAGGCGATTCCAGGTTTCACGGGTGCCCATTCAGCCCCCCCAAATCTCCCGTATTACTGGTTGAGAAATTTCTTCCTTGGGTGGCCCCAAGTCAGATGTTGGAATCAAAAATAACTTGGTATCTATTATCAACTTATAACCAAATTTTAAAAAAATTATGTATACTTATATGCAGAGGAGAGTGTAGTATCCAACTCGCCTCTGTATTGGAGATCATGTCAACATTATCTAATCATAACTTTAGTTTTAGCTAGTGAGGAGAAAAATAGAAAATAGAGAGTAGGTGATAAGAAATCGGGAGAGAAGAGTGAGAGGAGAAGGGTTAAAAAAAAAAAAAGCAAGAAAGGGGAGGGAGAGCTGTTATAAGCCCCAGGGGGCAGGTTAATGGGGGGGGGGGGGGGCTTACCCATCCGGTGGCAGCCATCCAAGTGCTGTTATTATCGAACATCGTTGCTCTTTGCAGCTATATTTAGGGTTGTAGAAACATCATTAGTTATCCAAGAGTTAAATTTAGCAGAGGAGCGAAAGCTTAACCAGGTCGCCCATGTGGTGTAATGATTAGTAAATTTGGTTTCATCTCTAGCCCTTAATTCCTCCATATGCATAATGTTATCCAATGCCTTTACCCTCATTCAGCATGTGGGGGTCGTCGTAGTATTCCACAATTGTGGTATCACTTGTCTTGATGCTAGGAGAAAAAAATCTGAGGACCCCTTTCTTAATCGAATTTATGGAGCCTGGGTTAATGGATAGGAGTGCAATCTCGGGTGAGAAGGTAACTCTCCCCGCGGTGAGAGTGTTGTATAGAGCGTTTATCTCGTTCCATAAGGGGGACACCAGTGGGCAGGACCACCATATATGTATCATCGACCCTGGGCTATTTAGCCATCTCCAACAGTTGTCACTGGTATTCGGATACATCCTAGCTGGGCGGGTTGGTGTACAATACCACCTAGATAGAATTTTGTAATTTAGCTCGTGGTGTCTGCCGGAGACAGACATTTTGTGGGTCATGATTAGCGACTTGGATCAGTCGCTATATTTGAGTTGCTGACCGCAACAATCAAAGGAAAAAAGGATGCTTTTGCGCTCGTCGGGATAAAGACGAAAAAATGTAAATACACAGATTTACTGACATTAATAAGAGCAACGCGTTTCGGCGAATGCAATCACCTTTTTCAAGCTCTAAAACAAACATACATGCATAACTTAACCAATATTTATATAACACATTAAAGGCTACTTACGTTTCCTTAAGCTTTCAGAGCAGCAATCAGTGTCACTCAGAGCGGAGAGCGAAGACGTGGGGAACGCAGCTCCCTTCCCACAATTACATCATCAGTAGCGTCAACAGAGGCCACTGATGATGTAATTGTGGGAAGGGAGCGGCGTTCCCCACGCCTTCGCTCTCCGCTCTGAGTGACACTGATTGCTGCTCTGAAAGCTTAAGGAAACATGTGAGTAACCTTTAATGTGTTATATAAATATTGGTTAAGTTATGCATGTATGTATGTATGTTTGTTTTAGAGCTTGAAAAAGGCGATTGCATTCGCCGAAACGCGTTGCTCTTATTAATGTAAATGAATCTAAGTGTATTTACACTTTTTCGTCTTTATCCCGATGAGCGCAAAAGCAGCCTTTTTTCCTTTGATTATTGCAGTTTATCAAGCACCTACGGGTGTTTTGCTTGCTGGATATTTTTTGCTGCTCTCCGTTTTGTTGCGGATCTGGGTTTTAAAGAACCTGCTCAAAGCCTCCTTGGACATCGGTGCCGATGGGGTTTATCAGGCTGATTTCCCCGTTAGGCACCAGGTGAGTTTGAACTCATTAATTTTATGAAAATATTTTTATTCACCTGGCGCATCCCTGATCTATTTCTTGAGTTGCTGACCTAATTCTCTCTCCCAGCTACCCCTGAAACTCGCTCCCACGCCTCGCGTGTCCCTGGCAGCCAGCATAGAGCTTATATTTAAAGTCCTTCCCTGAACATCACTACGATGGTGCCGGCAGGCCATTGCCTTTAATGTTCCATGGAGCTTCGTTCACGCGTGTTTTTGGACGTATGTTGACACGCGAATTTGTGTGAACGAGGGCTTAGGGTGTGTTCATGTTTTTGTTGCACTCAAGAACCGCAATTAAGAAAAACAAATTAAAAAACCTGCATGCATAATTTTTAAGACCGTGTCCGTTACTAAGAAGCTGCATACACTATTAAATCTGCCTGTGTTATTAATGCGTTTAATTGTGTGTAAAGTGTGAAACTATATACAGTGTATACAGGGAGAAGAATAGCTTATAATAAGCGATAGATAGAAAGACACACAAACATATACACATACACTTTATATATCTACATAGATAGATAGACATGAGAAAGATACACACACATGTAATATCTATCTATCTATCTATCTATCACATACACACATATATACACATAAGCAGTACTCATACATTCATGAGAGCCCGGCCTAAGACGCTACAAAGAAAAATTCACGTAATCCAGGATATAAATCATGTTTGGAAAGCTTATGCCAAGGGGCTAGATCGTGTGTGTAAATTTGTTTTGTAGCTGTATGCTGCGTTTTTTATGTATGGGTACAGGTTGGGGGCCGGAGCAGAAATTTTGCACCCAGGCCCCTGAGTCTTTAGTTATACCCATGATCATTACAGTTAAAAATCAGAGCAGACAGTGGCTATAACATGCTTCACACTAGCAGGAGAACGCAACATGTATGTGCACTTTATGGACAGACCATTAATTTAAAGTGGACATGTCAAGTAGAGTGTTACGTCTGTAAAGGACGTGCTGGACAAGCACAATAATTGCTCACAGTGCGGCGGCCAAAACAAACTAACAAATAAGAAACGGGAAGTCTTTCCCTAAATACGTGATGAACGAGGGAGAGGGCCCTGCCTAACACGGCAGACTGATCGCGTCGATAGATGCGGGCCTGCACTCGTTCCTGGGACCTAAGTAACCCTACTTGGCCAAACTGATAAGGGATAAAACAGCACTTAGCTTTAGTAGTATAAGCCGCAGCGCAGAGCCGTCCAAAGTAAGGAACAGTGGACACCACGCTGTCCGCAGGAGCCACTAACTGCCAGCTCAGACAGTGAGTAACTGGCAATTTACAGCACTTTAGCTTCCTATCCATCCCAGCTAAGTATCCAGCTCATCATCCACAGATGTGAGCACATTGCGTCACACTATTAGGCTAGAAGGTGCAGAACCAGGTCTAACACCCGCACTGGACTCTGTCAACCTGGCAGCTATCCCAGCACTGCGGCAACAGTACCTCCCCTTCCAGAAGGGGCCCCAGGACTCTTAGGATTTAACCTGTGAAAATTTTTCACTAATCGGTCCGCATGGACGTCCGCAGCTGGTACCCAAGTCCTCTCCTCAGGACCATAGCCACGCCAATGCACAAAATACTGGAAAGATCTCTCAACAAGGCGAGAGTCCACTATGCAACCTACCTCAAAATGAACATCACCATCCCCCACAACCGGGGCCGACGGAGATGAACCATTGCTAGAGTCCACAAATTTTCTCAACAGACATTTCTGAAACACATTATGGATTCTCATATAACTAGGAATCTCTAAACAAAAAAGACACTGAACCAATTCTTTCCATGATTTTGAAAGGACCGATGAATCATGGACCCAACCTGAACGACAGCTCTTTGATTTTTATATTCCTAGTAGACAACCAAACCAAGTCCCCCACTAAGAAATTAGACCTCTCTGAACGTCTGTTATCAGTCACCCGCTTTAAATTTTTAGTCGAGGTCCCCGTAATATCCTGTGGTCTATTGTTTAGCGCAAACTCAGGCAAAGGCCTAAACCTGCCAGCAGGAGAATTCCGAGGTGACGTAGTCTTGACACAAACCTCCCAGGATGGGACAAAACTGAAAACACCCCGTCGCAAAGATGGCCACCAAAACCTCAGCGGAGACAGAGCAATCATCAGGTAACTCGAATTGCACAGGAGACAATTCTACCGAAATACAATAATCCTTGCAGTAGGGACTCCACTTAACAAAGTCTCATTTCTATCAATCTACTACAGGATTATGCAACCGCAACCAGGGTAAACCCAAGACGATTTGCACTGGAGGAGATTCCATTACATACAAAGTGATGACTTCGGTGTGAAATAATCCAATTTTTAAAAAAAGGTTTGGTACACAAAAGCTCAGAAACCTCTGAGTCAGTGGAGAGGCATCAATAGCAGAAACGGGGATAGGGGAATCCAGAGGTTTTACCTCTAACCCACACTGCTTGACCGTCTCTTGATGGAGAAGACTGAAGCCAGCTCCACAATCCAAAAAGATAGTGACTGAATCAATACCACACTCAGCGAGTATCTCAGCGGGAAGGAGAGAGCGTTCAGTGAGTACCAGAATTATATTATATTATATGTTCATTCCATTAAGATGACATTTTATTAGAAGGGAATAAGGACGGCCGCTCTCATGTTCACCATTGGAGCAGCAGTGACCTCCATGGGTCTCCGACACGCTAGCGTATCTGGGGCTGTGCGTTGTCCGTGGTAATTCACAGGCAGCAGACATCCCCATTTTAACTTATGACGGATAAGAAGTAGGACAGGGTAATAATGTCAGTCTATGTACTGTGTCCATGTAAATCAGGTATCCGCGTGCTGTCCGATGTGAACTGCGCATGGGCGCAACCTGCACATATAGGAAGTGTGCACCCGGCCTTAGGTTAAAGATTTTTTGTCACTTTCCTAAATCTAGCTGTGGGCTTGATACACGGAGGACAAATGTCTTAGACAGGCGGTAGGGAGCTGCGTGCAATAATAGATCCGTGCTTCCATCTACTTGTTGCCTTGTGATTGCCAAGTACTAGCAGCCTCAAAAAAATACGGACGCAACTTTTTTTCCCCCTCCCAGACAGTGGAAAAAATTGCTCTATTTTTATGGACTGTTCAAGAATTTCTGGACAGTTGACAACTCTGGGTTGCCATGGCAACCATTTACTGAGGTTCTATGTGCTTTCAATAAGCCCCGCTGTTTACATGGAGGTAGAATAGATGATTAATTTCCCCTATAATTGATTTAACAAGTGTGTTAAGTATTTGTAATGTTCTGTCTCTCCTACACAGAGATGTGGAAGATAATTATCATACCGATTGTAGTGATGATACTCGGGACTGTGGCAATCGCAGCATGGACTTACTTCGTTTGGTAAGTTAAAGGCAATAATTAGTTTCCCCTTTAATGATCATTCTAATCTTCATCCAAGCTGTTTAGGATTCATCAACATCTCACGAGAAACTATTTTTCACATTTTAGTAAGAAAATGAAGAAAAGACATGCGGATTATGAATTGAAAGAAGTGATCGGGGAAAGACCAAGTAAGAAGATTTCTTTTATAACTGACAACAGCTCCACCATTGGCCATGGGCTGTATCTGGTATTGCAGCTCCGCAACATTAACTTGATTGGGGCTTAGCTAGAAATTCAGAAACAACTCATGGCCAGGAGTGGCGCTGCTCACAATCTTCTCACCACTCATGTTGTGCTTGAAGTAAGAAGTGAGGATTATACAAACTTTACATTAGAAAGGATTAATTCTTAAAATTTCTATTTTACAGAACATCACATAAAGAAGACAGAGAGGAAGGAATGGAGGGAGAGGCAGGAGTGGAAGGCGGCGAAGGAGAGGAGGGCATGAGCGAAGAACAACATCAGGCACAGAAGCAGAGAAAAGGCAGTGAACATCAGAGTAAAGAGTGAAGATCGACTACGAAGGATGTTGGCGTTATGGTGGATTTGTCACAGGGTAAGAAGAGTGATGTAACTGCTGACAATGTATTACGGGCATTCCAGGTCTTCATCATGTTCAGGACCGGCGCCCAGAGATGTAAGATGACATCTGAACTGTTATTTAGTCAGTGGTCATCAGCTCTGATCTCTTTCCAGAAACAGACACTCTTGTCCATGGGCTCTAGCTGCTATTTCGGCTTAGCGGCCATAACCTGAATGGGGCTGAGCTGCAAAATCTCAGAAAAAAACCATTGTCAAGAGTGGCCCTGTTTGTAGAAGAAAGGGCCCTTTATGAACATTCATATTAAATAATATACAATATTTCCATTAGTAAGGGTTAATTACTGACATTTCTGTTTTATAGATTCAGAACAACAAATGGTGGAAGAGAGGAGTGGTGCTTGTACAGCTATGTAGGAGGCTCCGAGCCGTAATCAAAAAATAGAACAGGTTCTTCCGCCACAAAAGAACACCAGATATCACCTGCCTCAACCATGAAACACCAGGAACCACCTGCAGCCACCAAAAAACACCAGATACCACCTGCTGGCACCAACAAACACCAGTAACAACCTGCCGGCAGCAAGTCATTCCAGAAACAACCTGCCGGCACCAAGACATACCAGAAGCCACCAAGAAACACCAGATTTTATATATCTTTTTATTATTACTTTCTTATATTTAAATATTTATAGTTTTGCATATATTGTGAAAAAAATTTTAAACTTATTTTTATATTTGTACTTTTGTAATTTATATTAAAAATATATATTTTTATACTAAAAAAAAAAACAAACTACTGTCATTCCGTGTACAACTCATCAGCTCTTTGGACCCTGCCGATCAACTTTGACTTTGCTTTGACTCCTCTCTAACCTACGGGCATTGCCAACCACTGAACCCAGTTGCATGGGTTCCTCTCCATCCGTTGGGAGGAAAGCAGGAATAGGAAAAAGCTCTTCATGTCTTCCCCTAATCAGTCTTCCTACCCTAATGGCTAAAGACATTGTTGCATCAAGACTTTGAGGCACGGGATACCCCACCGAAAGGTCCTTAATCTTATCTGCTATGCCGCAATAAAACTGACTCCGCAATGCAGGGTCGTTCCAATTAATCTCAGTCAGCCAGCGGCAAAATTCAGCACATAACTCCTCAATAGGAGAATTCCCCTGACGTAAGCTTCTGAGCCTTCCCTTTGGCAGTGAGACCCCATCAGGGTCATCATAAATTAACCCTAAGGCCTCAAAGAACAGATCCACAGAGCGCAAAGCTTCAGAAGAGGGGAGCAAGAAAAATGCCCATGCCTGGGAGGGCACCCTGCAACCTGGAAATAATGATTCTCACCCACTGGAGCTCATCACCTAAAGACAGGGGGCGTAGGCTGAAATAAAGTTTGCAGGACTCTTTGAATAAAAAAAGTTTTAACCTATCTGGAAGATCGATCTTAGGCTCCTAAATATAAACCTCTAAGACAGGTTGCTGCTGTTTAATCTCAGCAACCTCTAATGCCAGCGCCTTCAGCTGACAAGATAACACCTCAATGGAATTCATCTTAACAAAGGTAAACAATATCCCACCGAGGTACCATAAGCAGTAGAGGCTTATCACACAAAATCTGCACAAATGTTCAGTAGTTGGCCATAGCCCAAAGTTTACACTTGGCCGATTGACGACTTTGCATGTTTACATCCATGCAAGCGAGAATAGGAGTGCCAGAAAAAGTTCAAGCGCTCAGCTATCCATCTCTAGTATATTGCTATGCTCAACCGCCACTTGATTCACGCAGCGACCCCGTCTTATCAGTGTAGGCCCCATCAGTTGCATCCTCATTGGTCAGATGGTCACCCCCTATCGTATGGATGGGAAATAACTTCTAATGCTTACTCCCCAACCTCATTATACCCCCCTCCTTATTACCCATACATTCACAATTACACACCTATATACTTATACCCCCCCTGAATGGCGACAATTAAATAGACCATCGCTTTCACAGTTGGAACTTTACTGGATGGAATTGCGCAAGTCTTCTGCGGCTCAGCATCAGTGTGAATCCACATTAGAATGGGTAAATCCAGCGATCCGAGTGACTGCGAACAAGGTATGCTAGCCGATGCTAGACAAGCCAGGTCCAGTAGGTCATACATGTCCAAGCTGGTAGAGTTTTCTCAAGAAACTGTGCATAGTATATAGAAAATGGTGTGATCAAGGAAAATGTCCAGTATAAGAGGATGCTGGGGACGTGAACTACTCCTCAACTAAAAAGGAGTCAGAGGAGGAGGTCTAGGATCATGCTAACAAACAGGTGGTACAGTCAAGCAAATTGCAGCTGGACACAATGCTGCTGCCCAAACTAATGCGTCTGACCTCATCATTCCGTAGCATGGGTGGGCTATAAAAGCAGATGACCAGTTTGAGTGCCATTGCTGTCTAAAAGAAGTCTATGGGAGAGAGCGTGAACAGGACTATGAGAAAAGTTAGATTTGCATGACACAGGCAGACTTCAGAGAAGAATACCGCTGGATCATGGGAGTATTTAAAAAAAATTATATATATATATATATATATATATATATATATATATATATATATATATATATATATATATATATATATATATACACACATACACACATATACACACACACACACACACACACTAGCTTACCCGTCGCGCGTTGCTGCGAAGACAGACATACATACATTCGTTTTTATATATCTAGTGTAGTAATGCATAAAGGACAGACAGACAGACATGCATTCATTTTTATATATATAGATGACATCAGGAAGTGAGAGAATTAGATTCCGTATGTAAAATTTGGACGCTAATTCTTTGGCGCTTAGAATTGAATAATCGAGTTGGGTCTCTTGAACTTTTCCTATTTATGACAATCAATGCTCGTGCCAAATTTCAAGTTTCTATGACATCGGGAAGTGAGAAAATTAGATTCCGTACGTAAAATTTGGACGCTAATTCTTTGGTGCTTAGAATTGAATGCTCATGCCAAATTTCGAGTTTTTATGACATTGGGAAGCGAGAGAATTCGATTCCGTACGTAAAATTTGGACACTAATTCTTTTGCGCATAGAATTGAATAATCGAGTTGGGACCCATTAGCTTTTCCTATTCATGACATAATCAATGCTCATGCCAAATTTCAAGTTTCTATGTGAGAAAATTACATTCCGTACGTAAAATTTGGACGCTAACTCTTTTGCGCATAGAACTGAATAATCGAGTTGGGACCCATTAGCTTTTTCTATTCATGACATGATCAATGCTCGTGCCAAATTTCAAGTTTCTATTACATCGGGAAGTGAGAAAATTAGATTCCGTACGTAAAATTTGGACGCTAATTCTTTTGCGCATAGAATTGAATAATCGAGTTGGGACCCATTAGCTTTTTCTATTTATGACATAGTCAATGCTCGTGCCAAATTTCATGTTTCTATGACATCGGGAAGTGAGAGAATTAGTGGCAGTGATGGAAATCGAACGATCTACGTGGCTCTGTACGTGTCATAATAGAGCCTTAATGACATCACAATGCAGCTTTAACTGTCAGACATCCAGTGATGGAAATCAAACGATCTACGTGGGGGGGGGGGGCGTAACTTTCGACGACGCTCGCACGCGCGCCATTTTTCGTAGGATAGTTGTACTATGCCTATAATCTTCCCAGGAGTGTACTTAACAACTTCCCAAAGTTTCATGGTGATCGGATGAATGGTGTAGTAGCGCATAAAGGACAAACAGACAGACAGACACGCACGCACACAGACATACATTCAATTACATAGATACATATACACACACACACACACACACATAACACGTTTGTTAAATGGTTGTAGATGTTTTAGGAACTGTCGAGCCAAGAATTCGGCTTGAACTGTTCGCCGTCCCTGGCTTGGTCTTCCACGATTTGGGGACATGACAACAGTAAATTAATGTATATTACACCACTTAGTATAGTATATGTAAAGGCTGGTTTACACGGGCCGAAGATCGCTCAAACGACAGTTTGAGTGACAGCTTTGAGCGATCATTTTGAATAAACTATTAAGTAGCTACTTAAGAGCAATTAGGTATGCAAATGAAGCCTTAGCTGAAGTTTTCCATGGGGGGGGGGGGGCACTCCCCATGGAAAACTGCTGATAAGGCTGAAGGACGATTTTCAGATTGGAGTGAATTTAATGATCAGCTAGTAGTGTCCGAAAAGTGCACAGTGGGCACACATTTACACGCAACGATTATCGCTAAAACGATCGACGATTAGTGATCATCGGCTGGTGTAAATGGGCCTTTACTGTGGAGCCCCCAGTATAGTTGGAGTATCCTGCGGTAATATCTTGTGTACAGATTGGATCTACTACGGAAAGAGAGAACACAGTCACTGAGCTGTAGACCATCATCTACCTGCGTGTAGCGGTCCTGCTTCCCTCTCTCTCCTCGCTGCTCACGTCCTGCGCTTGCTCAGCACCGCTTCACTTTTCCTAGTGGTGCAGCTTCGCTAGACCTAACAGCAACTTTGACCTGGGCTTACAGGTCGCTCGATGTATCCAACTCAAAATGTGATGGCTTTGGTGAGGTCACAAATCTAATGACAGCAAAATTATTCACCCAAGGCCAAAAACAAAAGGGGTCAAAGTGTGGTGCAAGAAAAACCCTGTGGGCTTTTTAGATTAGATATTCCTGAGGGGACCCGACCGCTTCCCTTTAAGGGCCCGACAGTCAGTGTAATAGGACACCTACATAACATCGCTCATAGCCATTCAGTGTCACTTGAATAGATAAAAGGTTACAGACACATTACAAGTTGCGTCACCCTTGTACACACACGGTATTGTAATATATATTATATATAGAAGAGCAGTTATGTAATAAGCAAAGAAAAAGGAGGGGAGAGCTGGCCGAGTTCATAGACAACCGTGGGAAAGTTTTATAGACTAACTTTTTGAGATAGTCGATGACCCGACTATCTCCGGGGCAGATTATTTTGAAGTTGTAGTTCTTGCTAAAACGTGTCCAAGAACTTCAGAACTTGACATCCCAGATTCTCCTGTTTCTTTAGGATTTAACATGTATTGTTAATGTAACCTTTATCAGACGCTGTATGAGTGTCCGGGGCTACTCAGCTGTTTTTTAACATTAATTTTACGACAAAGGCGCGCGCTCATGTTAGATGACCCCCAACGGCAGCGCATGGTGCCAGAACGTGACGTCTCGTTAGTACAGCGTCTACCACATTGACCCTTTGCAATCGTATTTTGGTTTCAGGGTTTCCTAGGGGGCTCTCTCTTTCTGCTATTACACAATGGCGCCATCTGCTGGCTAGAGCCAGTACTGCGGTATGGGACATGCTGGAGAGGACCTCCGACAACAGACCGGCCAGTATCATACAGTAAGAATACCCTGCCGGACACCTTCCGACATCGGAGCTGTACAGCCTTCAATCAGAATGTCTTCAGACGTCAGACAGTGAATTGGAAAGGGTTAATACATGCGAGTATATACCTCCGTAACTGCTGTATTAACGCAGGTCTCGCATCCTGATAATGTGGGAAGACGTTGGGCATGCCGGGAGGTCTGATCTCAGCTCCTGTGGGGAGTCAAGTTATTTACATACTAGTGGCGTGTCTCACACAGCAGGTGTTGTTAAAAGGCTTTAAAAACAAATATTTATAGTTATTGCATTTTTTGGGCAGGAGCGTTTGTGTATTCCTTGTGGTAGCCAATGTTCCGAAGGAGACTGAAATGTGGTGCCCTTTTTAGGACCCCCTCTATTAGCCGGAGCGGACAGCGGTCTTTAATCTGGTGGACGATTGGTGTCTGTTCATATCGCACAGGATGTTAGAGTTTCCCTGGTAAACTGATCACTAAGGTTCCAGGCAGTAAGACCCCACATACAATAGGTTAGCAGCTGGGGACCCCCAGGCTCACACGGGTGTAAACGCACAAACATGCCGTGTTTTCAAGATCCAAAATTCGTCCCCTTCCACATGTATGTGCGCACGGTGGGTCTATATATGTTCACACTCGCCCCGGGAGCGCCGGCACACATCCAGTCTAAAATCTCAAAAATAATAGCAGGATGCGCTACCGGATTCTGTCCGGTAAGACGCCAGGCAGCGCGACGGAACCCAACAGACCCCTTTATAGACATTTACGTTATTTTGTTGTTCCGTTCCTATGACAACACTAAACAACGGAAATGATAAAAGGGAAGTAGGAAACAGAGTATAAAGGGATTGTGCCACAAAGTTATTGCCCATCTACAGGAAAACGTTATGATCAGTGAGGGTCCGACCGCTGGGACCCCAACCGATCGCAAGAACAGGATCCGGTTGGTCCTCGATGAACGGTGCTGAAGTCACGAAAGCATGCCACCGCACTATTCACGTCAACGACAGAGCCGGAGATAACCGAGGACAATCTCGTGAACAATCTCCAGCGCTGTCTAACTGGACCCCCATTCCTAGGACCGGTGGCGGTCTCATTGGTCGAGCCCCTCCCCCGATCATAAAGTTATATCCTGACACATAACTTTATAACTTGGGACAACCCCTTTAAAAAGTAAAAAACACACAGTAGACCGAAAAACTTACAATTCACACCAAAAAAATGGCGCAAATGTCAAAAACAATTTCCCGTACTATATACGTGTAACCTATAGGCCCACATTACATAGTAAGAAAAAAAAGGCATAACGGTCTGCACCAGAATTATGACGACCGTAGCGCCATTTCCCTTGCACTGTTACATTCGTCCCTCTACTTTAATGGGGGGGGGGGGGGAACTCATTCTCAGTAAAGTGAGCGAACATTTTACCGAGTTAGTCTGGGCTCGCCCGATCGTGTCGATATGGCGTATTCCGCGCACGAAATATACGGTACCCATCCCCCACGGGTGGCTGTGTTGCAGTTTACACAAATGGCGCAGAACAAAAAAATTGCGCTAGAAAAAAAAATAAAAAAATCACTATCTTGGCGTGTATCACGCATGCATACACTCCGAGATAGCGCACGGCGACTGGATCGCCGCGTCATCACGTACTTGTTGCATCCGTCTGAGCCGGGCTGATGCTTAATAATAAAATGTGAGAAAAGTTAGCATTTTGTTGTTTTTTTGTATCATCCAGCCGCGAGATATTGTGGAAAACACGGCACGGCTATTAAAGCTACCTGCGCCAAGGCGTTATCACATATGCGATAAGCGCTGATAAGCATTAATGCCACACGCTGCACTAAATTACAGCAGAACCGAGACACTCAGGCGAAAACCGTATACAGTTTGGCATCAGAATCAACATTTACGTACCAATACTGCCCCCGTGACTGCGGAGGAGGAAGCGTGACATTACCTGGCTCCGTGGCCCCTCGGACCTGGAAGGAGACTTGGCAGGAGAGCATGATGACGGTCTGCTACGGCGTCCACATAAAAAGCTGAAAAACAGCAAAATTAGCGCATAAATACCACAACCTGCAGCCCAGGAGTCACAATGCCGGGTCAGCCGAGGACAGGCGCTGACTAGACACTCACCACTCGGGCAGTAGAAAGAAACAACCGGCTGACGAGGGATGAGGAAGCACCAGGACAACGGCCCTTCCCCGCAGCCGGCCGTCACGTACCTCCCTCAGCCGAGCCAGTCCAGACCGGTATGAAGCCGCTCAGCCGCGCGCACCGCACTCAGCACCGGAAACAGTGACAGCATCTAGCAACAGAGCCATTCTCTAGCCTGTCGCATCAAGCTCCGCCCACCTCCCGACCACAGCCAATAGCGGAGCGACGGGATAGTAACCAATAGTAGGCAAGCTGTTATCACTCCTCGTTGGTCAGGAATAAAACGACGTCTGTGATTGGCTGCCGGCTGATTGGCGGTTTCGCCGTTTCTTGCGAAGCGGTTGTTTTGTCCTTTTAGTGTGACAGGAAATGGGATTTAGTGACGAGAATGGGGAGACATTTGTGACGTACTTTCAATTAGGAAAAATAAACGTCATTTAGTGGAATGTTTTATTTTGCTTCAGTCATTTCTTACACCTTGTGTTGAAAAAAAAAAAAGTTCAGTGTTGCAACCGCAAAAAAAACCAAAACCGCGGTGTTACCTCCGTATTCAGTACGTGTGGCCATTTTGTTTTCTTTCCCCGTATGCCATACGTTCTCATGTCGACAAAAAAACCCTGAAACAAGTCCAATTATTTTCAGCATCTTTTAAGGCTTCACCCGCATATTTTTACGCGCAATACGCAGCTAATAGAACCCATGGGTTCGTTCATAGATCCGTATTTTGGGTGCGCAGTTTCAGCAGTGCAAAAAAACATCAAATAAGCTCTATTTCTTTTCTTATTTGCGCACCAGAGGTTTCCATAGAAACCAATAGGAGTCCGTAAGTGAATGCGTGAAATACTGGGTAATTCCGCTGGAGAAAGAACACGTGGAATTTATTTAGCCATTTTAGGCAGACTGCACACAAACAAATTTGTATTGCACAATCTGCGGTCCGCGCCGCGGGTCTAAAGCAAATACCGTTCGTGCAATGCTATGGAAAAGCGCTCCTTCCTGCAATCAGGTGGAGAACAATTGCGATTTCTGCTCATGGAGAAAAGAAAAGCAGCATGTTCTATTTTTGCACGGATTGTGCACAGACAGATTCTATTGAAGTCAATGGCAGCCGTCCGACCCGCGGCCCTTCCGCAATTGAGATTGCGGTAAGGTAGTGGATTCTGCGTCATCGCCTAGCAACGGTGCGGGAAAAGCACGGATTTAAAAAAAAGAAACTAGACTGCGCATGTCTGACAGCGAGACGTGCGAAACATCCGCAGTACAGAGAAATAGGATAAGTGAGAAGTACGCGCGGACGTCGGCCAGGCACAGCATCAGATTTCGCTGCCGGCTGCCGCATGTGGAATCCGATCGGTTCATGCACTGGCGTCCTTAATTGGTGCATTTGTTTGCCGCGCACACGAGAACAGAAAAAAATACAGTAAAATGTGCTGATATGCGCACAAAAATAGCCGCGTTCATAACACAAAAAAGATGTGCTAAGGCGCAGGTGTGAAGTCAGCCTAATAAAAAAACGGATGGCACACAGACTGCGTACTTATGGCGCCCATGTACTGTCCGTCGCTTTCTCTCCCCATTGACTTGAATGGGCGAGTCTCGTACATAAAACAGATAAAAATGGTGCACGCGATAAGTTTTTTCATGCAGTCTGTGTCTATGCCAAAAAAACTCTGTAGTGTGTGTTGTACCATAGAATAATATGGATCCATATACTATATAAAAAAAATGGACTACACCCGGATGAAAAAAACGCAATGCTTTAGTACAAGGTCATTTTCAGTTGCGTTGTTTTTCACATTGCGTGACTTACGTGCACCGGCGTTAAAAAAAAAAGGCTTCGCTACATCCACAAAAAACAAGTCTTTATTCCACCCGTGCGCAGCTTCGTGATTCCATCTGCTAACTGCGTATGCTATCCATTTTTCACATTCGCAAAAACGAAAACTGAAACAAGGCCAATTTTTTTTTTTTTGGCAACTTAAGGCCGCCGCGGGATTTCCGCCGCTGGAAGCCTGCATAGGATTGTGTTGACAAACACAATCCTATGCAGCTGGCAGCAATTTGGCCGCGTGAAATCTCACGCGGCAAACAATCCGCGGCATGCTCTATTTCTGTGCGGGGCTTGCAGAGCCCCACACAGAAATGTCACTGCCCCGCCGCCGGCTCCGGTCTGCGCATGCGCCGGCTGCCCGGCAAGCCGCCACATCAAACAGCTGGAACCGCGGGCGTGGGTGAGTACGCGCCGCTCTCTGCAGGCGCTCGGGTCGGGTCCCGTGGCGAGAATCCTCGCAGACGGATCCGACCCGCCCGTCTGCAGGCGGCCTTAAAAAAAAAAAAAAAATGGACGGTTCACGATGGCGTACTTGTCCTTTTTTCTATCCCCATTGACAGGAATGAGCAATTCCTGGCTGTGAATGGGATCAGAATGGTGCAGAATGAGAGGAGCTTTTTCACGCAGTCCGTGTCTGTAGTGTGCCTCGCCACATGGAATAACATGTCTGTGCGTAGTCCTAGAGATAAAATATAATATTTATTGATATACTCCTAAAAACATGTAGCGCAATAAGGGCACCCCTGACCAAGACAACAACAGAAAACAAAAAAGTGCGTCAAAAACTACGCTTAACGGCCGTGACACAGGATCGAGGTATCCTCCAAGTTCCAAAGGAGACACCAGACTGATCTCTGTGCACAGTGGCCAGTTGTAAGTCTAGATATGTAGACTGGGGGTTCTTCTTGGAAGCATAAGGTGCGGCTCGTTAAACGAGAATAATTACTGGCATATCACCCCCTAGGTCCCGACGGACAGTACGGCACTAGTCATGGCTCACTGATCATAGCCATCTACGGGTGTTGAGACCTATTTTTGCATATATCTATTTGCAACTTCATGCATTTTCGAATGCTTGTGTATATTACTTCAACGTGTTTCCCCGAGAATTCTCGCAGCGCGATGGGGACCCGTGCCCCTGTAGAGACCTGTGGCTCACCTGCTCCCGGCGTCTTCCGCCTCTGCTATGCCCTGGCTGCCGGCACATGCACAGAGCAGAGCCAGCCTGTCACTACTGACATTTCTGTGCCGGCCTCTGCGAGACCCCGCACAGAAATAGAACATGCCGCGATTTGTTTTCCGCGCATGTTTTCACACAGACAAATTGTGGCTGTGTGCATAGGATTACGTTTTGTAAAGCAACTCTATGCAGGTGGGCACGGGCAGAAATTCGGTGGGAAATCCCGCTGCGGAATTTCCGCCCGTGTGCAGGGGGCCTAACACAGATCGAAGAAGAA
The DNA here is from genome assembly GCF_035609145.1 of Eleutherodactylus coqui. Taxonomy (NCBI): domain Eukaryota; kingdom Metazoa; phylum Chordata; class Amphibia; order Anura; family Eleutherodactylidae; genus Eleutherodactylus; species Eleutherodactylus coqui. Next base: position 64,458,605 of record NC_089839.1, read on the forward strand.
GACCCTTTCCGCTCTCAAACAAATATCAAAAAAAGGTTCTGCGTTCTAGGAGTGAGGGTGAAGAACTGTGTACAGAAAGTCAATGTTATATCGATAAATGCATCATCGAAGGAGGGGGGTATGATAAACAAAAACCCCCTCCTCGTAGTGCCCCCAGGGAATGCAAATCCACGCAGACTGTTCGGATAAGGAATATATCTTTATTCAAATGTCGACGCGTTTCGGTGCTAAAAGACACCTTTCTCAAGCCAGCATATAGATCCAAACATATAATACACAAATTTATATAGTCAAAAATAAAATCCGCTCTCGGACACTCACTTTTATCACCTCACTTGTACCACATGACACAGTAGAATAGATACATTCAGCAGATAGAGCTGACAGGCAATGATTTTATGAGAGTTAACCCCTCAGATGCTGCAGCTGTGCAACACACATACAGAAAATTGACATGACAACTTTGCACAGTGCATCCACATGAGACAATACATGTATGACAATTATGGAGGGGACCAGGATGATGTTCGGGGACACTACACCTGCAGGCAAAGTTACCAACCACCTCTGTTATGGCGCAGGGATTTCGGTCCCGTGTGACCCCGGCCTGATTCACACAGACGTACATTGGCCGAGTTTTCACGCCCGGCCATCCCTCTTGCAGTTTGCAGTTTGTGCGCCGTAGAAAGAGAACGCACTGAAAGATGGCGGAATGTTGTTTTTTTTCCATTTCTTTCCACTTAGAATTTTTCAAAAAATTTTCAGTACATTATATGGTACAATAAATAGCACCACTGAAAAATACAACTTGTCCCGCAAAGAGAAAAACAAACCCTCATGCAGCGACGTCGATAGATAAATAAAGGCGTTACGATTTTTCTAAAGGGAGGAAAAAACAAAAATGGAAAAAAGCAAAAAAGCTCTGTCACTAAGGGGTTAAATCCATAGCATGAGGATTGTTCACCATGTTGTGGATTTTCAGCACAAATTTTACCTTTTTAAATGAGGAAGTGAAATCCATGTCAAAATCCTCATGATACATTGAGGCTGAATTTTTTTAAACCCATGCTCCCATGACCCTATTCACTACCATGTGAGTGCGAGGTCACAAGCCTTGCCAGGGCTAAAAGTTACCCTGTAGTTCTAGCCTAAGGACCGTTTTACACGGGCCGAGAAATTGTTGAGCTTCCCGCAATCAGCGAGGATTTGAACAATTATCATTCAATCTAAATGCATGAACAATGACTGATAGATTCGTCTGTCGTTCAGCTTCTATAGGCATAAAAACTGATTGATGGATCGGCCCGAGTAAACAGGCAGTCATTCATCTATGAACGACTGCCCGTTTACTGTGAATGGAGGCGGGCGGGCTGGTACTAACTTGGCCAGCTCTACCTCCATTCACTAACGATGATCACTCCTGTGTAAGAGCACAAGAACGATCATTGCTGGGACGACCTGTTGAGCATCTGTGTCTACAGGGTTCCTTTAGACGAGCATATTTTAGCACGTTTTTGCGTGCAGGGAAATACTGTGTACAAGACATGGAAAATAGAACCCATTGACTTCAATGGGTTGCTTCTCATTTCTCTTGGGCGCAAAAAAATAGTACCTGCTCTATGTTGTGCGCTCCAAAGAGGCCCATAGAGGTCTATGAGAGGTGTGCAAATGTGCACATATGTACGTGTGCATATGCGCAAAACACTAAGCAAAGCCGTGCACACCGGCACCTCCTTTGACTTAATAGCTATTTAAATCAGATTGGAGTGATTCACTGTGAACTTGCCTGCGCAAATATGCACGGTATTTTAGATTACGCTTATTCCAGGGCAACAAGGACACTTTCTAACATCGTTGATTTCTTTTTAGCTATCAAATGACAGCTGTAGCTCACAAGACTGCACACAACTCCATTTTTCTTTCTGTTGGCAGCTGTCACCTGCAGCTGTAAAATCGATTATTTGAGTTATAGAATGACCCCATGGAGGCCAGGACTAATACACAAAACTACTGGCATGAGGAGGGTAGTATGACAGCTCGCTCTTCCTGGTACTTGTTTACTTGGCAGCATGCGTGCATTAGGGCGGTCACCCGGAATTATCCAGTCACTAGGTAAAAAAAACACAACATGAAGCTGCCAGCGGTAGGGTCATATGGGGATATGTGTTCTTGGAAACTCGTTTGCAGCTATTTCTTGGCTATCGAGGGGTAGATAAATGTCACCGAGCTCACAGACAAAACAGAAAGGAAATGCTGGAGCCTGAGTTCCGAGAAAGTTAGAGAGGAGTTACATATGAGGATAATAATCTCGCCTTTGCATTGGTCACAAATGCAGCAGTTTAACTTTTAATTATTTTACAATAGCATTTTGTTGTTTTAGCATAACAATGGCTTAAGATAAGATAACTCATCAAAAGTTATCACAGTCAAGTTAAACTTTTTACATCTGTATTTTCTTGCTTCTTTAACACACTGATGAGATCTGCCATCCATGTACGGTGGATGTGCATGGGGTATGCGTGGGCTGGCTCAGGAGCTAAACCTGCTCCATACACCGTGGGTGTCAACTGTTTTTGACAGCTGACACCTGTCTGCAACAGCCATGATTGGAGATAACTCCAATCACAACAGTTAAACCCTTCAGATGCTACTTGTCAATTCACACAGTGGCATTTAAATGACAGAGGGATCTTCTGCTCTCCGAACAGGCCTCCCAATATTGTTTCTGTCATTTAGTGATCATTCACATCACAGTCTTTCACATTTTGGGGCATGGCAACAGTCAATTTTGTGTACATTACATGTCAGTATATTACACCACTTAATATAATATATGTTACTGTGGAGCCCCCAGTTTAATTGGTGTATCCTGCGGTAATATCTTGTCTCTCTCTGTGTCTCTCAAGAGTGTGTGTCTCTCTCTGTGTCTCTCAAGAGTGTGTCTCTCTCTTTGTCTCTCGAGTGTGTCTCTCTCTATCTGCCGTGTGTGTCTCTCTCTGACTGCCGTGCATCTGTCTCTCTATCTGTCTCCCGTGTGTGTGTATCTGTCTCTGTGTCTCTCTCTGCCTGCCATGTGTTTTTCTCTCTCTGCCACATGTCTCTCCCTGTCTGCCACATGTCTCTCTCTGTCTGCCACATGTCTCTCTTTGTCTGCCATGTGTGTGTCTCTCTTTCTGTCTCTTTTTCTGTCTGCTGTGTGCGTCTCTCCCTGTGCACCATGTGTGTGTCTCTCTCTCTGTGCTATTTGTGCCTCTTTCTCTGTCTGCTGTGTGTCTCTGTCTCTCTCTGCCTGCCGTGTGTATGTCTCTCTCTGCCTGCCATGTGTGTGTGTCTCTCCCTCTGTCTGCTGTGTGTGTCTTTTTCTGCTTCTTTCTCTGTCTGCTATGTGTGTCTCTTTCTCTCTGTGTCTCCCTCTGTCTGCCATGTGTGTCTCTGTCTCTGTGTGTCTCTCACTGCCTGCTCTCTGTGTGTCTGTCTCTCTGTGTCTACCGTGTGTGTGTCTCTCTTTCTCCATCACTCTGTCTGCCATGTGTGTCTCTCTCTATGTGTGTGTCTCTCAGTCTGCCGTGTGTCTCTCTTTCTGTGTCTCTGTCTTCCATATATGTCTCTGTCCGTGTGTATCTTTCTGTCTGCCATGTGTGTGTCTCTCTCTGTTGGTGGCTGTGTGTCTGTCTCTCTCTCTGTGTCTCTGTCTCTGTGTGTGTCTCTTTCTGTCTCACTCTCTCTCCAAATCTGTCTGTGTCTCTCTCTATCTGTTCCATGTGTGTGTCTCTCTCTGTGCCTTTTTGTCTCTCTCTCTCTCCCTCTGTGTGTCTCCCTCTCCCTCTGTGTCTTGCTCTCCCTCTGTGTGTCTCGCTCTCTCTGTCTCCCTCTCCCTCTGTGTGTCTCCCACTCCCTCACTGTGCCTCTCTCTCCCTCTGTCTCTCTCTCTCTCTCCATGTCTCTCTCTCCCTATGTGTGTGCCTGTGTGTGTATGTATGTGCCTCTCTCTGTGTCTCTCTCTCCCTCTATGTGTGTGTCTCTCTTTCTCTCTCCCTCTGTGTGTCTCTTTCTCTCTCCCTCTGTGTGTGTGTGTCTCTCTCTCCCCCTCTGCGTGTGTCTCTCTCCCCCTGTGTGTGTGTCTCTCTGTCCCTCTGTGTGTCTCTCTCTCCCTCTGTGTGTGTCTCTCCCACATTCTGTGTGTGTCTCTCTTTCTCTCCCTCTGTGTGTGTCTCTCTTTCTCTCCCTCTGTGTGTCTCACTCTCCCTCTGTGTATGTGTCTCTCTCCCTCTGTGTCTCTCTCTCCCTGTGTGTGTGTGTGTCTCTCTCCCTCTGTGTGTGTCTCTCTCTCTCCCTGTGTGTGTGTCTCTCTCTCCCTCTGTGTGTCTCTCTTCCTCTGTGTGCATGTCTTTCTCTCTCTCTCTCTCTGTGTCTGTCTGCTGTGTGTGTGTCTCTCTCATTCTGTGTGTGTGTGTGTCTCTCTCTCTGTGTCTCTGTCAGCTGTGTGTGCCTCTCCCTCTGTGTGTGTGTGTGTCTCCCTCTCCCTCTGTGTGCCATTGCTTTTTCTTTTCTTCTACCATTGACAGAGCTTTATGAGAGTTTGTCTTTTTGGCAGGATAAGTTGTATTTTTTATTGGTATCATTTTGGGGTACATAGAATTTATTGACATTTATTGCTTTTTTGAGGGAAAGGGAGGTGACAAAAAAAACCCTTTGTGTTATTGTGTTTTATGGTGTTTGCAGTGCGGAATAATTAAAGTACAGGATAGTCGCATGTGTCATCATCACAGTTACAGCAATGCCAATTATGTAATTCCATAATATTATGTAAGGGAAACCTGCATTTTGTTTTTTTACTTTAGACTTTTTTTCTGAACAAATGTGTGCCAATATGATGACTAGCTAAAGTAACTAAACCTAAAATTACATTTTGTGCTAAAAAAATCACTCTAAGGGCGCCCACCCACTGGCGTTTTTTTTCACTGCGAAATTCGCAGGTTTTTTTTTTCTGCAGGGGGTCTATGGGACTTGTAATGTAAAAATCGTGATCGCGCAAAATCTCGATTTACCGCAATATCGCGATTTTGCGCGATCGCAATTTTAGCTTTGCATGTCCCATAGCCCAAAGACCCCTGCAGAAAAAAAAACCACTGCGAATTTCGCAGTAAAAAAACGCTAGTGGGTGGGCACCCTTAGGGTGCCTACCCACTGGCGTTTTTTTTCCCTGCGAAATTCGCAGCATTTTTTTTCTCCTGGGGTCTATGGGACTTGTAATGTTAAAATCGCGATCGCGCAAAATCGCAATTTTAACGCCAGTGGGTAGGCACCCTCAGGCTTGCTACCCATGAGCGAGCATGATGTAGGCTGTGAAACTTGGTCTGATATCACGCTCATGCACATGCAATGGCCCTGTGGATGTGAGATGTTTTTTGTCAGAAACACCTCCCATCACTTCAGTACAGTTGCGATCCTCAGCAGGGTTTCCCATTGTTCTCAATGTGCTTCATGGTCCCATTGAAAACAATGGGCGATGTGTTCATTACAAGGGAACGCCCAAAGATAGGACATGTCACAAATTTTGACCGCACCACAATGCAATGTAGGAAAAAAATGCTCATGTATGTGACCCCATTCAAAAGAATGGTTTCATATTTGTGTAAGACTTGTGTGGCTCTCGTGCGATTTTTCACAATTTTGTGAAAGCTGCCCAAGTCCGGTGACGGACAAGCACATTTTGGGTGCATTCATGCATCTGTAATACATATTGTTGTGGTATCTGCAATAGGTCGTATGTAAAAAAAAAAAAACAACAAAAAAAAAAACTTTGGTTTATTGCACGCTGGTGGCTAATCTAATAAACGACACCAACTGCAATATGTCATATATCAACAGACTAATGAGAAACCGTCAAATTCCCTCTCTTCCTATAGGATGAATCAAGATGACGGGGGCAAAGTAGAAATGTTTTTTGTCTCTCCTGTAAAGTTTGATCGAGTTGACATACAACTATTGCAGTTACCACAATGATATGAGTGTCCCGGCCTGATTTTGCGTCTCCTGACTTGAACTACGAGTGTCATAGATTCCCATGATGCTCTGAGTTTCGATCATAAGACCCGCAGTCTAATTGCTGATTTTGATGTGGATTTGCAAGCAGGTTGTAAGCCATTTTCAATTCTGCATCAAAGTCGATAAGAACATGTGCATTTTGGTGCGGAATTTACCGTGGCTTTTACAGTGCATCGTGTGGCCTGTGTGAAAGGTCCCTTACATTGGACACAGCACTTCTTCGGAAGCCCCATTGATTTCAGAGAATTGCATCCCCTTTTTTATGGGATCCTGATATAGTACTGAGGGATTGCAGTGTACCTATCATCTAACAGAACTGTTTTTGCTGTTGCATTTATATTTGCTTCATTCTGACATTCAGCCTTTTTGCACAGAACATCATGACTCGGATCAGAAGCTTAACCTGACAGCAGTAACAATTTGTAACGTAAGATGTCTGTACACAGACTGATCATATTTCTGACCTAAGCTCCAGTGAAGATTATTTGTGCTGTCAGCAATTCATCATGGATTAAAATTAGACAGAAACACTGATACAGTCTGTTTATTTATATGGGAAGTAATATCAATATTTTTATTTGATTCTCATTGGGTATAATAGAAGTTACATGCTACACTGAATTACTGATTGGTTTACTGATACTTTGTCATTTTGCATGTGACAGGGTGCCCATGTGCAAACAAGGTGACCTCTGTGGATGGGACCTTACACTTATGTATGAATGTGAGTGAATGAGTAAAGATACTGCTGGTCTTGCTTTATAGGAGCTGGACTGGGGTGTGTTGGGACCCAAAAGGAACATTATTATCTTATGGAGGCTACAAATGGAAATTATTACTTTGTGTAGGGAGTACTGAAGTACTGAAAGGAGGGGGTAGCAACAGGATAATGAGAGTGAGAAGAAATGAGTAGTTACTGGAAGAAGTCTTCATGGCAGTCTGGACTGGGGTACAGAAAAAAAAGGACGTCACCAATCAGAAAAGATATCACCTCTGATCAATGCAAGTAACAGCACTGTAATAACTCTATAGAGCCATTATAGAGCAATTATTTAAAGCCATATTACAGCTAAACTGCTGTATTTAAGCCTGCTGTCTTTGTCTTATCAATATGCTGACTCACACCTGTCAGTCACCCCTGGCTAGTACTGAGATTGGATAGGGAATTTTCCCCTAGCTCAGGATTGGTGTAGAAGAAAGGTATAAAGGGTAAAGAGTGGGCGGGGTTATCAAGTCTAGTCCTGGAACCTAGCCATGGAGGAAGTCTAGTCCAGAGATAGAGACTGGAGAGAACCAGGAGACCATCTTAATTCCAAAGCCAGTGCGGTGGGAAGCTAGAACATCTAAGTGTGAGTACTAACACAGCCGGAATTGTTAGAAGGAACAGAAGACAAAAGAGAAAGAGAGAGAGAAAAGGAAGGAAAGGTTAATAGAGAAAGAAGCAGAAACAAGCAGTGTCAAGCCAGCAAGCAAGTAACAATTTAACCCTTTATAGTCCAAGTCAGCTAATTGAATCTGTAGTGAATGATGCATGTGGATTCTGTGATCTACACCTAGTGAATATAATGCAAGTGATGTAACTACTGCAACGTCAAGTACTCTCATTCTCTGCAATAAAGAGTTATAAGTTGTTTCACCATCTGAAAGTCTACTGCCTGCAGTGCTTCCCGCCAGCTATACCACCTACACTGAGGTACTGCACAACACTACAGGAGTAAGGACTATTAGCCCTATTATTGTTTAGTTCTCCATTTTTTATATTTATTATTTTTGTCCAGAATGGGTCCCTACTAGAGATGAGCGAGCCTACTCGGCCATGCCCCTTTTTCGCTCGAGCGCCGCGATTTTCGAGTACTTCCGTACTTGGGTGAAAAGATTCGGGGGGCGCCGTGGGTGAGTGTGAGTGGTTGTAGCGGGGAGTGGGGGGGAGAGGGAGAGAGAGAGGGCTCCCCCCTGTTACCCCCCGATCCGCCCCCCTCCCCCCGCCCCCCGGCGCCCCCCCAATCTTTTCACCCGAGTACAGAAGTACTCGAAAATCGCGGTGCTCGATTGAGTAATTACTCGAAACGAGTATACTCGCTCATCTCTAGTCCCTACCCATATACGGACTGGCGTCAAAACAAACTAACCTCTTATGTAAAAAAAAAAAAAACTGTCCCACCTTGCTTTCTTGCGCTGCAGTCTTGGTCCCATAAGCAGGTATACTCACAAGCCTTCACATTGCCATCCGGCTACTTTGGCTTTAGTTAGACACATATATTTCAAATGCAGGAGTCCGGCTATTGTGAAGAACCTCGCTTTTATTCCAATAACTTCGTGCTCATACAGACAAACAGAGTACGCGTTTCGGTTCGCAGAACCTTGCTCACCTTGTATGAGCACGAAGTTTTTGGAATAAAAGCGAGGTTCTTCACAATAGCCGGACTCCTGCATTTGAAATATATGTGTCTAACCTCTTATGTTGCCTGACTCCACAGGTAGCAGGTTATTACAACTGCCTGTTTATTTATTTTAACCACTGGCTGTAGATCAGCCCAGAGACCACTATTATTGTCATCTGTCAGGAGGAGCAGTAGAGGCACCGTGACTACCATCTCAATTTTGCCCCGCTGCTTAAATGTCTCTTAGGTCTGCGTCGCTGAACAATTAAGAGGGCAGCCAGGAAGATGCAGAGGGACTTGGGGGCACCAGATGGGCATTGTACTTTGTAGAGGAGGATGCAAAGAGGGCACTATTATCTTATAGGGAAACTAAAGGGGCACTATTACTTTGCTTGGGGGCACTGTTGTAGTTTCAGTTGGTACCATTTTGCAGTGTATGTGACTCTTTAACTGCTCTTTGTTACATTTTTTGAGATATATGAAAAATATCAATTCTGGCATTGTCCTTTTTTATGCCATTCACCATGCATTTTAACAGGAAGTGTTCCTGGAGTATTAAGATGGTTCTGGACTACTACCTGGAGACTGTACTGTGGGTTTAGCAAAGCCCTGGGTAATAGATAGTCTGCTGTTGTGACCATAGACTGTGAGAGCATCAACCCAAGGTGCTCTGACAAGTTCAGGTCATGTGAGTTGCTCTGTGAGAGTGACAGACTGTAACCAGTATGCTGTATACCTTCTTTTGAAACAGTTCCATTACCAATAGTAATTGCTAAGCTCTGTACTAGAGATGAGCGAACGTACTCGCATAAGCACTACTCGTCCGAGTAATGTGCTTTATCCGAGTACCTCTCTGCTCGTCCTGAAAGATTCGGGACGCGCTGCGGAGCGGGGAGCTGCAGGGGAGAGCGGGGAGGAACGGAGGGGAGATCTTTCTCTCCTTCTCTCCCGCCCGCTCTGCCCCGCTCCCCTCTGCGACTCACCTGTCAGCAGCGGAGCGCCCCGAATCTTTCAGGACGAGCGGAGAGATACTCGGATAAAGCACATTACTCGGACGAGTAGTGCTTATCCGAGTACGTTCGCTCATCTCTACTCTGTACCTATTGTACCTGTTACTACAAAATGTTGCTTCTCCTTTTGGAGTAAAGTTAATTCAAGTTTACTGCTGCATCTGCCTCTTCACTGCACCATCCTCGAATGGGATCCTGTAATAAGGGTCAAGAGCCTCACACAGAACTTGCCCCACTTATCGGGATGTTAACCGTGAAAAGGCAAGAAAATGAACCCTATGTTCAACTCTTGCAGTGTAAGGCTTCATTCCCACGAGCGTATATTGGCTGCCATTTTCACGGCCGGCTGATATACGCTACTATCTGGGGCATAAAAGCTTGTGAATGGGCGCACAAATCTAACGTTTGTGTGCCCATTCACATGGCATGGGCCCCGACGCATATATACCGAGGCTGCCATGTCATTGAGCCTTCCCTCCCCCTCACCGGCTCACCTCTTCTCTCCTCCACTTCAGCTGATTGAAATGGGAGGGGGCGGAGCTAAGTGCCACCCCCATCCCACCTACTCCTATTGTTGGCAGCGGACAAGGGGTGGGAGCTTAGCTCCGCCCCTTGTCCGCAACCAGCAATGGGAGAAGACGGCGTGTGGCTCCGCCCTCGCCCCTCCCATTGGAATCACCCAGATGGTGGGGGAGAAGAGGGAGGGAGTGTAGCAGTCACGCCGCTAAACTCCCTCCAACTTCCCTTCTCTGTCTGCTGTCATTGGCTCCCATAGGAGCCCATGCAGCGGCCAACGTATTCTGGCCCAAAAGATAGTTCCAGTAAAAAAGCCTGGCGCTATATCGGCCAGATGGGCAATTTTACGATGTGGGAATATGGCCATGTAATCTGATGCACTGGAATCCAATGCATCAGATCGCAGCGTATATCAGCCGACCGCGAAAACGGCGAGCCAATATACGCTTGTGGGAAAGAGTCTTCAATCATATTCAGATGAGGGTATTAACTAGAGATGAGCGAACGTACTCGTCCGAGCTTGATGCTCGATAGAATATTAGCGTGTTCGGGATGCTCGTTATTCGTAACGAGCACCACGCGATGTTCGGGTTACTTTCACTTTCATCTCTGAGACGTTAGCGCGCTTTTCTGGCCAAAAGAAAGACAGGGAAGGCATAACAACTTCCCCCTGCGACGTTCAAGCCCTATACCACCCCCCTGCAGTGAGTGGCTGGCGAGATCAGGTGTCACCCGAGTATAAAAATTGGCCCCTCCCGCGGCTCGCCACAGATGCATTCAGACATAGCTCAGGGAAAGTGCTGCTGATGCTGGCGCTGCTGTAGGTAGAGTGTTAGGAGTATTTTAGGCTTCAAGAACCCCAACGGTCCTTCTTAGGACCACATCTAACCGTATGCAGTAGTGTGGAGGCTGCTTTTTGCAGTGTTGCACTTTTTTTTTTTTTGTATATCGGCCGTGCAGAGCATTGCGCCCTGCAGTAATTATACATACTCCAGGGTCAGAAGTGCTGGTTAGGCAGGGACAGAAGACATATATTGCAAAAGCATTTGGGGAAAAAAATCTATTTGGGCTGCCTGTGACTGTCCTCAGTGTTCTGGGTCTGTGCTGGGTGTAGTAGTCCTCCAAATTCATACGCAGCCAGCTAAGTGTGACAGCAGGCTTGCGCAAAATTATTTCCTGGCTCTGTCTGGGCTGTTAAATCACCGCTGTATTGCAGTCCACAGTGTGCAGAGAGAGAAGAGATATATTGATTGAATATAGGCAGTGGGCCTTTGCAAAAACATTTGGGGGAAAAAAATCTATTTGGGCTGCCTGTGACTGTCCTCAGTGTTCTGGGTCTCTGCTGGGTGTAGTAGTCTTCCAAATTCATACGCAGCCAGCTAAGTGTTACAGCAGGCTTGCGCAAAATTATTTCCTGGCTCTGTCTGGGCTGTTAAATCACCGCTGTATTGCAGTCCACAGTGCGCAGAGAGAGAAGAGATATATTGATTGAATATAGGCAGTGGGCCTTAGCAAAAACATTTGGGGAAAAAAATCTATTTGGGCTGCCTGTGACTGTCCTCAGTGTTCTGGGTCTCTGCTGGGTGTAGTAGTCCTCCAAATTCATACGCAGCCAGCTAAGTGTTACAGCAGGCTTGCGCAAAATTATTTCCTGGCGTTCCGTAAACGAAGTCAGCCTCCAACCACAGGCCAATAAGCGGCACATTTAATTACAGCGTTCTGTTTCTGCATTACTGGTAATACAGCATGCTGAGGGGTAGGGGTAGGCCTAGAGGACGTGGACGCGGCCGAGGACGCGGAGACCCAAGTCAGGGTGTGGGCACAGGCCGAGCTCCTGATCCAGGTGTATCGCAGTCGACTGCTGCGGGATTAGGAGAGAGGCACGTTTCTGGCGTCCCCACATTCATCGCACAATTAATGGGTCCACGCGGGAGACCTTTATTAGAAAATGAGCAGTGTGAGCAGGTCCTGTCGTGGATGGCAGAAAGTGCATCCAGCAATCTATCGAACACCCAGAGTTCTGCGCCATCCACTGCTGCAACTCTGAATCCTCTGGCTGCTGCTCCTCCTTCCTCCCAGCCTCCTCACTCCATTACAATGACACATTCTGAGGAGCGGGAACACTCCCAGGAACTGTTCTCGGGCCCCTGCTCAGATTGGGCAGCAGTGGTTCCTCTCCCACCAGAGGAGTTTATCGTGACTGATGCCCAACCACTGGAAAGTTCCCGGGGTCCGGGGGATGAGGCTGGGGACTTCCGGCAACTGTCTCAAGACTTTTCAGTGGATGAGGAAGACGATGACGATGAGACACAGTTGTCTATCAGTGAGGTAGTAGTAAGGGCAGTAAGTCCGAGGGAGGAGCGCACAGAGGATTCGGAGGAAGAGCAGCAGGACGATGAGGTGACTGACCCCACCTGGTTTGCTACGCCTACTGAGGACAGGTATTCAGAGGGGGAGGCAAGGGCAGCAGCAGGGCAGGTTGCAAGAGGCAGTGCGGTGTCCAGGGGTAGAGGCAGGGCCAGACCGAATAATCCACCAACTGTTTCCCAAAGCACCCCTTCGCGCCATGCCACCCTGCAGAGGCCGAGGTGCTCAAAGGTCTGGCAGTTTTTCACTGAGAGTGCAGACGACCGACGAACAGTGGTGTGCAACCTTTGTCGCGCCAAGATCAGCCGGGGAGCCACCACCAACAGCCTCACCACCACCAGCATGCGCAGACATATGATAGCCAAGCACCCCACAAGGTGGGACGAAGGCCGTTCACCGCCTCCGGTTTGCACCGCTGCCTCTCCCCCTGTGCCCCAACCTGCCACTGAGATCCACCCCCCCTCTCAGGACACAGGCACCACCGTCTCCTGGCCTGCACCCACACCCTCACCTCCGCTGTCCTCGGCCCCATCCACCAATGTCTGTCAGCGCACCGTCCAGCCGTCGCTAGCGCAAGTGTTTGAGCGCACGTACGCCGCCACGCACCCGCATGCTCAAGCGTTAAACGTGCACATTGCCAAATTTATCCGCCTGGAGATGCTGCCGTATAGGGTTGTGGAAACGGAGTCTTTCAAAAATATGATGGCGGCGGCGGCCCCGCGCTACTCAGTTCCCAGTCGCCACTACTTTTCCCGATGTGCCGTCCCAGCCCTGCACGACCACGTCTCCCGCAACATTGTACGCGCCCTCACCAACGCGGTTACTGCCAGGGTCCACTTTACAACGGACACGTGGACAAGCACAGGCGGGCAGGGCCATTATATCTCCATGACAGCACATTGGGTGAATTTAGTGGAGGCTGGGACAGAGTCACAGCCTGGGACCGCTCACGTCCTACCCACCCCCAGAATTGCGGGCCCCAGCTCGGTGCTGGTATCTGCGGCAGTGTATGCTTCCTCCACTAAACCACCCTCCTCCTCCTCCTACGCAACCTCTGTCTCGCAATCAAGATGTGTCAGCAGCAGCACGTCGGCAGCAGTTGGTGTCGCGCGGCGTGGCAGCACAGCGGTGGGCAAGCGTCAGCAGGCCGTGCTGAAACTACTCAGCTTAGGAGATAAGAGGCACACGGCCCACATACTGCTGCAGGGTCTGACAGAGCAGACCGACCGCTGGCTTGCGCAGCTGAGCCTCCAACCGGGCATGGTCGTGTGTGACAACGGCCGTAACCTGGTGGCGGCTCTGCAGCTCGGCAGCCTCACGCACGTGCCATGCCTGGCCCATGTCTTTAATTTGGTGGTTCAGCGCTTTCTGAAAAGCTACCCACGCTTGTCAGACCTGCTCGGAAAGGTGCGCCGGCTCTGCGCACATTTCCGCAAGTCCCACACGGACACTGCCACCCTGCGCACCCTGCAACATCGGTTTAATCTGCCAGTGCACCGACTGCTGTGCGACGTGCCCACACGGTGGAACTCAACGCTCCACATGTTGGCCAGGCTCTATGAGCAGCGTAGAGCTATAGTGGAATACCAACTCCAACATGGGCGGCGCAGTGGGAGTCAGCCTCCTCAATTCTTTTCAGAAGAGTGGGCCTGGTTGGCAGACATCTGCCAGGTCCTTGGAAAGTTTGAGGAGTCTACCCAGGTGGTGAGCGGTGATGCTGCAATCATTAGCGTCACCATTCCTCTGCTATGCCTCTTGAGAAGTTCCCTGCAAAGCATAAAGGCAGACGCTCTGCGCTCGGAAACAGAGCCGGGGGAAGACAGTATGTCGCTGGATAGTCAGAGCACCCTCCTGTCTATATCTCAGCGCGTTGAGGAGGAGGAGGAGCATGAGGAGGATGAGGAGGAGGGGGAAGAGACAGCTTGGCCCACTGCTGAGGGTACACATGCTGCTTGCCTGTCATCCTTTCAGCGTGTATGGCCTGAGGAGGAGGAGGAGGAGGATCCTGAAAGTGATCTTCCTAGTGAGGACAGCCATGTGTTGCGTACAGGTACCCAGGCACACATGGCTGACTTCATGTTAGGATGCCTTTCTCGTGACCCTCGTGTTGCACGCATTCTGGCCACTACGGATTACTGGGTGTACACACTGCTCGACCCACGGTATAAGGAGAACCTTTCCACTCTCATACCCGAAGAGGAAAGGGGTTCGAGAGTGATGCTATACCACAGGACCCTGGCGGACAAACTGATGGTAAAATTCCCATCCGACAGCGCTAGTGCCCGAAGGCGCAGTTCCGAGGGCCAGGTAGCAGGGGAGGCGCGGAGATCAGGCAGCATGTACAGCACAGGCAGGGGAACACTCTCTAAGGCCCTGGACAGTTTTATGGCTCCCCAGCAAGACTGTGTCACCGCTCCCCAGTCAAGGCTGAGTCGGCAGGAGCACTGTAAAAGGATGGTGAGGGAGTACGTAGCCGATCGCACGACCGTCCTCCGTGACGCCTCTGCCCCCTACAACTACTGGGTGTCGAAGCTGGACACGTGGCCTGAACTCGCGCTGTATGCCCTGGAGGTGCTTGCTTGTCCTGTGGCTAGTGTCTTGTCAGAGAGTGTGTTTAGTGCGGTTGGGGGAATCATCACAGATAAGCGTACCCGCCTGTCAACCGACAGTGCCGACAGGCTTACACTCATTAAGATGAACAAAGCCTGGATTTCCCCAGACTTCTCTTCTCCACCAGCGGACAGCAGTGATACCTAAGCAATACGTAGGCTGCACCTGCGGATGGAAGCATCGTTCTCTATCCCCATCAAAAACGGGGACCTTTTTGCTTCATCAATCTGTGTATAATATTCCTCCTCCTCCTCCTCCTCCTGAAACCTCACATAATCACGCCGAACGGGCAATTTTTCTTAGGCCCACAAGGCCAAGTCATATAATTTTTCTAAACAATTTTTATACGTTTCAATGCTCATTAAAGCGTTGAAACTTTCACCTCAACCAATTTTTATTTTTAACTGGGCTGCCTCCAGGCCTAGTTACCAATTAAGCCACATTAACCAAAGCGATTAATGGATTTCACCTGCCCTCTTGGTTGGGCATGGGCAATTTTTCTCAGGTACATTAGTACTGTTGGTACACCAATTTTGGGGGGCCCTCGCCTACAGTGTAATCAAATGAATTTTTAGCCCACCTGCATTACAGCTGACGTTACATCAGCTGTGTTGGGCACTGCAATGGGATATATTTATGTACCGCCGGTGGGTTCCAGGGAGCCACCCATGCCGTCGGTCCACAGGGAGTTGTAACTGCATGTGTCCACTTCTAAAGAACCCCAGTCTGACTGGGGCATGCAGTGTGGGCTGAAGCCCACCTGCATTATGCACGACATTACCTCAGCTGTGATGGGCAATGCAATGGGATATATTTATGTACCGCCGGTGGCTTCCTGGCACCCACCATGCTGTGGGTCCACACGGAGTTGTAACTACATCTGTCCACTTCTAAAGAACCCCAGTCAGACTGGGGCATGCAGTGTGGGCCGAAGCCCACCTGCATTAAACATGACATTACCTCAGCTGTGATGGGCACTGCAATGGGATATATTTATGTGCCGCCGGGGGGTTCCAGGGAGCCACCCCTGCTGTTGGTCCACAGGGACTTCACAATAGGGAGTTGTACCTGCCTGTGTCTATGAATTAAAAACTCCGGTCAAGTTGGGGCATGCAGTGTGGGCCGAAGTCCACCTGCATTTAATCGGACGTTACCTCAGCTGTGATGGGCACTGCAATGGGATACGTTTATGTACAGCGGGTGGGTTCCAGGGAGCCACCCATGCTGTGGGTGCACACGGAATTCCCATTGCGGAGTTGTACCTGCCTGTGACTATTTATAAAAAACCGCGGTCTGACTGGGGCATGCAGACACCTTGACAGAATGAATAGTGTGTGGCACATAGGTTCCCCATTGCTATGCCCACGTGTGCAGCTCCAGATGGAGGTGGCACAGGATTGGATTTCTCATTGCTTCTGTACAGCATTGTGGACTATCGCCCCGCCCCTTTTATGGGTGGGTCGCTGTCTAGCCATGCCAACCCTCTGCAGTGTGTGCCTGCTTTTCCTCTGGCAGACGCACTTATAAATAGACATGAGGGTGGTGTGGCATGAGTGTAGCTGAAGGCTGCGCAGGGACACTTTGGTGTGCGCTGTGGACACTGCGTCGTGCGGGGGGGGGGGGGGGGGGGGGTTTGGCAGCATGTAACCCAGGAGAAGTGGCAGCAGAGTGTCATGCAGGCAGTGATTGTGCTTTGTTGGAGGTAGTGTGGTGCTTAGCTAAGGTATGCAGTGCTAATGAGGGCTTTCCAGAAGTCAAAGTTGTTGGGAGGGGGGGGGGCACTCTTGCCGGTATTGTGGCTTAATAGTGGGATCTGGGAACTTGAGATGCAGCCCAACATGTAGCCCCTCGCCTGCCCTATCCGTTTCTGTGTCATTCCCATCACTTTCTAGAATTGCCCAGATTTTCACAAATGAAAACCTTAGCGGAGCATGGGTCATATACAAAAATGCTCGGGTCGCCCATTGATTTCAATGGGGTTCGTTATTCGAAACGAACCCTCGAGCATCGCGAAATGTTCGTCACGAGTAACGAGCACCAAAATGCTCGGGTGCTCGCTCATCTCTAGTATTAACCCAATTTTTCCTTATTGATTAAATCAATTGATTAATAGCCAGCACATATAACGCAGCCCCTTCCTGAGAAATGGCTGGCTAGAGTATAAATAATACAATGTCTAAAGAAAGATAAGGACAATACTAAATTGAAAATGAAGAAAGATAAAAAACCAGAAAAATTAGGTACAATAGTATGCAAAGTGCATTTTGCCTCTTAATGGGTAATGGGGTGCACAAGCAATAAAAAAGGAATTAGATGCAGACAATTAGTAGTTGTAAATGGTAATATATTGAGTGGTTATTTAAAATTACGTAAAAAAGAATATAGTAATTACACAAAAAAAAGAGTATCATAATGATAAAGGCAGGTTTGTTAATGGTAAATGTGTCAAATTAATTACCCAATTAAAAAGAAATTAATGCATTTCTAAAATGAAGCATAAAACAATATGGAAACCATAGTGGTAAAAAGTATAATGTAAAAACCATATTGTCAGTGTGATTGATGCATAATAAGAAAATAATGGATACATCTCTTTTTGGTTTGAAAACTAATAAAAGATGATGGTAATAGAGGTATTAATTTCAAGGACATAATATGATTGGCAAGCGTCAATAAAATAATGCCGTCTTTATATATATATATATATATATATATATATATATATAATGCTGTCAGATGGTTGTGGGACGTTGATCCCGACAGTTATGTGTGTGTGTGTGTTGTGGAAGTGATTACCTACTATTATAGATCTCAGCAGGCATTTGGGAGCTGTATTCTGGTAGCTTTCTTGGGCAAACTATATCAGACCCTGAGTGCTGAGGCCATTATCTTGGTCAATGCACTTATCATTTAGGGCAAAAGTTTATGTATTCAAATAGACCTAACCATAGGTTATCTGACAGCTCAAGGCTGCAGCACATTTAAGCGAATACTACTTACTCCAGTCGCTTTTATCATTTCGGCTGAATAGTAGTATGATCAGAAGCCCCCACTGCCAAATACGCAGCAGCAGTCCTGTTAAAGGGGTTGTCCCGCGGCAGCAAGTGGGGTTATACACTTCTGTATGGCCATAATAATGCACTTTGTAATGTACATTGTGCATTAATTATGAGCCATACAGAAGTTCTAAAAAGTTTTATACTTACCTGCTCCGTTGCTGGCGTCCTCGTTCCCATGGAGCCGACTAATTTTCGCCCTCCGATGGCCAAATTAGCCGCGCTTGCGCAGTCCGGGTCTTCTGCTCTCTTCAATGGAGCCGCTCGTGCAGAATGCCGGCTCCGTGTAGCTCCGCCCCGTCACGTGCCGATTCCAGCCAATCAGGAGGCTGGAATCGGCAATGGACCGCACAGAAGAGCTGCGGTCCACGGAGGGAGCAGACCCCGGCGGCCATCTTCAGCAGGTAAGTATGAAGACGCCGGACCGCCGGGATTCAGGTAAGCACTCTCCGTTTGTTTTTTTTAAACCCTGCATCGGGGTTGTCTCGCGCCGAACGGGGGGGGGGGTTAAAAAAAAAAAAAAAAAACCGTTTCGGCGCGGGACAACCCCTTTAAGTGCTTACAATAAGCAACACCTCCACCTTTACCCTGCGCATAGATCTCAATCACGCACAACACTTAACAAGGGTGTATAACACGTACCTATCCACAATCGTCAGATATTCAGTCTTCCTATCTGTTCTAAATACAACCTCCTAACTCACATGACAACTGTGTATCCCTAATGTGAAAATAGGAGTTATCAGTCCGCGCCAAAAATTGACAAAGGACTCTATAGCTCTAGCTCAAGAATCCTGATGAATCAATTGCATATTTTTTGCAATTGAGGAAACGCGTTGATTTTTTGACTACTTCAGGAGCTTATTTTTCTGGAACTTGGCTAATCAGGTATCAGCAACATGGTACCTGTAGTACTTTTGCATTAAATGCCATAAGAGCCATAAGGACCCTTTCATCTGTGGTCCTTGATTGAACAGTAATTACTGTATGTAGACAGACTTATTCTCTATTCAACGGAGTGTTATAGATCCTAAATAACAGGACACATAAACTCCGTTGTTTTTTTCTTTTATAACTAATGACCACAAGCTCTTAACATCATACTCCAAGGTCCACGATCCGATTTGGAGTCTCCTGAGGTTTAAGGGTACGATCTCTTCTTCCAGCTACAACAGCAACCAAGCAGAACATTGATAAACCCTGGAGCAATAAAAGCATACTAGGTGTTTCGTTAAATGTGACTTATTCTAGTCTATCTGGAAGCGACGGAATTATCAAGAGAAACTTTCCTATCAACTTCCCTGTTACTCTATGATAACCCAGTACCTGTATTTAATTGATTAATTGGTTTAGTGGTCAGTATTTGTCGTTGAAACCCATGGGCATAACCTGGGCAATTCTCGACACTCTATGTGTATGAAGTGTTCGTGTTTGTAATAGTGAGTTCCACTTTTTTAAATATCCTTATTACAAGTTAATTTTTAATTTTGCATCAAACAAGTCGTGGGTTTTCTCAGTGAATCCAATGCCGTCTTTATAAGATTAAAATCAAATAAAAATTTGGCATGAGAAAAGCCAAAATGCACTAGTAAAAGTGGACAGCAAAAAAGCAAATTATCCAGCAACTCACTATCATTTTTTATATAGATTGAATTATATGAAATTCTAATGGGGAAAAAAACAATATTGACACAAATTTATATGAATGGCATTAATTTGCACATTAGTGTGACTATAACTAACATTCCTCTAGTTTAAGTAAAAATCAACTAATAATACCAGTATCAACTCCAGTGGGCATTATTAACATTACTTAATGTAGGACGCAGGAAGGGTGTTAGATTTAAATGCCGGGCAGAGCTGCTTGCCTGTACGAGTTTTTATTATCCATGGAATTTCTTCTAATTAATTCTAATGAACATAAATCATATTAAATACCAATCTAGTATTATTAGCAGTTATTTTAGTATACAGATGGAGCGCTGAAGGGCATACCATTATTATAGTCAGCACTAGTGTAGATCGCTGGGCAGTGCAGGGGATTTAAATGTTGGGCAGAGCGGGACTCACCAGTGGTGTTGCTGTCTAAGCTCCTGTACTCCAGGAAACTGAAGAATTGGTGGGTTCCTAGAGGGTGGAATGTTAAAGGGCTTTATAGCCCTCAGTATTGGCGGTGTCTTCTTTTTAAGTAGTGCATGCACATTATTGTGGGAACGCCTGAGGGGATCTGGATTAAGAAAGAATGTAAATGTTGGCATTAGTCTGAATATTTAAGAACTTCGCTGGTAAAATTTTTCACGAATGTAAGGAGTTTTCCTAAAAAAACAAGATAATAAGGCTTAACTATGTAAATTGAACAATGAAAATGAAAATTAGTTTGGTGTTCTTTTTTTTTTAAATGACTAAGAATTAAAAATAATATTAATTTTTTTAAACATTTAACCCCTTAGTGATGAAGCCTGTTTGCGCCTTAGTGACGGAGCCAAATTTTGGAAATCTGACATGTGTCACTCATCATACAATAACTCCGTAAAGGTTTTGCATATCCAAGTGATTCTGACATTGTTTTTTCGCCACATATTGTACTTCATTTAGGTGGTAAAAATAAACCGATAGAATTCGTGTATATTTATTAAAAGTACAATATTGGAAGAATTTGGAAAAAAATTGTCATTTTTTCACATTTTCAACTGTAATATCTCAAATATGTGCAAACATACTGTACAAATTTTTGATAGGATATATATTTCCATCTTTTTACTTTATTCTTTATTACATTTGAAAAACTTTCGTGTTTTTTTTAACCATTTAGATGACGTACAAATTTAACATTACTCTTCAGCATTTTGAGGAACATTTTGTTTTCTTATAGCAAGCCAAGTTTGCAAAGGCTCATGAGTGTCAGAATGATAGATACCCCCACAAAAAGACCCCATTTTGAAAACTACACCCCTTAATGTATTCACTGAGGGGGGTCATTAGTATTTTGATCCCACAGTTTCTTTTCAGAAATTAATTCAATTTAGAGCAGAAAAAATAAAATTTCATAGTTTTGCAAATATGTCATTTTAAAGACATATTTTTTTCCTATAGTGCACATGAAAAGGAGGCTTGACACCCCAAAATGGATACCCCTGTTTCTCCCATGTTCAGAGACATACCCATTGTGGCCCTAATCTTATGTCTGGATGTACAACGGGGCCCAAAATGAAAGGAGTAGTCAGAGTCTTTCAGAACAGTAATTTAGCTTGAAGACGTTTTAGGCCCCATAGCAAAAGGAAAAAAATTGTGATTTTCATTTTTTTGGCAATTTGGTCATTTTTAAAACAGCTATTTTTGTACAGCACACACATGAATGAAGACTTGCACCCCAAAATGGATACACCTGTTGCTCCCGTGTTCAGAGACATACCTATTTTGGCCCTAATCTTATGTCTGGATGCACAACAGGGCCCAAAATGTACGGAGTGGTCGGTGGTTTTTAGAACAGAAATTTTGCTTGAAGGCCTTTTATGCCCAATAGCACACTTGTAGAGATTAGAGTATCCAAAACCATAGAGAACCCCCACAAGTGACCCCATTTTGAAAACTAGACCCCTTAATGAATTTATCTAGGGGTGTACTGCTCATTTTGACCACACCGTTTTTGAATGAATTCAAGCAAAGCAAAAGGAAAAAATTGTGATTTTAATTTTTTTTTGGCAATTCTGTCATTTTAAAAACAGCTTTTTTTCTACAGCACACACATGAATGAAGACTTGCACACCAAAATGGATATTTCTGTTCGTCCCGTGTTCAGAGACATATCCATTGTGACCCTAATCTTATGTCTGAATGCCCAATGGGGCACAAAATGTAAGGAGTAGTTGGTGGCTTTCAGAACAGAAATTTAGCATGAAGGTGATTTAATCCCCATTGCCCACTTGTAGAGCCCTTGAGCGGCCAAAACGACACAGAACCCCAACAAATGACCCCATTTTGAAAACTAGACCCCTTAATAGAGATGAGCGAGCACCAAAATGCTCGGGTGCTCGTTACTCGAGACAAACTTTTCACGATGCTCGAGGGTTCGTTTCGAATAACGAACCCCATTGAAGTCAATGGGCGACCCGAGCATTTTTGTATATCGCCGATGCTCGCTAAGGTTTTCGTTTGTGAAAATCTGGGCAATTCAAGAAAGTGATGGGAACGACACAGCAACAGATAGGGCAGGCGAGGGGCTACATGTTGGGCTGCATCTCAAGTTCCCAGATCCCACTATTAAGCCACAATAGCGGCAAGAGTGCCCCCCCCTCCCAACAACTTTTACTTCTGAAAAGCCCTCATTAGCAAGGCATACCTTAGCTAAGCACCACACTACCTCCAACAAAGCACAATCACTGCCTGCATGACACTCCGCTGCCACTTCTCCTGGGTTACATGCTGCCCAACCCCCCCCCCCCCACGACCCAGTATCCACACCGCACACCAAACTGTCCCTGCCCAGCCTTCAGCTGCCCTCATGCCACGCCACCCTCATGTCTATTCATAAGTGCGTCTGCCAGAGGAAAAGCAGGCACACACTGCAGAGGGTTGGCACGGCTAGGCAGCGACCCTCTTTAAAAGGGGCGGGGCGATAGTCCACAATGCTGTACAGAAGCAATGAGAAATATAATCCTGTACCACCGCCCATCAGGAGCTGCACATGTGGGCATAGCAAGGGGGAACCTATGTGCCACACACTATTCATTCTGTCAAGGTGTCTGCATGCCCCAGTCAGACCGCGGTTTTTTATAAATAGTCACAGGCAGGTACAACTCCGCAATGGGAATCCCATGTGCACCCACAGCATGGGTGGCTCCCTGGAACCCACCGGCTGTACATAAATGTATCCCATTGCAGTGCCCTGGACAGCAGAGATAATGTCAGATTAAATGCAGGGGGGCTTCGGCCCACACTGCATGCCCCAACCTGACCGGGCTTTTTAATTCATAGACACAGGCAGGTACAACTCCCTATTGTGAAGTCCCTGTGGACCGACAGCATGGGTGGGTGCCAGGAAGCCACCGGCGGTACATAAATATATCCCATTGCATTGCACATCACAGCTGAGGTAATGTCATGTTTAATGCAGGTGGGCTTCGGCCCACACTGCATGCCCCAGTCAGACTGGGGTTCTTTAGAAGTGGACAGATGCATTTACAACTCCGTGTGGACCCACAGCATGGGTGGCTCCCTGGAACCCACCGGCGGTACATAAATATATCCCATTGCAGTGCCCATCACAGCTGATGTTACGTCAGCTGTAATGCAGGTGGGCTAAAAATCAATTTGATTACACTGTAGGCGAGGGCCCCCAAAAATTGGTGTACCAACAGTATTAATGTACCTGAGAAAAATTGCCCATGCCCAACCAAGAGGGCAGGTGAAACCCATTAATCGCTTTGGTTAATGTGGCTTAATTGGTAACTAGGCCTGGAGGCAGCCCAGTTAAAATAAAAATTGGTTGAGGTGAAAGTTTCAACGCTTTAATGAGCATTGAAACGTATAAAAATTGTTTAGAAAAATTATATGACTGAGAATTGTGGGCCTAAGAAAAATTGCCCGTTCGGCGTGATTATGTGAGGTTTCAGGAGGAGGAGCAGGAGGAGGAGGAGGAGGAATATTATACACAGATTGATGAAGCAAAAAGGTCCCCATTTTGGATGGTGATAGAGAACGATGCTTCCATCCGCGGGTGCAGCCTACGTATTGTTTAGGTATCGCTGCTGTCCGCTGTTGAAGAAGAGGAGTCTGGGGAAATCCAGGCTTTGTTCATCTTGATGAGTGTAAGCCTGTCGGCACTGTCAGTTGATAGGTGGGTACGCTTATCCGTGATGATTCCCCCAGCCACACTAAACACACTCTCTGACAAGACGCTAGCCGCAGGACAAGCAAGCACCTCCAGGGCATACAGCGCGAGTTCAGGCCACGTGTCCAGCTTCGACACCCAGTAGTTGTAGGGGGCAGAGGCGTCACCAAGGACGGTCGTGCGATCGGCTACGTACTCCCTCACCATCCTTTTACAGTGCTCCCGCCAACTCAGCCTTGACTGTGGATCGGTGACACAGTCTTGCTGGGGAGCCAGAAAGCTGGCAAAGGCCTTGGAGAATGGTCCCCTGCCTGCGCTGTACATGCTGCCTGATCTCTGCGCCTCCCCTGCTACCTGGGCCGCGGAAATGCGCTTTCGGCCACTAGCGCTGTCGGATGGGAAGTTTACCATCAGTTTGTCCACCAGCGCCCTGTGGTATAGCATCATTCTCGAACCCCTTTCCTCTTCGGGAATGAGAGTGTAAAGGTTCTCCTTATACCGTGGGTCGAGCAGTGTGTACACCCAGTAATCTGTAGTGGCCAGAATGCGTGTAACGCGAGGGTCACGAGAAAGGCATCCTAACATGAAGTCAGCCATGTGTGCCTGGGTACCTGTACGCAACACATGGCTGTCCTCACTCGGAAGATCACTTTCAGGATCCTCCTCCTCCTCCTCTGGCCATACACGCTGAAAGGATGACAGGCAAGCAGCATGTGTACCCTCAGCAGTGGGCCAAGCTGTGTCTTCCCCCTCCTCCTCATGCTCCTCCCCCTCCTCCTCAACGCGCTGAGATATAGACATGAGGGTGCTCTGACTATCCAGCGACATACTGTCCTCCCCCGCCTCCATTTCCGAGTGCAAAGCGTCTACCTTTATGCTTTGCAGGGAACTTCTCAAGAGGCATAGCAGAGGAATGGTGACGCTAATGATTGCAGCATCCCTGCTCAGCATCTGGGTAGACTCCTCAAAGTTTCCAAGGACCAGGCAGATGGCTGCCAACCAGGCCCACTCTTCTGTAAATAATTGAGGAGGCTGACTCCCACTACGCCGCCCATGTTGGAGTTGGTATTCCACTATAGCTCTACGCTGCTCATAGAGCCTGGCCAACATGTGGAGCATAGAGTTCCACTGTGTGGGCACGTCGCACAGCAATCGGTGCACTGGCAGATGAAACCGATGTTGCAGGGTCCGCAGGGTGGCAGCGTCCGTCTTGGAGTTGCGGAAATGTGCGCTGACCCGGCGCACCTTTCCGAGCAGGTATGACAAGTGTGGGTAGCTTTTCAGAAAGCGCTGAACCACCAAATTAAAGACATGGGCCAGGCATGGCACGTGCGTGAGGCTGCCGAGCTGCAGAGCCGCCACCAGGTTACGGCCGTTGTCACACACGACCATGCCCGGTTGGAGGCTCAGCGGCGCAAGCCAGCGGTCGGTCTGCTCTGTCAGACCCTGCAGCAGTTTGTGGGCCGTGTGCCTCTTATCTCCTAAGCTGAGTAGTTTCAGCACGGCCTGCTGACGCTTGCCCACCGCTGTGCTGCCATGCCACGCGACACCGACTGCTGGCGACGTCTTGCTGCTGACACATCTTGATTGCGAGACAGAGGTTGCATAGGAGGAGGAGGAGGGTGGTTTAGTGGAGGAAGCATACACCGCCGCAGATACCACCACCGAGCTGGGGCACGCAATTCGGGGGGTGGGTAGGACGTGAGCGGTCCCAGGCTCTGACTCTGTCCCAGCCTGCACTAAATTCACCCAATGTGCCGTCAGGGAGATATAGTGGCCCTGCCCGCCTGTGCTTGTCCACGTGTCTGTTGTTAAGTGGACCTTGGCAGTAACCGCGTTGGTGAGGGCGCGTACAATGTTGCGGGAGACGTGGTCGTGCAGGCCTGGGACGCACATCGGGAAAAGTAGTGGCGACTGGGAACCGAGTAGCGCGGGGCCGCCGCCGCCGCCATCATGCTTTTGAAAGCCTCCGTTTCCACAAGCCTATACGGCAGCATCTCCAGGCTGATCAATTTGGCTATGTGCACGTTTCACGCTTGAGCGTGCGGGTGCGTGGCGGCGTACTTACGCATTGCGCTCAAACAGTGGCGCTAGTGACATCTGGACGCTGCGCTGAGAAACATTGCTGGATGGGGCCGAGGACAGCGGAGGTGAGGGTGTGGGTGCAGGCCAGGAGACGGTAGTGCCTGTGTCCTCAGAGGGGGGTTGGATCTCAGTGGCAGGTTGGGGCACAGGGGGAGAGGCAGTGGTGCAAACCGGAGGCGGTGAACGGCCTTCGTCCCACCTTGTGGGGTGCTTGGCCATCATACGCCTGGGCATTCTGGTGGTGGTGCCTCCCCAGCTGATCTTGGCGCGACAAAGGTTGCACACCACTGTTCGTCGGTCGTCAGGCGTCTCTGTGAAAAACTGCCACACCGTAGAGCACCTTGACCTCTGCAGGGTGGCATGGCGCGAGGGGGCGCTTTGGGAAACAGTTGGTGGATTATTCGGTCTGGCCCTGCCTCTACCCCTGGCCACCGCACTGGCTCGGCCTGTGCCCACACCCTGACTTGGGCCTCCGCGTCCTCGGCCGCGTCCACGTCCTCTAGGCCTACCCCTACCCCTCAGCATGCTGTATTACCAGTAATGCAGAAACAGAACGCTGTAATTAAATGTGCCGCTTATTGGCCTGTGGTTGGAGGCTGACTTCGCTTACGGAACGCCAGGAAATAATTTTGCGCAAGCCTGCTGTAACACTTAGCTGGCTGCGTATGAATTTGGAGAACTACTACACCCAGCACAGACCCAGAACACTGAGGACAGTCACAGGCAGCCCAAATAGATTTTTTTCCCCAAATTTTTTTGCAAAGGCCCACTGCCTATATTCAATCAATATGTCTTCTGTCCCTGCCTAAGCGCTTCTGGCCCTGGAGTATTACTGCAGGGCGCAATGCTCTGCATGGCCGATATACCAAAAAAAAAAAAAAAAGTGCAACACTGCAAAAAGCAGCCTCCACAGTACTGCACACGGTTAGATGTGGCCCTAAGAAGGACCGTTGGGGTTCTTGAAGCCTAAAACACTCCTAACACTCTCCCTATAGCAGCTCCACCAAGATACCACTTTCCCTCCTCTATGTCAGAACGCATCTGTGGCGAGCCGCGGGAGGGGCCGATTTTTATACTCGGGTGACACCTGATCTTGCCAGCCACTCACTGCAGGGGGGTGGTATAGGGCTTGAACGTCGCAGGGGGAAGTTGTAATGCCTTCCCTGTCTTTCAGTTGGCCAGAAAAAAGCGCTAACGTCTCAGAGATGAAAGTGAAAGTAACCCGAACATCGCGTGGTACTCGTTACGAGTAATGAGCAACTCGAACACGCTAATACTCGAACGAGTATCAAGCTCGGACGAGTACGTTCGCTCATCTCTACCCCTTAACGAATTCATCTAGGGGTGTACTGCATATTTTGATCACACAGTATTTGAATGAATTTACGATTTTCATTTTTTTGGCAATTTTGTCAATTTAAAAGGTTTTTTGTACAGTGTACATGGGAATGAAGACGTTCACCCCAAAATGGATACCCCCGTTTGTCCCGTGATCAGAAACATACCCATTGTGGCCCTAATCTACTTACAGAACACATGGCAAGGCCTATAATGCAGGGAACACCTGTTGGATTGCAGGGCACGACTGAATAAATTCCAGGCCCCATTGTTCACTTGCACGGAATAAAAATTGACACCTTAAAAAAATTCACCCTTCCACCATTTTTGCCATTCCCTAAATCTTAGTTAAAAGTAATAATGTGAACTGTGTGGCATTTCCGAAGACGGGTAATTACGGAGGCTGGTTGGGATGGGCACATGGGGCAATAAAACCGGGTATCCCCCTTCTCTCATGCTTTTTGTGGGGTATTTCTTGAACGGCAGGAATAGGGTGTAAAACGTGGCGCTCTGTGAGGCTTCGTTAGCTTGATGAGGTGCGGCGGTCTCAAGCAGAAGGCACTCAACAAGCTGCTTCTGGAACTGCAGGAAAGCGAGCGTTCCCGGAGCTTCTTGTAAATTACGTATTACAGGTTGTGGTCTAAATAACGGGAGACAGCCAACTTCCCACAGAAAATAGTAAAAGGGCCGCCCACGCGGGCCGGACACCCGCGCCCCTGGCAGCCGGACAACAAGCCAAGGGGACGCGCCCCAACCGCAAGACCCCACACACCGGGAGGACCAGCAACCGCATGGTAACATAGAATTAGGTGAGTATGTAATACAGCTTCCTGGACTCTCCGTTCCCTTATCTTTCAATAGTTTATGGGTCTCAAAGGTACTGACAGATTCCCTATAATAAATCTCACCTTTAACAGTAATAGGCCTCATTCACAGCTGTTGTCCTTTTTTCCCCATGTCTCACCGAAGGGACAAAAGGTTTCAATAATGACTTATGAAAAACCCTATGAACCCTCCATGTAGCTGGCAAATCAAGTTCATAAGCAAGCGGATTTACTACCCGCGTGATGACAAAGCGACCCACGTAACGTAGCGCCAGTTTCAAAGACGGAACTTTCAATTTGAGATCTCTAGAAGACAAATATACCTTCCGTCCGACCCTGTAAGGTTAAGATACTGACAGACTCCTCCCACTACGCAACTGCATATGAGCCCCCGTTGCTTCCAGGTTCTTCTGTACTTCTTTCCATACCTCCTGCAGCGCATCTGTGGTGATATCAGCTGCAGGACAGGCCGACGGAGTAGAAATAGCTATAAGGAAGCGAGGATGCTGACCATATATGCTAAAGAATGGAGATACCCCAGTGGAAGAACAAGTACGGTTGTCTAGTGCAAACTCTGCCAACGGCAGGAATTCTGCCCACTGATGAGCCTTTTCGCTAGCAAACAACCGTAAATATTGCACTAGATCCTGGTTCTTCTGCTCAATCTGACCATTAGTTTGCGGGTAGAATGCTGACGAGAAGGAAAGCAACGTTCCCAGGTTTCTACAGAAAGCTCGCCAAAATTGCGCAACAAACTGAACACCGTGATCAGATACAATGTTCTTGGGAACCCCATGTAGCGGAATGATTTCTTTTACAAATATCTTGGAAAATTCTATCTCAGAAGGTAGCTTCTTTAACGCCACGAAATGTGCCATCTTTGAAAAATGGTCTACATCCATTGGATGGTGGTGAACTTCTAAGACTCAGGTAGATCGGTGATAAAATCTACCGATAAATACGACTACGGATGAAAAGGCACCGGTAACGATCTCAGAGGCCCCTCCGGACGACGACGACTTTTACCGCGTGCACAGACAGAGCATCCCTTAACAAAGTTGCGGATCTCCCGAGACATGCCTGGCCACCAGTAGTGTCTAGTACAAAGATCCAGAGTCCCCTGAGACTCCGGATGGCCTGCGAAAACAGATGAGTGAGACTCTTCAATGACTCTGAGACGCAAGGTCTGCCCTCCGGCAACCCCGAGGGAGCGTCCTACTGACAATTTTGTAGATGAGGAATGAGATCAGATTCTACAGCTGCCACCACCACCCCAGGTGCCAAGATATTCTCGGGAGCCACTGTTTCACTTTCCGGTGAACCGAAACTCTGGGAGAGGGCGTCTGCCTTCACGTTCTTCTCCCCTGGAATATATGTAACGATGAGGTTAAACCTGGCAAAAAACGATGCCCACCTGCCCTGATGAGCCGTGAGTCTCCTAGCATTGGCGAGATACCAAGTTTTTATGATCAGTATACATGGTAATGGGATGCCTTGCCCCCTCAAGATGGTGACGCCACTCTTCTAGAGACCACTTAATCGCCAATAACTCACGATTACCCATGTCGTAGTTACGCTCCGCCGAACTGAACTTCCGTGAGAACGCACATGGACTATACCCAGGTCTCCTGCTGACTTCCTGAGACAATACAGCCCCCACCCCCACCTCAGACGCATCGACCTCAATGAAGAACGGTCGCCGCGTGTCAGGCTGTACTAGCACCAGGGCAGCAGTAAACGCCCTTTTGAGACAACTAAAAGCCTCTAGGGCTTAGGCGACAATCTTACCAAGTCGGCACCCTTGGTAAGATCGGTCGGGTTGAGCAATAACGGAATAATTCTTAATGAATCTACAGTAGAAATTTGTGAAACCTAAAAACCGCTGGAGAGCTTTCAAGTTATCTGGTCTGACTTATTGGCAGATTGCTGCCACTTTATCAGACTCCATTTGAATCTCCGTGAGTGAAATCACATAACCAAGGAAAGACACTTGTTCCGTACCAAAAATGCATTTCTCCAACTTCACAAAAAGTTGGTACTCACGCCGCACATGTGAGTCCCAGTCTGGGGAGTACACCAGAATGTCATTGAGATATATGACCAAAAATACCCCCAGGAAGTCGTGGAAGACCGCATTCATAAATCCCTGGAACACAGCGGGGGCATTACAAAATCTGAAGGGCATGACTAAACATTCCAAATGTCCAAATGAGTTGTTGAACGCGGTCTTCCACTCATCTCCCTTTCGGATGCAAAATAAATTGTAAGCCCCCCTCAAGACCAATTTGGAAAACTAGTGGGCCCCTACCGCGTGATTCAGTAAATCAGGAATCAGGGGCAAGGAGCACTAGTTCTTCACAGTAATTCTATTCAAAGCCCGATTATTCACACAAGGCCTCAATGTCCCATCCTTCTTCCCTACAAAGAAGAGACCTGCCCCAGCAGGGGAACTGGACAGCCTGATATGTCGTTTGGCCAGAGACTCTGAGTGCTTCATGCTCACGCCCAGACAAATTGAAAATGGTTCGCTTAGGGATGGGACTGTCAGGGATCAAATCAATACCACAGTCCCACTCCCTATGGGGAGGCAAAGTCTCAGACAGTTTCTTGGAAAATGCATCATGAAAAGCGGACAAATACTTAGGAATAAGTGTGATATCGGCAGAACACATGGATATAGTAGCTAAGTGACTATGACAGGTCAACCCCCAATGTGTCAATTCCCGAGTGGACCAATCAAATCAGGGATTGTGCAGTGCCAACCATCCATTAACAAGAACGACAGATTCTCAGAACGGAGAACCCCCACGGTGAATTGTAACATGGGGGTCCTCCATTGTTCCACCCCTGCAGACAGAGGGGTAGAATCTATACTAGTGAAGCATATGGAAATTTTTAACGCCAAGAATTCAGTCATCAGAGGTCTGACAAAACTTAAATTAATCAAATTTGCGGCAGCACCCGAATCAATATAAGCTTGACCGAACCGAGTGAAATTCTGGTAGCAAATCTGACAAGGTACCAACAACTTAGGGAGTACCTGTGATCCTAGGCGATCCTCCCAAAAATTGCCTAGGATCTGAAGTTTTCCGCCGGTTCAGACTGATGTTGTAGACGCTTCTGAGGACGGGTCGCTATACAATGTCCCACAATAGAGGCAGAGGCGATGAGTCATCTGGAACCATCGCCATTCCTCGGGACTTAGCTGATCCACTTCCATAGGCTCGGCACCAGAAGTTGGCATGAAAGAAGGAGGAGCGGGCCTGCCGGATTCCCTAGCCTTACTGGCCTAACGTTCCTCTTTTCTAGATCTCAGCCTCCTGTCAGCTTTGACCGCCAATTTCATTGCATCATTGAGTGTCACGGGAGCGGGATGAGAAATGAGTAGATCCTTGACAACGTCAGAAAGACCCAACAAGAACACATTTAAGGGCGCTATCGTTCCAAGAGGTTTCACCTGCATACAGTCTAAATTTAGAGCAATAGTCCGCTACCGACTGCTGCCCCTGACGTAGAGACATGAGATGAGATACCACCAACCCTGCATGATTCGGCTCTTCAAAAATACCTCCAAGTTCCTGAAAAAACAAATCAACTGACTACTCCTTGCCCGAGAGTTCGGCTTGCCTGCAGGCACATGTCTGGGGGGAACCCCGAAGTAAGGACATAATTAATCCAACTTTCTGGGATTCTGAGCTGGAGGAGCGGGGCCGCATCCGAAAATACAATCTACATGCCTGCTGAAAAACAAAAAACTTGCTCCTCTTCCCTGAAAATACCTCAGGAAGAGGACACTTGGGCTCGGGAATAGAAGGGGTGGTAGAAACATGCACTAACTGCCACTGCTCCTGGGCCACCATACGACTGGACAGGTCTTGGATCACGACTACTAAATCCTGCAACTGACTAGCGAGGGTACTTATGGCCTCCATTGGAGATCAATTTTAAGGGCCAGTTATTATGTTACGGTGTACTACCTTTGATACACCAGCCTGGGTGCCCTAGATCTCACCCACAACTGCTGTCCCTGCCTGCTTGTCCCCATTCCTGGCTAACCCCAGGCGGGCAACTGGGCGTCGGTCCCTACTCTAACTAAGGACCAAGAAGGGGCGCTGGCGTACCTGGATGGAAAGAGTAGAACACCGACAGAAAGGCAGATGTAAATAACCAACACGAACAATACTAAGCAGAACTGAGGCAGATGAAAAACCTGGCGGACAATAGCAAAGTATAGCAGACAAGATGATAGAGGCAGGAGACCAACAGAGGCAGACTAGCTAGCACACTGAGGGAAACCAATAACTGGTAGTGATTGCAAGTCTCTGCCCGACCTTTAAACAAAAGCCTCTGCCCAGGGACAGAGAGAGGGAGACAGCCAACTCCCAACAGAAAATAATAAAAGGGAGCTCGTGCACGGCAGCTGCACTCACAGGTGTGCGCACGCACCATGCCGCGCGCCTGTGCCCCCAGCAGCCGGACAACAAGCCGAGGGGACGCGCCCCGACCATGGGACCCCGCACACCGCCGCCCCGGGAGGACCAGCAACCGCATGGTAACAAAGAATTAGGCGAGTATGTAATACAGCTTCCTGGACTTTCCGTTCCCTCACCTTTCAATAGCTTATGGGTCTCAAAGGTATTGACAGGTTCCCTTTAATGAATCTCACCTATAATAGTATTAGGCCTCATTCACAGCTGTTGTCTTTTTTCCCCCATGATATTAGCAAGACTAAGGCAAAGACTCCATGATTTTGCATAAAAAATGAAGGTTTAATGCTCACTGCACTGTGGACATTTGGAGCCTGAAGGACGTATTTACTCAGGGAAATTTTCCCATGTGATTTGTTTCCAATTGTAAGATGGATAGCTCAAATAGGAAAATAACTCATTCATTTGAATGGGTTAATTTAAATGAGTGATTCTTCTCTAGGATCAATGGTCTCAGTTTAAATCGCTGTATGTCCTACTTATGGGCAATTCTTGCTCAGGAGTTGTCCATTATTTCTATAGCAGCGTGAAAAAAATTGCATCATACTCGCATGGTATGCAATATGCATATGAGCGAGATGCGTTTTTCACGCTTTTACTATGGTACCAAATGTGTGTCTGAAATACAGACGTTAATCTGATGCAAATCAGGCATTTTTATCTCAAAACGTTTTTCACTGACCTATATCGAACTCTCCGGTGTAAATACAGCCTTAACTTCAAGTTAATTGCAATATTGCCTCCTCTGAGACTTTTATGCAAACTTTATGCCCTTTATTAGGATGTATTTTCTGATATTCTATATTAAACAAAGCTTTAGATGTGCAGATGGAAACAAGTATTGTGTGTTATGTCATTACAGCAATGCAGCACCCTGCCAACACATTCTTGCCCTTTCCAATATTAAAGGGGTTGTCCCGCGCCGAAACGGTTTTGTTTTTTTTTTAACCCCCCCCCCCCCCCCCCCGTTCGGCGCGAGACAACCCCGATGCAGGGGTTAAAAAAACAAACCGCTCAGCGCTTACCTGCTGAATCCCGGCGGTCCGGCGTATTCATACTTACCTGCTGAAGATGGCCGCCGGGGTCTGCTCCCTCCGTGGACCGCAGCTCTTCTGTGCGGTCCATTGCCGATTCCAGCCTCCTGATTGGCTGGAATCGGCACGTGACGGGGTGGAGCTACACGGAGACGGCATTCTGCACGAGCGGCTCCATTGAAGAGAGCAGAAGACCCGGACTGCGCAAGCGCGGCTAATTTGGCCATCGGAGGGCGAAAATTAGTCGGCTCCATGGGAACGAGGACGCCAGCAACGGAGCAGGTAAGTAAAAAACTTTTTATAACTTCTGTATGGCTCATAATTAATGCACAATGTACATTACAAAGTGCATTAATATGGCCATACAGAAGTGTATAGACCCACTTGTTGCCGCGGGACAACCCCTTTAAAAAGGTTACATTTAAAATAGTTGTTTTGTGTGGGAGATTTACGTGCTGTTGTTGCTTTGTTAATTAAATAATCTGAAATTCATATAACAGGCCCTGTGTAATGCCAATAAATAAGCACATTTTATCCTAGATTAGAAAATAAACAGCAGAGATCTGTTTCCAGAATAAATACGCCATGTACTTATGTAAGAATCACGCTGAAAGAATTAATGTGCTACTTTGGAGGGATTGCAAGAAATACTTCAACCTTCAAGCCTTTCAAGTACGTATTACAGTGATTTGCTGTTTATGTCATTCGACAATATTCTCTTTATTGCTGTGATGAAGAGTTATGAACTAGTGTATTTTATAAGCAATTGTACTTAGAGGGAACCAGAAACTAAGCTAAGGTGCAGTTACAGGAGGTGACAGAGAGGCGAGGGATGTATTTTTATACTCACCTGCTTTTTGGTTCCCTCTGAAGATCACACGGTGCACGGAAATCTGACTCTTCAGTTAGCCGTGCACTCACTCGTTCATACACTTGTATGGGAGAGTGCACATATGGCAAGAAAAGTCATAATAGGCAGTAAAGATATATGCTTTAAAATATACATAGGAAACAAGGGATATGCATTCGTCTACATTGTCTTGACCCCTGCTGAATATGAACAGAGGTAGTTTATACATGCGCTACATTCTGCTTCTCCCTCTAAAGCTTTCCTAGCAACGCTATGGAGAGCTTTCACTGCATTCCCCGCGGCTGGATTATCGCCGCGGGGAACGTAATTCAAACCCGCCCATGGACAGGCACCCTTAGGGCAGCTCTGTCTGAAGCCTTACCTAAAATGGCCACAAATCCTACTGATTGCTCTGCTTACAATAATTTCTGCCCCCACTAAAAAAACTGGTTATTCCCC
Source organism: Eleutherodactylus coqui (assembly GCF_035609145.1). Lineage (NCBI taxonomy): Eukaryota > Metazoa > Chordata > Amphibia > Anura > Eleutherodactylidae > Eleutherodactylus > Eleutherodactylus coqui. The sequence continues at coordinate 64,493,500 of NC_089839.1, forward strand.
TCTTAAGATGATGTTGGATAGGCCTACCCATGTAGAGTTGGGGATTGGAGCAGACAACAAAATAGTGAGATAGATGATTAATCACCAGCAGATGCTTGCTCAGGGTAAAACCATGGCAACCATCGCCAAAAGAGCAGGAGAAAGGTTACCTATTTTTTTGAATATTGCTGTGCAAAAGTTACCTATATGTCTGGACACTGTTGTGTACTTCTTCTTTTTTTCTTCCAGGTTAAAAAGTCTGGGTGAGAGAGGCCTCGCAAACCAAGATGGAAGGGTCCATACACAATTACCCCGTCTACCCCGATGTTAAATTTGCTGAGATGAGAATTTGAATCCACCAGACCAGAGTCAAAGTGGCCTACACTGACCGTGCCTGCTTACCACACCCGACAGATCCCCTGAAGCTCACCTTAAAAACGTTCAGAAGTGCCTTAGACCAGACAAGGACCTTGCCCCCTCCTGGAAGCCCAGAAGGCACCAGAGACAGTGTTTTCTTCACAGAGATAGTGTTTTTAACACAGAGACAGTGTTTTCTTCACTGAAACAGTGGTTTTCGCACAGATACATTGTTTTACCCTCAAACACCTAGGAGAGGAGAGTGCTATAGCTGCAAGACAACAAGAAGAATGAAGTACTAAAGACTGTGTTGGGGGTGTGGGATTACGCTATACAAGAAATTGGGACTTGTGCCAATAATTGTGATAAATGTATGCAAGAAGCTAGAAGGGGTACACACATCACAGGAACATTGGTGTACCATACTTACTACATGGATAAGGGGAGACAAGTGGGAGGTTGCACACACAGTAAGACCACCTACTACAAGTGTGAACAAGGTTCACAGATCATATGCAATAATCTAGAATATTCTCCCTCTAAAACATGGATAGACACTGATGGGATACACAGGCTATACTGAAGTCTATGGGGGCATAAACCCCTTCATTAGATGATAGACTATAAGCGAGTGATAGCTATCAAAGGGAGGAAAATGTGGTACGAAGACATAGAAAAATTAATATACTTTAACTGCTATTGCCTCTCTGTTATCAGCCAGAAAGCTGAACTATAATGTAGTGCTCTCTACTCACATGGTTGTAATTGGAAAGCAAGATAGCCCAACTTACATTTCAACGCCCCCCCTACTGCTTTTCTCGTAAGTGATAGTAAATTCTTTCTCCCTTAGCTCTTCCTTCAAGTGTTAACCTATAGTTATGAATCTGTGATTAAGCTGGCCCACACTGTATAAGGTTGTTAGAATTTCTTTGTATACGCACTCTGGTCTTGGGATATTAATCCATCAGGGTCTGTCGTGCACACATAAAATAAAAACCATTTCCTGAGGACATCCTGGGTGTCCTATCAAATGTCCTATATCACAACATTTCCCAAGGGCTTTGAGATCTTCCTTGTAATCTCACAGTAATCACTCACAGTAGTCACTTCACATGGTAAAAACAGGAAATGCATGTCCGTGTCTTTTTTCCCCTTTGAATATTCCCCATGCAATGTATTGTATGACAGTATGTATACATAAATTTATCTGTGCGTATATATATCAACAGGCATATATATATATATATATATATATATATATATATATACACACACACACTCATATAATATGCATTATTTACATACACACACTGCATTGCACATATATCTTCCATGTTAGTGAGCATACACACGCTTACACCCGTGTGCTGCTACCCTCACAGAAATAAAAGAGTGCACAACAGTGTGCGCAATTGCGCTTACATCTGTGTAAAACTAGTCTCATTGTATGTATTTATATATGTATGTCCTGTTGTAGCGCCTCTAGCTTGGATGCAAGATGTGATACAGGCGTGCATGGAGTTTCTAGTTACCTGTTGTACCGCCTCTAGCTTGGATACAAGATGTGATACGGGGAGCATAGAGGCCCTAGTACCCTGTTGTACCACCTCTAACTTGGATACAAGGTGGGATATGGGTGGGCATGGAAGCTCTACTACCCTGTTGTACCTCCTCTAGCTTGGATACAAGAAGGGATACGGGTGGGCATGGAAGCTCTAGTACCCTGTTGAACTGCCTCTAGCTTGGATACAAGATACAGGCGGGCATGGAGGCATACAGGCTCTGTATGGCATCCTGCAGTGTATCGCTCCACATTTGCTGTATCTGAGTCTCTAGATCAGGCAAACTCATAGGCTGTTGAAGTTGGCGTCTCAGATGGTCCCATACATGTTCTGTTGATGATAAATTTGATGACTTGGCAGCCATGGAAATGTGATGTTGGGAGGGACTTTCTGTGAACCCCCTGACCCGTGTGTACAGTCAAGCATTATCCTGCTGCCTCTTGGAAGCCCTGTCATGAGAGGAACACTTGTGGCTGCAGGATATCCTAAACATATCGCTGAGCTGTCTTCACCCCTCATACCACTAATAGGGGTGACCAACTGTTGTATGCGATGGCTTCCCCACCCCCACTCCCAGACCATCACATCAGCAGTGGGGGCAGTGTTTCGCTCCAGAACGAAGGCCATCATCAGTGTCCAAACTAAACCTAGATTCTTCGCTAAAGACAACTTGGTTCCACTCTGTAGTGTCCAGTTTCATCATTCTAAACACCACTGCCAACACTTGGTGGACGGGCTAATGGCACGCCGACACTTGGTGGATGGGCTAATGGCACGTCGACACTTGGGGGGCAGGATAATGACACAATGACACTTTAGATGTATTATGCTTTGACACTTGGGGGACAGGATAATAATAGCATACTGACAATAGTAGGCAATGTATTCCTTTATGTCTTCGGTGATGTTACATTCAGTATTTGATGTTCATTCTCTTTTGCTGATTTTACACAAGTGAGTACTATACCGGCCCAAGAAACTCAGATCAATATCATGCATGGCAAACATGTGAGTGTGTGTGCGAGTGTGATGCGATTCGTGAGAACAACACATTACAATATGTACTATATATATATATATATATATATATATATATATATATATATATAAATTACATAATTGAATTGCTGTGATTGGTTAATCCAGCACCAGCTTTCATTGGCTGAAGCGGCACTGGATTAATCAATCAGAGCATTCGCTTCCTGGAGGCAGGATATTCAAGCCCCGCTTCCACAAAGAACTGCTCTGTCGGCTTGGAGGAGGACGCGGGAGCCTGCAGCAGCTACGGAGACCAGCGCGAGGACTGGAACGCTGGTGGTGGGTGAATATTGTTTTTTGTTTTACATGTAGCCTTATTAGGTAGGTCTTATTATCGGGTTGATCCTACTATCTGGGACACATGCTACAAAAATATCACTACAAATAGATAGATATAGATATAAATAGAAAAATATAGATAGGTAAAGAGATGGATAGATATAAGTAGATAAATAGATAGATAGATATAAATAGAGATAGGTAGACAAGTAGATACAGATGGATAGATAGATACAGATAGACATATATAGATAGATAGAGATAGAAATAGATATATTTATAGATATAGATATAAATAGATATATAGATAGAGATAAATAGATATAGATATAAATAGATACAGAAAGATAGATAGATATAGATACAGAGAAATAGATAAATAGATGGATAAGTAGGTAGATATAGATAGATGAATAGGTAAGTAGATATAAATACATAGCTACAGATAGATATATAGATAGATGTAGATAGACAAATAAATATAGATAGATACAGAGATAGGAAGGTAGATAGATACAGAAAGATATATAGATGTAGGAAGATAGCTATAAATAGGTAGATAGTTAGATGTAGTTAGATAGATATAGATAGATGTAGATAGATACATATATATATGTACATGCACAAACATATATATACACATACGTGCTCACGCCAAAGTCTTGCACGTGCGCAATATTATAGGCTACCTAGCATTTGGCACTTCCTGCCTAGGCAAGCAGAATCTAGCACAATGTATGCTACATCAACACATCCAGGAAAATCAGGTAGCTGCAGGTCACGTGACCCAAGTGACAAGAGGATCCAGGAGACGTTCGGGGAGGAGAAGAGGCAAGCAAGCTGCCTGGGGAGTAAAAGTTAGTATATCATTTTTTGCCTTTAATGACAGAACTCCTTGAAGGAGTGTTGAGAAAATGGTTTAGTGGTAGCCCAGCACCTCATGCATGAGAGAGAAAGCAGATGGCTTAGCCAATCTGAGCTCAAGATCAAATATAACATACCAGAGTCAGTGATTTTGTCATAAAAGGAAATTCAATTTCTCTGGCATGACTTGTTACAAACCCATACTGGCTCTGGTTAATTACTCCATTTTTATCCAAGTACTTGCAAATATGCTGTTTAATAATTTGTTCAAAGATCTTTTCTGGTATAGAAGTCAGACTCACAGGCCTGTAGTTTCCTGGGTCCACCTTCTTCCCTTTTTGGATGATAGGGACAGCATTTACCCTTCTTCAATCTTCTTGGACTTCTCCTGATCTCCAGGAATTTTTAAAAGATTACGGCAAGTGGTTTAGGAATTACATCTGCTGCTTCCTTCAGTATCCTAGGATGTAATTTATCTGGACCTGGAGACTTCAATTTATGTAAGTTAGCTCAGCGTTCTCTCACTATATCTCTGCTTATAGATAGCCTGTATTCTTTTATTCCCAAATATCACAGGGAAGTTCAGCTTATGTTACATCTACTTTCTGAGAGAAAACAGATACAAAATAGGAGTTCTCAACATCCTTTTTAACAAATTCATCCCTTTCATCCCAGAACCAAGTAACCCAGAAATAAATGAAGCACAAAAGTTTAAATAGTGGAGGACTGACACGATCATCAATTATTCAATAAAATAATAAAACAAAAACAAATAACAGATAAAAAATTAATGATTAATAGTTAATAACCTGTCTTATACATTCATTAAGATTGTTGGTGACCAGAGAGCAAAGTTTAAATATCCAGTAGGCTTCCTGCTGCTTTAAGAGCCAATTACATGGGACAATTAATGCACACAATTCCTTCAAATGAACAAAAATGTGTGATAAACAAAGTTTTGCATTTAGACGTAATGATTACCATTCATTTACTTTTCGCTGGTCGCTCACTTTCAACCAGCATAAAAATCACACTGGAACGGTGACTTCTCGCTGCGTGTAAACGCTCCAGCTCAACGCTTCACATAGAATGTTACGTGCTTAGCGAGAAGCCAGCGATGATCTGCCTGTCTAAACAGTAAGCAGTAACAACTTAGCAGGGATGTCAGCGCTCATGCAGTTGTTTAGCAGACAGTCTTCCTGTGTAAATGAAGCATTGGGCGCAGGAACCTACTGTGCGGGGGCTGATGATATCTGCTCAATTAAGGGGGACTATAAGATGTCTAATTGACTGCACGAGCGCCAATGTCACCTGCTAAGTTGTTAGCGCTTGTTAGACAGGTAGATCACTGCTTATTTCTCGATGGCTTCTCACTCAGCGCTTCACATTCTATGTGAAGCGGGGAGCGTTTACACGCAGTGAGAAGTCAGTGATCCAGTGATGAATTTTATGCTGGTTGAAAGTTTAATGACGAACGAAATGTAAACAATGTTTTGCATTTAGATGTAACAATTATTGCACATTTTCGTTCGTTTGAATGAATTTTGCGCGATAATCGTCCCGTGCAAATGACCCTTAAAATAAAAATGTGTGTCAGCATAAAATGGCGTGATATGATATGTAGAGCAAATTTGTCCAGAACATTGCATCTGTGTTTACTAAGCTGGTTACGTAAGGTCTGTGCAGTCTGGTCCGCAAACTGGAGCCCATGTGAACATTCAATTAAATAAATCACTAATTTGCATTTAATTCATGTTTATTTTGCATTTCATTCATGTTTATGAAGGTGCCGGTAGTCTTAGGGCTTGATCACGTAACGTCCAGGACATCATTTGCCACGTATCTTGGCTCACGAGACACATTTATATATATTCATTCTTTATTATCTCCAGTTTTTCTTCTTCATCTCCCCCTCCTCTCTCTCTTATCATTTTGTTTTGAGATGGGCTTATTTTATATCCTAACCATCCAGAGCCATCAACTGACGGGCCATATGACCCCAGGGACGTCATCTGTTTTATCCCCTGAGTTTTTCACGTTCTTTCCTCATACCATGTTGCTTTCTGTCTACCTTCTTTTTGCAACTTTTATTATATTTTCTCATATCTAGTGGGCTATTTAAGATCCTAGTGGTCACCCGCCGCTAATCCTGCAGCTTTTAAATACCTTGTGATTCCTGTTTTGACTCTGTGTAAGCCAGATGAAGGCATTGGTGCGTTTCAACAGAATACATTGCTTTAATAAAACGTTATTCCGGTCTACATTTGCCTCTGGTCCAGCACGTTTAGTCCCCTTCTTCATCCCTGGGTTTCTACAGTTCCATGGACGAGCCTTTGCTCGCTCAGTCACAGAGGCTGCAGCTGACACATATTAGGGCTCTTCAGTGTGTGGTGAGGCTGGCACAACACCACCAGGTGCCAATACTCTGTCTACTTACCTGCTATTCTGTATCACACAATGGAGAGTGCTTTGTTTTTCTAGTATTGCTGGGTTGATATGTTTGGTGGTACGACCATGCCTTCTACAGTGAAGTGTGCTGCTGCTCTTACCCCACTCACTTCAAAGTTAAGCATGCACTCAGCATTTAGGTTGTCTAACATTTCTGAATAATCACTTATTGCTTATCTATTAACACAAAGCTTCTACAGCCAACTTAATTTGTTAAAATAAAAAAAATATAATGTTTTTTGTAAGTCCAGTGTCTGCATCGCATCTCGAATCCTGCGTCGCCTGCCCCTACAGTGAGATCAGTCAGAGGGGAAGATTGTTGGTGCCTTACGTCTGACTTGCACTAGAAGCCATTTACCGCAATGCCTGTAGGTGGGGTTTGGGATGCATCTACTTAACCATGTGTTCGGGACTTTATTTGGAGCAAGTGTGAGCGCATGGAAGATAGCGAGATCTCTGTAAGACTTAGTAGAGATGTAAGTCTAGGTAGATAGCAAGGGGTATGCCAATGGGCTATGGAAGAGAGGTCCAGGAATGCCTGAAGAGAAGTCGATCTGGCTGCTGAAAGGGGCAGTGAGGGTTAGAGAGACAGCAACCGGAGAAAGGTGTCTGTCGGGAATAGATAAAGAGCTGCAGAGGGCTGGTGAGTTTAAGAGAACTGCTGCTGCAGGAGCTGCTGGCTAGGTACAGTTAGGTACCTTTAAGTACAGCAATAAGACTAGTTGTCCATGCTCAGATTAAAAGCTATCACAGAGTCAGAGTGGGAGAGTGAGATACCATGCTGTGAGTGGAAATATACAATTCTCAATACAACACTCCTCCTCCAGAGGGGGCAATTTCAGGTGAGTGCAATATTGGTTGAGAGTTTCACTTGTAAAACTGCCATTTTCTTTACTGCGATTGAGATGTGTTTTGTGAGAAAAAACACATTAAATTGTATCGTTGCACTTGCGATTTTCACATACATGAAAATCTCATGTTGTAAGGGTGTAGTCACACAGGCTTTGTGCGATATTTGTGTGTTGCAAGATGCAAAGATTTAACATGAAATGCATTAGCTTACATGAGCGATTTTTCTCTTGAACGGAGTTGGAACTGATATAGGACATGCCACAAGAGAAAAATCATCCTATGTAAATACACCTGCAACACCCCAGGGGGGTACCCCGGACAACTGTCAAACGTGGAGAGCTGGGAGACTTAAGTGTTGGCTTCTCACGGCGGCACTTACCAGGCTCTTTTTTCCTGAGGGATGACACGTAGCCAAGGCCATAGTATAATTGCAGGCCACCGTTGACACCCCTAGGATAGGGAATGCCAATAAACAGGATGATGGGGGTAGTAGTTGTCACGGGTGACACCACCGTTTCTACACACCGGTATGTTACACGGCAGGGAATAAACACAGACACTTTCTAGTACCTCGGATCCCTAGGAACGGTTAGGGCCCGGTATAACTTTACTTGATATTACTTTAGCAAAACAATTATTACACAGGAATTGAGGTACGATTTTTCCCAGTGCAGGTAGGAAAGGAAGGTCAGAGGTCAGGGAGGATACACAGGATGAAACCAGTCCTGCAGTCTGCGTTATCTGTCAGGTACCGCTCCTGAACTGGATGCACTCTGGAAGTGGAAGGGGTCACTCCAGACACTCTGGTAGCTAGCAATTATTTACTTTTAGGATTGAAGACACATGTGGGTGTGGATTAGGAGAATACTTCTACACAGTGATCCTGGCTTTGGGTGGCCACATAAGAAAAACTTGTGGGTTTGAATTAGTACCTCTGCACTGGGTCTTGTCAGGAAAAGTGACTGCTCACAAAAGCTCTCTCTTAGGCTTGGGACTCACTCCACTCACATTCAGATCTCAGTCGCTATGGGATATCTCTCCTTCTCCATGTTCACCACAAGGAAGCTGAAGGTGCTTCCATGTGGCTCTGTGTTGTAGACTCTCTCTGAAGACAAGATTTAAGCTCCTTTCCTGCTCTCAACCACTCCTATTTATACCCTCACTTATATCACATGACATGACAGACTGATACATTTACATGCAGGCAATGATTTTATTGGAGTTAACCTCTCAAGCGCCGCAGCTGTGCAACACACACTGGAAATGACAAGACAGGCTTTGCCAGTGCACCTAAATAAGACAAACATGTATGACATTTATGGAAGGGACCAGGATGATGTACTGGGTCACTACAGATGCCCCCCTACTTAAAAATAAGCCGCCCCCAGCACCTCCAAAACCGAATCTATACATCTGGAGTCAGGCCATCTTAAGTGTATTACTTCCATCCCCTTTAAGAACAACACTGCGCAGTCACGGAGTGTGCAAGGCGAAACCTGTAAACACAACTCCTAGCCCTGATCACCTATCTATAAGCATATACCCACGGCCCAGAGTACTATGACTAAGACAAGTGTCATTTCTATGTGTGGCATTTTATTTATGATGGCATGTAAGGACTATGATTGCAAGTACATTTGAGAAAAATCTACTAGGCTGGACAGAATCCAAAAGCACTAGTATTGCTAAGGAGCTTCGTACATAACACTTTGCTCCAAAGGCTAGAAACGTAAAATCACTGCTTCTTACGGAGAAGGAAACACACTGTACCAAAGATAAAAATATAAAGGGTTGACTGGCAGAAAAAAAAAATTATATATATCAGCGGTGCAGTCAGTAGCTTGCGTCAATACCGCTGTCCGTGATCTGAGAAGAGGTGAATGAAAGGCCCTGCGCCCCTTGTGACAGGCTATAATGGGCTGCCAAAACTAAGACTGGACTTAGGGGTACACAAGAAAAACTTCCAGTCATACACATCTAGAAGGCATACCATGCACACAGTCTCAAGCATAAGGTAACATTACTAAACTAGCATTAATTGATTACATTTAGACTACACATAAATATACATTTGACTAATGACTTACTTTAGATAAGAAATTACTTCAGAGAGCATGAGCAAGTGAAATTTAAACTTTAATATGCCTTTACTTTCTCCTCCAGCACATACTTAACCCCTTAGTGACCAAGCCTGTGACAAATGCACCATAACACCAATATCCTTCGTAGTCGATCTTCACTCTTTACTCTGTTTGCCTTCTTTTCTCTTCTTCTGTGCCTGATGTTGTTCTTCGCTCTTGCCCTCCTCTCCTTCGCTACCTTCCACTCCTGCCTCTCCCTCCACTCCTTCCTCTCTGTCTTCTTTATGTGTTCTGTAAAATAGAAATTTTAAGAATTAACCCTTTCTAATGTCAAGTTTGTATAATCCTCACTCATTACTCAAGCACAACATGAGTGGTGAGAAGATTGTGAGCAGCGCCACTCCTGGCCATGAGTTGTTTCTGAATTTCTAGCTAAGCCCCAATCAAGTTAATGTTGCGGAGCTGCAATACCAGATACAGCCCATGGCCAATGGTGGCGCTGTTGTTCGTTATAACAGAAATCTTCTTACTTGGTCTTTCCACAATCACTTCTATCAATTCATAATCTGCATGTCTTTTCTTCATTTTCTTACTAAAATGTGAAAAATAGTATTAGTGAGATGTTGATGAATCCTAAACAGCTTGGATGAAGATTAGAATGATCAGTAAAGGGGAAACTAATTATTGCCTTTAACTTACCAAACGAAGTAAGTCCATGCTCCGATTGCCACAGTCCCGAGTATCATCACTACAATCGGTATGATAATTATCTTCTACATTTCTGTGTAGGAGAGACAGAACATTACAAATACTTAACACACTTGTTACATCAATTATAGGGGAAATTAATAGCAAGTGAAATTTAAACTTTAATATGCCTTTACTTTCTCCTCCAGCAAGCACATACTTAACCCCTTAGTGGCTAAGCCTGTTTGCACCTTAATGACCAGGCCAAATTTTGCTAATCTGACATGTGTCACTTTAACATGGAAAAACAGCAGAAAGGTTTTGCATATCCAAGCGATTCTCACATTGTTTTTTCGCCACATGTTGTACTATTTTTTTATTACGGCTCAGAGCCTCCTATATAGCCGTACAAGCAGCACTCCTCTTTTCCGCCATTTGTTCTTCTGAATCTATAAAATAGAAATGTCAGTAATTAACCCTTACTAATGGAAATATTGTATATTATTTACTGAATGTCAAGTTAAATATGAATGTTCATAAAGGGCCCTTTCTTCTACAAACAGGGCCACTCTTGACAATGGTTTTTTTGCAGCTCAGCCCCATTCAAGTTATGGCCGCTAAGCCGAAATAGCAGCTAGAGCCCATGGACAAGAGTGTCTGTTTCTGGAAAGAGATCAGAGCTGATGACCACTGACATAACAGTTCAGATGTCATCTTACATCTCTGGGCGCCGGTCCTGAGCATGATGAAGACCTGGAGTGCCCGTAATACATTGTCAGCAGTTACATCACTCTTCTTACCCTGTGACAAATGCACCATAACGCCAAGAGCCTTCGTAGTCGATCTTCACTCTTTATTCTGATGTTTGCCTTCTTTTCTCTCCTTCTGTGCCTGATGTTGTTTTTCGCTCTTGCCCTCCTCTCCTTCGCTACCTTCCACTCCTGCCTCTCCCTCCACTCCTTCCTCTCTGTCTTCTTTATGTGTTCTGTAAAATAGAAATTTTAAGAATTAACCCTTTCTAATGTCAAGTTTGTATAATCCTCACTTATTACTCAAGCACAACATGAGAAGTGAGAGGATACAGCCCATGGCCAATGGTGACGCTGTTGTCAGTTATAAAAGAAATCTTCTTACTTGGTCTTTCCACGATCACTTCTTTCAATTCAAAATCCGCATGTCTTTTCTTCATTTTCTTACTAAAATGTGAAAAATAGTATTAGTGAGATGTTGATGAATCCTAAACAGCTTGGATGAAGATTAGAATGATCAGTAAAGGGGAAACTAATTATTGCCTTTAACTTACCAAACAAAGTAAGTCCATGCTGCGATTGCCACAGTCCCGAGTATCATTACTACAATCGGTATGATAATTATCTTCCACTTTTCTGTGTAGGAGAGACAGAACATTACAAATACTTAACACACTTGTTACATCAATTATAGGGGAAATTAATCATCTAATAATAGAAATTGTGTTTATTAAAAGCGCCAAAACTGGGAAAATTTTGAAAAAAATCGTCATTTTTTCACATTTCCAACTGCAATATCTTAAATATGTGCCAACATAATATAGAAATTTTTGCTAGGATTTATATTTCCACCCGCTTACTTTATTTTGGCGCACATTGGAAAAACTTTCGTTTTTTAAAAAACCATTTAGGAGACGTACAAATTTAACATTACTTTTTAGCATTTTAAGAAACACTTTGTTTTCCTACACCAAGCCAAGATTGGAAAGGCTCGAGAGTGTCAGAATAGATACCCCCACAAATGACCCCATTTTAAAAACTACACCCCTTAGGTTATTCACTGAGGGGTGTCATGAGTATTTTGAGCCCACAGTTTTTTTTCAAGAATTAATTCAATTTAGAGGAGAAAAAGTTAAATTTCATATTTTTAGAAATATGTCATTTTAAAGACATTTTTTTCCTATAGTTTACATGAAAATGAGGATTTACACCGTAAAATGGATACCCCTGTTTCTCCCGTGTTCAGAAATATACCCATTGTGGCCCTCATCTACTTACAGGACCCATGGCAAGGCCTATAAAGGAGGGAACACCCGTTGGATTTCAGGGCACAACTGAATAAATCCCAGGCCCCATTGCTTATTTGAACGGAATAAAAATTGACTCCCTAAAATTTCCCCCCCCCGCCCACACCCACTCCGCGCCCTTTTTGGCGTTCGCAAATCTTAGATAAAAGTAATAATGTGAACTGTGTGGTATTTCCGAAGACAGGGGTAATTACGGAGGCTGGTTGGAATGGGCCTATGGGGCAATAAAACCGGTATCCCCCCTCCTCTCATGCTTTTTGGGGGTCATTTCTTGACCTCAGTAGCGGGTATGGGGTGTAAAAAGTGGCGTTCCGTGAGTCTCCGTAAGCTTGCTGAGGTGCGGCGGTCTCACACAGAAGGCGCTCAACAAGCTGCTGCTGGAACTGCAGGAAGGTGAACGTTCCTGGGGCTTCTTGTAAAATACGTATCACAGGTAGCGGTCTGAATAACGCTGGGCACACACAGCCGTGGGTGGAATCCGCTTGCGGAGGCCCGCAGCGGATCCCAGCTGTGAGCCTGGCTGTGACCCTGCGTACGGCCGCGTAATGTACTGCGCATAACTGCCTACTCACACAGACGGTCATGCGCAGTACCTTTTTTTTGTTTGTATTTCCCGCACCGTCGCTTAGCGATGACGCGGGTACCCGCAGCCCGTATACAACGTAGTTGCGTTTGGGCAGCGCTTATATCCGCGACCATGGAGCACAATGGGCTCTATGCTGCGGATAGCCGCGGTAAAATAGAACCTGCTGCCTTCTCTTTTCTGCGAGTGGATTACACAATTCCGACCCGCTAATGTGAGCGGAATACTGTAATCCAATGCAATTGATCTGCGTATTACCGCGGATCAAATGCATGCGGAATACGTAATTCCTATCCGGTCGTGTGAGACCGATCTAAGGTAGATCGCTACCTTTTTATCACGTGACCGGGGACAGCTCAACGAGGCCACCCGTCACTGCTTCAGGCTCTCGGCGACCGTTGGTCGCTGGGAGCAAGGAGACATTAAGTTTCCTGGGCTCCGCGACTCCTGCGCATGTGTCCGGTGTTTTGCCGGCGGTCGCATGTGCAGAATCCGTAAGTTCACGGATGAGGATTGCATCGGGGTTCAAGTACGCAGGCTTCCGGTAAAAAGTTTCATCTCCTCTCATCGATCAGGGGAGATGAAACTTCAAATTTTTTTAAAAACTTTTACGTGATCGCCATTATCCATTGGATAACGGCGAACACGTGATCAGGAACCGCTCACCGCGGCCCACCGTGAAATCTCCGGGCTCTTGGCTCAGTTTTGTAGCCAGGAGCAGGGAGATTTTCAATTATCCTGGCAATCCACAGCTTTTGCGCATGCGTCCGCCATTTTGGCGACGGGCGTGTGCGCAGAAGCTGGGGTAAGGTCCGCGGATAAATCTGGGGGCCTTATGTGCGTACTTTGATCCTCCCTCACGGATATGATCCGTGAGGGGAGATGAAACGTACACTTTTTAAACTTTTTAAAAACTTTTTCAAACTTTTTTTTTTTTACTTTTTCACACTTTTTTTTTTTACTATACATGATCACTGTCATCCATTGGATGACAGTGATCATGTCTCCAGTGACATCCCTCTGTTCTAGGCTACACATAGCAGCCTGGAGCAGAAGAATTTTAAATTTCCTGGGGCTCGAGCCCCTCTGTGCACGCGCCCGATGATTGACATCTGCATGCGCAGACGGGGATTCAGGCACCCGGGACATCGGGGACGACTTAGGTGCGTATTTTCACCTGCCCTCATGGATCCGATCCATGAGGGGAGGTGAAACTAGCACTTTTTTTTTACTTTTCAAACTTTTTCGCGATCGCCGCTATCCGATGGATAGCGGCGATCGCGGGTCCAGGGACTGCTCACCTTGGTCCCCGGTAATATCTCCTGGTTCCCGGCTACCTTCAGGAGCCGGGAGCCAGGAGGTTTTGAATTTGCCGGGGGCTCCCGGGCTTCTGCGCATGCGCGTGACGTAATCGCCTGGCGCACATGCACAGAAGGCCGCCGGCGGGTCCGGGAGGACCAGATCTCCGGGGGACACCGCCGACAAGACGGGTGAGAATTTTCAGCTCCCCTGATGGTTCCGATCCATCAGAGGAGCTGAATATCTAACTTTTGGGGCACTTTTATTTACTTTTTTGCGATCGGCGCTATCGTTTGGATAGCGCCGATCGCAATTCCAGGGGGGGGGGGGGGCCCAGCAGCCCGGGATGACAGCTCCATGCTGTCGGCTACCTGCGGACATTGACAGCATGGAGCTGTCATGTCCTCAGCCCACGGGGCTCTATTCTCTGCAGGACGCATGTTTTTACGTCCTCAGAGAATAAAGCCCACTTGCTGAACACGTAAAAACACTATGGGCTGGTCGTTAAGGAGTTAAACATTATAAAACGTTACCAACAATCATAACTTTTCAATGTAAAAAACAGTTATAAATGGGGCATGACTTTAAAGTCCTTGTTTTAGGGCATAATGGGGAAACAAAGAAAACAATGTCTCTTACTGAAAGAGTCTTAAAAGGTGAACAGGCCCTTTTGTTTTTTGAAAGTCTGGGAAATGTAAATTTCTCCGCTTTCCAAATCAGTGGACCAGCCAGTGGGGGATGGCATGCTCTCCCAGGAGGAAATCCCAAGGGAAAGCACGGACGAGGGACTATCCGGGTTCTGGGTGCGTCTCTCCACCTTCCTAGGTGGCGTGGCTGGTGTGCGGAGTTCCTTTATTACCGTCAGCTTGGTAAACGGAGGTCTCAGCTCCCTCCAAAATAGCAACTGCTCCCGAGCACTGAAGTGAACTTTTACCCCTGGGTCCTCAAAATCCCTGAGGATGGGACGCAACACAGGGGGTATAAGCGCTTTGGCTAGCCTGTTGTCTCTGTGGACTACTATCCAGGGGGGCAGTGGCTCCTCACTCCCCTGTGGCCACAGTCGTGGTACTTGCCTAGGCCGCTGCATGTCCATGAACGGAATCGCTGGCAGCAGCGCGACCTCCATTGGTTCGGGCAGTCTCCGGGGTCTGGCTGGCTGGAGTGTTCCTGGAGGGATTAGCCTTTTCCTCGGCAGCTGCCTGGGACAATGTTCCTTATTTCCTCCAGGAGCTCCGGCTCGTCACCCCAATAGAACCGAGGCTTTAGTGGTGGGTAGCCTGCCGGTACTCCCTGGATCACCGGACTGTCAGCACAAGTTGGAGGAGACATCTTAGTTTTTGCCTGGCCAAAAGTGTTTTGAGCCCAGGAGTCTGCAGCAGCAGGTAACTCCTCCCACTTCAGGCTCCAACAAGTCCACTTAGTAGGGGTGGTCCCCCCCTACTTTGCACCAGGCCAGGGCATAGTCTTTTTGGCGCCAAGGAGCTTTGGCGGGAACTTCTTGGCGAGAGTGAGCCATAGAAAAGGGCACTGTGAATTGGGTGGCCTCTTGAAAAACTAAAAATTAAATGGCAGTTCATTAAACAAAAATGGCGCAACAGTTCAGATCCTGTTTATTACGCCAGAAAATTGAGTCTGCAACACCCCAGAGGGGTACCCGGACACCTGTCAAATGTGGGGAGCTGGGAGACTTAAGTTTGGCTTGTCATGACGGCGCTTACCAGGCTCCTTTTCCCTGAGGGATGACACGTAGCCAAGGCCAGAGTATAATTGCAGGCCACCGTTGACACCCCTAGGATAGGGAATGCAAATGAACAGGATGATGGGGGTAGTAGTTTTCACGGGTGACGCCACCGTTTCTACACAACGCTATGTTACATGGCGGAGAATAAACACAAACACAGACTTTCTAGTACCTTGGGCCCCTAGGATCGCTTAGGGCCCGATATGAACTTTACTTGTAATAACTTTGGCAAAACAATTATTACACAGCAATTGAGGTACAATTCTTCACAGTGCAGGTAAGAAAGGAACGTCAGAGGTTAGGGAGGATACACAGGATGAAACTGGTCCTACAGTCTGCATTATCTGTCAGGTACCGCTTCTGGACTTGGGGCAGAAGGAAGGGGGTAGGGTTCACTCCACAGACACTCTGCTAGCTAGCAATTATTTACTTTTAGGATTTGTACCCCCACACTGGAGACAAGTGGATGTGACTTAGGAGAGTACTTCTACATGGTGATCCTGGCTTTGGACGGCTACATAGGAAAAACTTGTGGGTTTGAAGTAATACCTCTGCACTGGGTCTTGTCAGGAAAAGTGACTGCTCACAAAGGCTCTCTCTTAGGCTTGGGACTTACTCCACTCATATCCCGTAGCGACTGAGATCTGAATGTCTCTCCTTCTCCTCCATGTTCACAACAAGGAAGATGAAGGTGCTTCCATGTGGCTCTGTGTTGTAGACTCTCTCTGAAGACAAGATGGAAGCTCCTTTCCCACTCTCAAGCACTGCTATTTATGCCCTCACTTATACCACATGACATGACAGACTGATACATTTCCATGCAGGCAATAATTTTATTGAAGCTAACCTCTCAAGCCCGCAGCTGTGCAACACACACACTGGAAATGACAAGACAGGCTTTGCCAGTGCATCTATATAAGACAAACATGTATGGTGTATAACATTTATGGTGGGAACAGGATGTACTGAGTCACTGCACGCCCATTAATATAATGGGCTCTTTCCATGTGCAATTTCTGTCATGTAAATATACTCAGAATGGAACCAGGTTGTCCATTAACGCTTTATCACCTTCATTTGCATGTAAAAGGGCCTTCTGGAGCTGTTTGTGTAGTGGCCCAGAACACCATCCTGGTCCCCTCCATAAATGTCATACATGTTTGTCTTCGGTAGATGCACTGTGCAAAGCTTCTTCTGTCATTTCTAGTGTGTGTGTTGCACAGCGGCGGCACATGAGAGGTTAACTTCAAACTTCATGTAAATGTATCAGTCTGTCATGTCATGTGGTATGAGTGAGGGTATAAATAGGAGTGTTTGAGAGCGGGATAAATATTCCATCTTCTGAGAGTACCTTTAAACACAGAGCCACATGGAAGCAATTTCAGCTTCCTTGTGGTGAAGATGGAGGAGAGATATCCCGTAGCGACTGAAATCTGGATGTGAGCCCCAAAACGTAAAAGAGAGCATTCTTAAGTAATTCTGTATAGAGTGACCCAGTGCAGAGGTACTATTTCAAGCCCACCAGTTTTTCCTACACGGTCGTCCAACGCCAGGATTACCATGTAGAAGTAAGTCTAATTCACACCCACGCATCTCCAGCACGGGGTGCTAATCCTTAAAGTAATTACCACCAGAGTGTCTGTGGAGTGTCCCCTACTCCTTTTCGCCCTCTGAGGTGCTCACTGTCCCCGTACAGATAATGCAGATTATATGACGGGTTTCATCCTGTGTATCCTCTATGACCTCCGGCCTTCTTTCCTTACCTGCACTGTGAAAAATTGTACCTGAATTGCTGTGAATAATTGTTTTGCTAAAGTTATATTAAGTAAAGTTATACCGGGCCCTAACCGCTCCTGGGGACCCGAGGTACTATACACCAGTGTCTGTGTTTATTCTCCGCTGTGTAGCATACCGGTGTGTGGGAACTATGGCGTTATCCGTGGCAATTACTACCCCCATCATCCTGTTAATGGGCATTCCCTATCCTAGGGGGTTTCAAAAGGTGGCCTGCAATCCTGCCCTGGCCTTGGCTACGCATAATCCCGCACTATGTGCAGAGCCCGCATGTGGGCTGGGCTCTGCACATAGCTGCATTGTTTACGCATGGGTTGTTGGGAGAATACAATGTAATCTCCGGCTCCTGCTGAGGTCACAGCATGCAGTCTGTGTTATCTCTCTCCAGCTGAACAATGGATTTTAAGCTCATCTTAAAATCATCATTCAGACAAAAATTGAATGATGGCCGCGTTTAGACACAATGATTATCGTTCATTTGAACTAATTTTGAGCGATAATAGTTGCGTGTAAATGGGCCTTTACAAAACAGCTTAGAGAGTGGAATAACACAAAAAAGAAGGATACTGTAATTTCATCACCTGATCCAAGCCACCCCCATTCCACCAATGCCACAAACTTCACTTCCAGCTACAATAAGCCAGCGATGATGCTAGCGACACCAGGGACATGTGATTGCTGAAGCCAATCACTAGCTCACTTTGGCCAGTAATTAGCTGCATCTGTTACATGTCCTGTTTTTGGGAAGTCATCACTGCTGGAACTGAAGACCAGCAGGGTAGCAGTAGATCAGAAGTAATGATGAATTGGGCGATGGAAGTAAGGCATTTTTTATGCTGTTCTACTACTCTGATCTGGTTTCACTTGTTTTCTCCTTTAAAGAGACAGCACTCTAATTAGTATAGATAAGAATTCGAACTGTTATTAACCTGTTGGACCCGGGACTGCTTTTTCTTTGATGGTGACACAAGACTCATGGGATGGTTAAATTGAATGTTCACGAGCAAGGAAATATCAGCGGTCAAGAGAAAACACAGAAGTGCAGAATCCGTGGTACATAGGCAAGACAGATTGTGCACATGGTAGGCCTTAACCCCTTGAGTGGCGGGTTTCCTACCACCCTGTCGTGCCCACCAGGGCAGGTTTTTTAAAATGGTCTAATCATTGAATTTCAACTAATTTTGCAGTTGCGTCTCAAGAGCCATAACTTTTTCATTTTTCCATTAACATGGCCATATAAGGGCTTGTTTTTTGCGGGACAAGTTGTGATTTTTTTAAACAGGGGGGAGGAAAAAAGGAAATGGGGAAAAAAGAAAAAAAAGGGGCCATGTCATTAAGGGGTTAAATAATGTATTAACTTCCTTCTCTGGGTCATTACGACGCATGGATACCACATATATGATTGTATTTTTGATTTTTTACAAAGTAAAGGGAGACAAGTGTTTTTATTATTTTTTTTATAATTTTTAAACCTTTTTTTTTTTTGTTCCTTTAGGGGACTTCCACAGGGACCCATCAGGACCCCTGATCACATTCCAGGGGTCCGATGGTGACAGCCCTTTACATGCTGCAGTGACAGCCCTTTACATGCTGCAGTCACATAGACTGCAGCATGTAAAGGGTTAACACAGCAGAGATCGGAGGTTTTCTCTGATCTCTGCTTTAAGAGCTGGTACCTAGCTGTCCTCTGACAGCCAAGCACCAAGCTCTCCCTGCCACAGAGACCATCGGCTTGCTTCTGACAAGCCGATAGTCTCTATGGCAACCTGTAAACAAAGCAGGAGATTGCCGGCAGATCGGCAATATCTTCTGCTGGTTTTTCAAAGCCCTTGCTTTGTTCTCTGTGGGACTGTGCAGGCAGAGCACACTGCCACAGCTTGTGGCATTGTGCTCTGCAGCACCCATAGTGATACATAGCCTGGAAATCTTCTCGGCTAAGTCGCCATGAGCAGTGGAGCTCGTCCCGGAAAATTTCCGGGCGTGCCACTCAAGGGGTTAATAGACCCACAGCAGCACTGTAGGGCCAAGACAGAGACTAATTCATCAAATTTGTCAACCTGCAACATGTTTATTAATCAAGAGCCCGTTACGTGGTGATCCTGCAGAAACACAATAGAAGAGACGTAACTTTAACCCCTTAGTGGCCAGCCCGTTGCCTTTTTACGTCCTGGCCTGCTTGGCTTAATTCACAGAGGATGTAAAAACATGCTTCCTCTGGGAAGGACCTGCAGGCTCTGGACATGACAGCTCCATGCCGCGGGACCCCACTCCTGGTCATGCGATCGCCAGTATCCACTGGATACCGGCAATCGTGTTAAAGTCAATGTAAAGTTAAAAAAAAAAAGTAAAGTTTCATCTCCCCTTACGAATCGGATCCGTAAGGGCAGCTGAGAATACTCACTCCCTGTCGTCCCCAATGTCTGACATCTTCCTCATCCTCCTCGGACCTGCCATCGGCGTCTGCGCATGTGCACCGGACGCATTAAGTCATGCGCAGAGAGCCGGGAGGCCCGGGAAATTTTAAAACTCCCTGCTCCCGGCTAGTCTGAGTAGCGGAGAGCAGGGAGCTGTCACCGGGAACTGCTGTATATGGTTCCCGGTCACATGATCGCTGCTATCCAATGGATAAAAGTGATCATGTAAAAGTTTTAAAAAAGTATAAAAAAAAAGAAAAAAAGTTTGTTTCATCTCCCCTCGTGGATCACATCCATGAGGGGAGATGAAATTAGGTACCTAAGGCCCCTGGATTTATCCGCAGACTTTACCCCGGCTTCTATACACACGGCCATCGCCAAAATGGCGGACGTAGGCGCAAAAGCCGCAGATTGCCAGGGTAATTTGAAATCTCATCGCACCTGGCTATTAAATGTAGCCAAGAGCCTAGAGATTTCATGAGGTGCCACAGTATGCGGTTCCCAGTCACGTGATCGCCGTTATTCAATTGATAACGGCGATCACGTAAAAGTTTAAAAAAAAGCTAAAGTTTCACCTCCTGTCAATCCGTGAGGGGAGGTGTAATTACTTTACCAAGGCCACCAGCGATGTCCCCTGATGGGATCCTTATCCGTGGACTCTACCCCAGCTTTGGCGCATGCGCCCGTCACCAAAATGGCGGACACAAGCACAGAAGCTGGGAAGGGCAAGAGGAAGTTTAAAATCTCCTTGCTCCTGGCTACTAAAGGTAGCCAAGACCTTGGAGATGTCACGGGGGGCCGCAGTGAGTGTTCCTCGGTCACGTGATCGCCATTATCCAATGGAAATGTATAATGTCAGATTTCTAAAATTTGGCTTGGTCATTGAGGCGCAAACAGGCTTGGTCACTAAGGGGTTAAGTAGCTGGGTCCCAATGCAAAATCTGTAAAAAGGCCACCGAAGTATAATGCTTCATTAATAGTATTGGTCACATCATCTGGGGAAGAGAGAACTTATGAGCTCCCTTACGCATCAGGGCCTGGGTGTGACCACACTTTCTGCACCCACCGTAGCTACACTCCTGCACAATGATCTACAGTAGTACTCTAATCGGCTAATATAAATGTAATAGGTATAAGGGCTCAGACTCACTATTGTTTCCCCTGTGATGGTCAAGCAAGATACATTAAGTATTCTTCTATCACTGCTTACAACACTGGGCTATATAGCTTGCCTACACAACTTTAATGGAGATTAGGGGTTGATCCAGGGAACAGTCTGATTGCCATTAGGGAGTCGGGAAGGAATTTTTTCCCCAAAAGGGCTAATTGGCTTCTGCTCTTGGGGTTTTTTTGCCTTCCTCGGGATCAACAACACAGGAGGATAGACAGGCTGGACTAGATGGACATTGTCTTCATTCAGCCTTACGAACTATGTTACTATGTTACTGCCCCGACTTCAAGTACATGAACAATACCGTAGATCTAACTCAAGGAAAAGACACCTTTTCTACAGAACTACCTACAGACCTCTTGGTCCTTGCAGCAAATTCCTTCCTGCTTCAAAAATATGCATATACTCTGCAGAAATATTCTTTTTTGACCCAAATTCTCTCCTTGATTCCATTTTCCTTCTTTCTCACTTCTGGCATGAATTATTTGTGACCTCAAGTTCTATTATTCATCTTGTAAAGGCATTCAGTCTTCGCAATCTAATCTTTATAATGGTTATAACGATAAAATGAGTAAAGCATTGTTTCAAAGAAGCAACAGTTTAAAGTCCAAATGTCATTAGTAGTGCAATTCCTAGAAACATACATACATACATACTGCTGGTACATAACAACCACCAGTTAGTGACATCAGAGGTAGATTACTTATCAAAGATATAGGCCCTAGTTTATCAAGACAGGGCGGTAGTTATACGCCCATCTTCATTTGAGCTGTTCTAGAGTAACATGCGGAAAGTTGTCTGTGCACCAGGAATCAAATTAACTTCAGCCATGTGCTGGCATAGATTTGTGCTATTATTTACACCAGGCATGCATAATGGTAAATGTGTTGGGCCGCCAATAGAGATGAGTGAGCATACTCGCTAAGGACAATTACTCGAGCGAGTATTGTCCTTAGCGAGTACCTGCCCGCTCGGAAGAATAGGTTCGGCTGCCGGCGCAGGAGAGCGGTGAGTTGCAGGAGTGAGCAGGTGAGAGGGGGGGGGGGGGGCGGGGTAAGAGATCTTCCCTCCTCCGTTCCCCCGTTCTTCCCCGCCGCTCCCGCCGGCACCCGAATCTTTTCTTCTGAGCGGACAGGTACTCGCTAAGGGCAATGCTCGATCGAGTAATTGTCCTTAGCGAGTATGCTCGCTCATCTCTAGTCGCCAATAAGTCATGACTTTTTTACGGGAAAGTGACAAGTGTGGCATAAAGATCTAATAAGTCACAATTTTCTTTACACAAAAAAGAACTATTACCACCATTTACTACACATACATATTGCTGCCACATACTGTACAAATACATAATGTTGATATACTCCGTGCAGACTGTATATACAGTTAATGCTGTTTTATATTAAAACAATGCCATCAGTATGATAAACAGTCACACACACCTTTATAGCAACCATACTCACAACTAAATACATACAAAATTACATATTTTAAAGGGATTGTCCGATTAGGTGGCAGGTGAGGATGAATGACACACTCTGACCCATCTCCCACATCTTCTGCGCCTTAGCTCTATCTTCCTCCTGGCCTGTCTGTTGCAACTACGACACGCCTGTTTACCCACATGACCACTGCATCCATAGGTGACGTCCCTGGGCCTTACAACTACTAGGTCATGTGACCTGTACACGGGGCGTTACTGGGACCAGAAGACCTGGTTACATCTCATAGTAACATAGTCCATCTAGTTCAGCCTGTTTTAACCTTCCCCTTGTTGGTCCAGAGGAAAGCAAAAAAGACTTGTCAGTGTAAAGTCAAAAGCGCACTGTTTCTGCCAGATGAGTAAGTTTAAAAATTAATGTTTAGGGTAGGAGAGGTTTGGATTTGCAAAAATAAATTGGAGAACTCCTTTAACCCCTTCAGTGGCAGGTTTAATATTACCATGTCATGCCTCACATGGCAGTTTTTTTTAAAGGAGTCAGCAATGCAAATAAAACCCTGGTAGATTTCATATTAGAGCTCACTGCTCTGCATATTTCAGCACTAGAGCTGTCCACAGAAATCTTCTGGGGTTTAACTGCATGGTCAGTGAAGCAAGCCCTGCAGATTTTCCGGGCGTGCCACTTAAGGAGTTAAGGTCGGGTTCACACAAAGTATATATTACGCCACTGAACCAGTCTACAAATCCACAACAATTCCATGATGACATCTGTGTCATATACAGATTTTTTTGTGAATTTAGCCACATATGTCTCTTATTGCATTGTTATATTATTGATGTAGTGCACTATGCAATACAATTAGAATAACACATTAAATTATTAGTGTAGCGGTACATCTGTCAGGATAACAGATGTTAGTGATAATAGTCCCCCTGGACTCTTTCCCTCACATGGTAATGGTCTATCTGTGCTTGCCTCCACCACCCCCAGGTAATAGTCATCCCCCATGTGCTTCCCTCCCAGGTGATAGTGGTCAAGCTGTGCTCCCCAAAGTCATAGTCCTCCCTCTTTGTTATCCTGTAGGTGATAGTGATACACCTGTGCCCCACCGCCAGGAGATAGTAGTCCCCTCTTTGCTTTCCCTCAGTCATAGTCATCCCTCTTTGCTCTCCCCCAGGTGATAGTAAAACACCTGTACCCAAACCCCAGTTGATATTAGTCTCACTTTGCTCTCACTTAGGTGATGGTAGTCCCACTTTTCTTTCCCCCAGGTGATAGAAGCAGTGGCTTAGTAAAGTCAGGTGGTACCCACTGCAGAATATTTTTTAGTCTTCCTCCTCAGTGATAGCACTTAGGGCAGCCTGCATCTGCTGCACCCCCCTTCCTATGCCACTGGCTCAATCATGTCAAACCAATTTGATAAGCTTCTACAACAAAAATAAATTCTAGACTGGACCTGGGAGAGTCTATTGATCTCATATCTGGATTTTTCTAAGGCATTTGACACCGTGCCGCATAATAGTTTGGTATATAAAACGAGATGGCTCGGACTGGGTGAAAGTATGTAGCTGGGTAAAGAACTGGCTCAGAGATAGAAAGCAGAGGGTGATAATTAATGGTTCATACTCAGATTGGGCCGCCATTGCTAGTGGGGTGCCACAGGGTCCAGAATTGGGTCCCATTCTGTTCAATATATTTATCAATGCCCTGATAGAAGGACTACGCAGTAAAATATTGATATTTGCAGACGATGCAAGATAATTAATACAACGGAGGACAATGTATGGCTGCAAATAAATCTATGTAAAGTGGGGGCTTAGGTAGGAAAATGGCAAATGAAGTTCAACATTGATAAAGGTAAGGTTATGCACATGGGCAGGAGAAACGGATGTCACCAATATACACTAAATGGGGTACTGCTAGGGAAAAGTGATATGGAAAAAGACCTGGGGGTACTAGTGGATTGTAGATTTAACTGGAGCAATCAATGCCAGTTAGCTGCTGCAAAAGCAAATAAAGTCTTGGGGTGCATTAAAAAAAGAGGTATAGGGGCGAGGGACAAGAACATTATTCTTCCAGTATACAAGGCACTTATCAGGCCTCACATGGAATACTGTGTACAGTTCTGGACACCGGTGCTCAGTAAAGACATTGCAGTGCTTGAGGGGGTTCAAAGATTAATAAACAGAATGGGAGGACTGAAATAATTATCATTGAAAAAATACGGCTAAGGGGCGACCAAATAACTATGTATAAATACATTAGGGGACATTACAAGGATCCCATGATCTGTTTATACCTAAGACTGACGGTAACAAGAGGGCATCTGCTACGTTTAGAGGAGAGAAGGTTTTATCACCAACACAGAAGGGGGTTCTTTACTGTAAGAGCAGTCAAACTGTGGAACTTTTTGCTGAAGACATGGCGATGGCAAAATCATTGGAGGAGTTTAAGAGGGGACTAGATGTCTTTTTAGAGCGCTATGATATTACAGGATATAGACATTAAATAAACAGCGGGGTTGTTGATCCGGATCTTAGAGTCAGGTAGGAACCTTTAAACATTGATCCAGTGATTATTCTGACTGCCATTATGGAGTCGGGAAGGAATTTCCCCCTCTCAAAATGGGGTAAATTAGCTTCTGCCTCAAGATCACTATAGTAAGCGATAAGGCATGGCAGGAGAGAAGTCCTGCCATGCCTTATCGTAGCGATCATTAGTGCTGCACTGTAAGTCTCCCAGAGGGACACAGATGGTGTAAAAATAAGAGCAAAATAAAAGTACAAAAAATAAAAATGTAAAAAAAAAAACTGGTATCGACGTGTCCGTAACGACGTGTACAATAAATTGAACACTTTTTTTTATCCTGCACGGCAAAAAGTGTTAAAAAAAACACTAAAAAACTGAGGCAAAATGCTAAAAAACGCAATAAGGGCGCATTTACACGACTATATATCGGCTGGGTTTTCACACCCAGCCGATATACGGCATCTCTCTCTGTAGGGGGAGGAGGCTAGAAGAGCCGGGAGCAGTGTGCTGAGCTCCCACACCCCTCTCTGCCTCCTCTCCACCCCCCTGCACTATTTTCAATGAGGAGAGGTGGGACGGGGGTGGAGCTAATTCCCGGAACTTAGCCCTACCCCCCTTACGCCTCCTCTCATTGCAAATAGTGCAGAGGGGCGGAGAGGGGGTGGAGAGGAGGCAGAGAGGGGGCGAAAGCTCAGAGCACTAATCCAGGCTCTTCCAGCCTCCTCCCCCTGCAGACAGAGACGCCGTATATTGGCTGGGCGTGAAAACCCAGCCGATATACGGTCGTGTGAATGCACCCTAAAAGTGATAACAAAGCCGTACATAACCCAAAATGGTACCAATAAAAACTACAGCTCATCTCGCAAAAAATATGCCCTCATAGAGCTCAGTCCATGAAAAAATAAAAAAGTTATAGGGCTTTGAATGCAGTGAGTTTAGAAAAAAAAATTATTTCCAAAAGAAAGGTTTTTATTGTGGAAAAGTAGAGAAACCTAAAAAAAAAAAAAAAAAAAAAAGAATTTTGGTATCGTTGTAATCCTATTGGCCCACAGAAAAAAATCTAGTGTATCATTTATGCTGCATAATTAACACTAAGGCCTCCTTCCCACGAACGGATTTACGCCGCGTAAATCCGCGGCAAAAATCCGCTGCGTTGCCCCCTGCTATTAGGTTCTTTTGAACCTAATAGCACAATGCACACGATGCGTAATTCCACCGCGGAATTACGCACCGTGAAATCTCCCGTTCTCACCCGCAGCATGTTCTATTTGCTGCGGGTGTACGCGCTGACGGCTTCCATTGCAGTCAATGGAAGCCGTCCGTTCACGCTATCTCCCGCTGCAACCAGCGGAAGATAGCGTGAAAAAACGCTTCCCCGCCTACCGCCGCGCGTCATGTGACGCGGCCGGCGCGTCACGTGACACGGCCGGCCGCGTCATGTGACGCGGTGGGCGTGTCACATGACGCGACGGCGGTGGGCGGGGAAGCGTCTTCACGCTATCTTCCGCTGGTAAGTATGGGGTCTCTGGGGGGCGCCGTGACGGGCTTCACTGCGGAATATTACGCGGCGGAGCCCGTCACGCTCGTGGGAAGGAGGCCTAAAAAAAAAAAAAAAAAAAAAAAATCTATGGCAGAATTAATGTGTTTTCTCTCCCTGCGATCATAATAAAAATAATCAAAGTTTTACAATATAGTCTATGTACACAAAAATGGTACCAATAAAAACTACAGTTCGCCACGCAAAAAAAAAAGCCCTTATACAGCCGTGTTGACGGAAAAATAAAAAAGTTATGGCTGTTGAAAAATGGAGATGAAAATATACCAAAAATATGAGCTTGGTTCTGGTGCTGTGTTTATGTACGGAGCTAGGTTCTGGCAACGGGTTATGGTTACAGGCTTGGCTCTGGTGCTTTATTTATGTTGTGTGCTTTGTTCTACTATTAGTGTGCACCCAGTCTTAGGTGTAAGACTGTTGGCTGTAGGGAGCTGCATGCAATAATAGATCTGTGCTTCCGTCTGCTTGTTGCCTTGTGATTGCCAAGCTGAATTTTTTTCTGGATAACTTATCCAAAAATCACAGACAGCCAACAGTGTTTATGAATCATATTAAATGATAAATGTTTACAGGTCAGAAACTGATATGAACTCATTACAGCATTTACTCTGAGCTGCAAAATGATGATAATTACAATTTAAAATCCCCACCTGCTTAAAGGGCTATATCTGATTGGCTAAGCGCTCAGCCAATCACAGGCAGCGCCCAGCCATTTATTGAATGACAGCTGAGCATTGCCTGTGATTGGTCACAGCACTCAGCCAACCACAGGCAGCGCTTGGCTATTCACTGAATTCAATGAATAGCTGAGCACTGCCTGTGATTGGATGAGCGCTCAGACAGTCAGACGCAGCCCTTTCAGCAGGCAGGGTTTTAAATCTCCATCTGCTGAAAGAACTTCATTACAGTGCAGGGAGAAGAAGTTAGACACGCCTGAACCCCGGCAGCAGCGGAGAGGTGAGTATATATACTTTTTACTACAGCTAGGAATTATTTTCAGGGAAGAGCTTATATTTATGTTCAATAAGTATTTTATTGAGATATCAGTAACTTTACACATCTGTTCACAATTCCTTTAAATTAGTAATTTCAAACAAATGAACCAGTATAGGCGATTCCAGGTTTCACGGGTGCCCATTCAGCCCCCCCAAATCTCCCGTATTACTGGTTGAGAAATTTCTTCCTTGGGTGGCCCCAAGTCAGATGTTGGAATCAAAAATAACTTGGTATCTATTATCAACTTATAACCAAATTTTAAAAAAATTATGTATACTTATATGCAGAGGAGAGTGTAGTATCCAACTCGCCTCTGTATTGGAGATCATGTCAACATTATCTAATCATAACTTTAGTTTTAGCTAGTGAGGAGAAAAATAGAAAATAGAGAGTAGGAGATAAGAAATCGGGAGAGAAGAGTGAGAGGAGAAGGGTTAAAAAAAAAAAAAAGCAAGAAAGGGGAGGGAGAGCTGTTATAAGCCCCAGGGGGCAGGTTAATTGGGGGGGGGGGGGGGCTTACCCATCCGGTGGCAGCCATCCAAGTGCTGTTATTATCGAACATCGTTGCTCTTTGCAGCTATATTTAGGGTTGTAGAAACATCATTAGTTATCCAAGAGTATGGTGTAATGATTAGTAAATTTGGTTTCATCTCTAGCCCTTAATTCCTCCATATGCATAATGTTATCCAATGCCTTTACCCTCATTAAGCATGTGGGGGTCGTCGTAGTATTCCACGATTGTGGTATCACTTGTCTTGATGCTAGGAGAAAAAAATCTGAGGACCTCTTTCTTAATCGAATTTATGGAGCCTGGGTTAATGGATAGGAGTGCAATCTCGGGTGAGAAGGTAACTCTCCCCGCGGTGAGAGTGTTGTATAGAGCGTTTATCTCGTTCCATAAGGGGGACACCAGTGGGCAGGACCACCATATATGTATCATCGACCCTGGGCTATTTAGCCATCTCCAACAGTTGTCACTGGTATTCGGATACATCCTAGCTGGGCGGGTTGGTGTACAATACCACCTAGATAGAATTTTGTAATTTAGCTCGTGGTGTCTGCCGGAGACAGACATTTTGTGGGTCATGATTAGCGACTTGGATCAGTCGCTATATTTGAGTTGCTGACCGCAATAATCAAAGGAAAAAAGGATGCTTTTGCGCTCGTCGGGATAAAGACGAAAAAATGTAAATACACTTAGATTTACTGACATTAATAAGAGCAACGCGTTTCGGCGAATGCAATCACCTTTTTCAAGCTCTAAAACAAACATACATGCATAACTTAACCAATATTTATATAACACATTAAAGGCTACTTACGTTTCCTTAAGCTTTCAGAGCAGCAATCAGTGTCACTCAGAGCGGAGAGCGAAGACGTGGGGAACGCAGCTCCCTTCCCACAATTACATCATCAGTAGCGTCAACAGAGGCCACTGATGATGTAATTGTGGGAAGGGAGCGGCGTTCCCCACGCCTTCGCTCTCCGCTCTGAGTGACACTGATTGCTGCTCTGAAAGCTTAAGGAAACATGTGAGTAACCTTTAATGTGTTATATAAATATTGGTTAAGTTATGCATGTATGTATGTTTGTTTTAGAGCTTGAAAAAGGCGATTGCATTCGCCGAAACGCGTTGCTCTTATTAATGTAAATGAATCTAAGTGTATTTACACTTTTTCGTCTTTATCCCGATGAGCGCAAAAGCAGCCTTTTTTCCTTTGATTATTGCAGTTTATCAAGCACCTACGGGTGTTTTGCTTGCTGGATATTTTTTGCTGCTCTCCGTTTTGTTGCGGATCTGGGATTTAAAGAACCTGCTCAAAGCCTCCTTGGACATCGGTGCCGATGGGGTTTATCAGGCTGATTTCCCCGTTAGGCACCAGGTGAGTTTGAACTCATTAATTTTAGGAAAATATTTTTATTCACCTGGCGCATCCCTGATCTATTTCTTGAGTTGCTGACCTAATTCTCTCTCCCAGCTACCCCTGAAACTCGCTCCCACGCCTCGCGTGTCCCTGGCAGCCAGCATAGAGCTTATATTTAAAGTCCTTCCCTGAACATCACTACGATGGTGCCGGCAGGCCATTGCCTTTAATGTTGCATGGAGCTTCGTTCACGCGTGTTTTTGGACGTATGTTGACACGCGAATTTGTGTGAACGAGGGCTTAGGGTGTGTTCATGTTTTTGTTGCACTCAAGAACCGCAATTAAGAAAAACAAATTAAAAAACCTGCATGCATAATTTTTAAGACCGTGTCCGTTACTAAGAAGCTGCATACACTATTAAATCTGCCTGTGTTATTAATGCGTTTAATTGTGTGTAAAGTGTGAAACTATATACAGTGTATACAGGGAGAAGAATAGCTTATAATAAGCGATAGATAGACACACAAAC
This sequence comes from Eleutherodactylus coqui, assembly GCF_035609145.1. Lineage (NCBI taxonomy): Eukaryota > Metazoa > Chordata > Amphibia > Anura > Eleutherodactylidae > Eleutherodactylus > Eleutherodactylus coqui. The sequence continues at coordinate 64,523,615 of NC_089839.1, forward strand.
ATATACACATACACTTTATATATCTACATAGATAGATAGATAGACATGAGAAAGATACACACACATGTAATATCTATCTATCTATCTATCTATCTATCTCAATCACATACACACATATATACACATAAGCAGTACTCATACATTCATGAGAGCCCGGCCTAAGGCGCTACAAAGAAATATTCACGTAATCCAGGATATAAATCATGTTTGGAAAGCTTATGCCAAGGGGCTAGATCGTGTGTGTAAATTTGTTTTGTAGCTGTATGCTGCGTTTTTTATGTATGGGTACAGGTTGGGGGCCCGAGCAGAAATTTTGCACCCAGGCCCCTGAGTCTTTAGTTATACCCATGATCATTACAGTTAAAAATCAGAGCAGACAGTGGCTATAACATGCTTCACACTAGCAGGAGAATGCAACATGTATGTGCACTTTATGGACAGACCATTAATTTAAAGTGGACATGTCAAGTAGAGTGTTACGTCTGTAAAGGACGTGCTGGACAAGCACCTACAGACATGCACAATAATTGCTCACAGTGCGGCGGCCAAAACAAACTAACAAATAAGAAACGGGAAGTCTTTCCCTAAATACGTCATGAACGAGGGAGAGGGCCCTGCCTAACACGGCAGACTGATCGCGTCGATAGATGCGGGCCTGCACTCGTTCCTGGGACCTAAGTAACCCTACTTGGCCAAACTGATAAGGGATAAAACAGCACTTAGCTTTAGTAGAATAAGCCGCAGCGCAGAGCCGTCCAAAGTAAGGAACATTGGACACCACGCTGTCCGCAGGAGCCACTAACTGCCAGCTCAGACAGTGAGTAACTGGCAATTTACAGCACTTTAGCTTCCTATCCATCTCAGCTAAGTATCCAGCTCATCATCCACAGATGTGAGCACATTGCGTCACACTATTAAGCTAGAAGGTGCAGAACCAGGTCTAACACCCGCACCGGACTCTGTCAACCTGGCAGCTATCCCAGCACTGCGGCAACAGTACCTCCCCTTCCAGAAGGGGCCCCAGGACTCTTAGGATTTAACCTGTGAAAATTTTTCACTAATCGGTCCGCATGGATGTCCGCAGCTGGTACCCAAGTCCTCTCCTCAGGACCATAGCCACGCCAATGCACAAAATACTGGAAAGATCTCTCAGCAAGGCGAGAGTCCACTATGCAACCTACCTCAAAATGAACATCACCATCCCCCACAACCGGGGCCGACGGAGATGAACCATTGCTAGAGTCCACAAATTTTCTCAACAGACATTTCTGAAACACATTATGGATTCTCATATAACTAGGAATCTCTAAACAAAAAGACACTGAACCAATTCTTTCCATGATTTTGAAAGGACCGATGAATCATGGACCCAACCTGAACGACAGCTCTTTGATTTTTATATTCCTAGTAGACAACCAAACCAAGTCCCCCACTAAGAAATTAGACCTCTCTGAACGTCTGTTATCAGTCACCCGCTTTAAATTTTTAGTCGAGGTCCCCGTAAGATCCTGTGGTCTATTGTTTAGCGCAAACTCAGGCAAAGGCCTAAACCTGCCAGCAGGAGAATTCCGAGGTGACGTAGTCTTGACACAAACCTCCCAGGATGGGACAAAACTGAAAACACCCCGTCGCAAAGATGGCCACCAAAACCTCAGCGGAGACAGAGCAATCATCAGGTAACTCGAATTGCACAGGAGACAATTCTACCGAAATACAATAATCCTTGCAGTAGGGACTCCACTTAACAAAGTCTCATTTCTATCAATCTACTACAGGATTATGCAACCGCAACCAGGGTAAACCCAAGACGATTTGCACTGGAGGAGATTCCATTACATACAAAGTGATGACTTCGGTGTGAAATAATCCAATTTGTAAAAAAAGGTTTGGTACACAAAAGCTCAGAAACCTCTGAGTCAGTGGAGAGGCATCAATAGCAGAAACGGGGATAGGGGAATCCAGAGGTTTTACCTCTAAACCACACTGCTTGACCGTCTCTTGATGGAGAAGACTGAAGCCAGCTCCACAATCCAAAAAGATAGTGACTAAATCAATACCACACTCAGCGAGTATCTCAGCGGGAAGGAGAGAGCGTTCAGTGAGTACCAGAATTATATTATATTATATGTTCATTCCATTAAGATGACATTTTATTAGAAGGGAATAAGGACGGCCGGTCTCATGTTCACCATTGGAGCAGCAGTGACCTCCATGGGTCTCCGACACACTAGCGTATCTGGGGCTGTGCGTTGTCCGTGGTAATTCACAGGCAGCAGACATCCCCATTTTAACTTATGACGGATAAGAAGTAGGACATGCTAATAATGTCAGTCTATGTGCTGTGTCCATGTAAATCAGGTATCCGCGTGCTGTCCGATGTGAACTGCGCATGGGCGCAACCTGCACATATAGGAAGTGTGCACCCGGCCTTAGGTTAAAGATTTTTTGTCACTTTCCTAAATCTAGCTGTGGGCTTGATACACGGAGGACAAATGTCTTAGACAGGCGGTAGGGAGCTGCGTGCAATAATAGATCCGTGCTTCCATCTACTTGTTGCCTTGTGATTGCCAAGTACTAGCAGCCTCAAAAAAATACGGACGCAACTTTTTTTCCCCCTCCCAGACAGTGGAAAAAATTGCTCTATTTTTATGGACTGTTCAAGAATTTCTGGACAGTTGACAACTCTGGGTTGCCATGGCAACCATTTACTGAGGTTCTATGTGCTTTCAATAAGCCCCGCTGTTTACATGGAGGTAGAATAGATGATTAATTTCCCCTATAATTGATGTAACAAGTGTGTTAAGTATTTGTAATGTTCTGTCTCTCCTACACAGAGATGTGGAAGATAATTATCATACCAATTGTAGTGATGATACTCGGGACTGTGGCAATCGCAGCATGGACTTACTTCGTTTGGTAAGTTAAAGGCAATAATTAGTTTCCCCTTTAATGATCATTCTAATCTTCATCCAAGCTGTTTAGGATTCATCAACATCTCACGAGAAACTATTTTTCACATTTTAGTAAGAAAATGAAGAAAAGACATGCGGATTATGAATTGAAAGAAGTGATCGGGGAAAGACCAAGTAAGAAGATTTCTTTTATAACTGACAACAGCTCCACCATTGGCCATGGGCTGTATCTGGTATTGCAGCTCCGCAACATTAACTTGATTGGGGCTTAGCTAGAAATTCAGAAACAACTCATGGCCAGGAGTGGCGCTGCTCACAATCTTCTCACCACTCATGTTGTGCTTGAAGTAAGAAGTGAGGATTATACAAACTTTACATTAGAAAGGATTAATTCTTAAAATTTCTATTTTACAGAACATCACATAAAGAAGACAGAGAGGAAGGAATGGAGGGAGAGGCAGGAGTGGAAGGCGGCGAAGGAGAGGAGGGCATGAGCGAAGAACAACATCAGGCACAGAAGGAGAGAAAAGGCGGCGAACATCAGAGTAAAGAGTGAAGATCGACTACGAAGGATGTTGGCGTTATGGTGGATTTGTCACAGGGTAAGAAGAGTGATGTAACTGCTGACAATGTATCACGGGCACTCCAGGTCTTCATCATGTTCAGGACCGGCGCCCAGAGATGTAAGATGACATCTGAACTGTTATTTAGTCAGTGGTCATCAGCTCTGATCTCTTTCCAGAAACAGACACTCTTGTCCATGGGCTCTAGCTGCTATTTCGGCTTAGCGGCCATAACCTGAATGGGGCTGAGCTGCAAAATCTCAGAAAAAAACCATTGTCAAGAGTGGCCCTGTTTGTAGAAGAAAGGGCCCTTTATGAACATTCATATTAAATAATATACAATATTTCCATTAGTAAGGGTTAATTACTGACATTTCTGTTTTATAGATTCAGAACAACAAATGGTGGAAGAGAGGAGTGGTGCTTGTACAGCTATGTAGGAGGCTCCGAGCCGTAATCAAAAAATAGAACAGGTTCTTCCGCCACAAAAGAACACCAGATATCACCTGCCTCAACCACGAAACACCAGGAACCACCTGCAGCCACCAAAAAACACCAGATACCACCTGCTGGCACCAACAAACACCAGTAACAACCTGCCGGCAGCAAGTCATTCCAGAAACAACCTGCCGGCACCAAGACATACCAGAAGCCACCAAGAAACACCAGATTTTATATATTTTTTTATTATTACTTTCTTATATTTAAATATTTATAGTTTTGCATATATTGTGAAAAAATTTTTAAACTTATTTTTATATTTGTACTTTTGTAATTTATATTAAAAATATATATTTTTATACTAAAAAAAAAAAACAAACTACTGTCATTCCGTGTACAACTCATCAGCTCTTTGGACCCTGCCGATCAACTACTGTGATGACCTATCCTGAGAAGAGATCACCACTAGTATAGTCCCCGAGAGCCCCTTTATTAACAGAGGATCCTCCATCAGAACCCATGGCGTACCGCTAGGGTTCGCAAATGCAATTGGGTCCTTTAGCGAACAGGGGAATGCAGGCCCTGCTACGTGCCATTTCACTGCCGCGGCTTGGCACTTAGGGAGGGGAGGGACGTTACCTGGGGAGCCAGCAGCCAATTAGAGGCTGCAGACTCGCCAAGCACACGCTCCTCCCATCCACTGAGAGACTGCAGTTGTGAATGGGCACAACTGCAGTATGTCAATGCACTGCTGGCCGCGTGATTGGTCCGGTAACCAAGATGTACGTGTTGCAGATTCTGCAGCGATAAGTCATGACCATAACAAGTCATCATGGCAGTCTTGGCTGAATGGACGAGTGGAAGTGAACGACGACTTCATACGAGCTTGGTTCTGGTGACATATGTATTTATATACGGAGATTTGTTCTGTATGTTACATGCTTGGTTCTGGTACTGTATTTATATTATGAGCTGTATTTATGTTGGGAGCTTTGTTCTGGTGCTGTATTTCTTGACTGAACTAAGTTCTGGTGCTGGAAATACCGCCTTTTGCTTTGACTCCTCTCTAACCTACGGGCATTGCCAACCACTGAACCCAGTTGCATGGGTTCCTCTCCATCCGTTGGGAGGAAAGCAGGAATACGAAAAAGCTCTTCATGTCTTCCCCTAATCAGTCTTCCTACCCTAATGGCTAAAGACATTGTTGCATCAAGACTTTGAGGCACGGGATACCCCACCGAAAGGTCCTTAATCTTATCTGCTATGCCGCAATAAAACTGACTCCGCAATGCAGGGTCGTTCCAATTAATCTCAGTCAGCCAGCGGCAAAATTCAGCACATAACTCCTCAATAGGAGAATTCCCCTGACGTAAGCTTCTGAGCCTTCCCTTTGGCAGTGAGACCCCATCAGGGTCATCATAAATTAACCCTAAGGCCTCAAAGAACAGATCCACAGAGCGCAAAGCTTCAGAAGAGGGGAGCAAGAAAAATGCCCATGCCTGGGAGGGCACCCTGCAACCTGGAAATAATGATTCTCACCCACTGGAGCTCATCACCTAAAGACAGGGGGCGTAGGCTGAAATAAAGTTTGCAGGACTCTTTGAATAAAAAAAGTTTTAACCTATCTGGAAGATCGATCTTAGGCTCCTAAATATAAACCTCTAAGACAGGTTGCTGCTGTTTAATCTCAGCAACTTCTAATGCCAGCGCCTTCAGCTGACAAGATAACACCTCAATGGAATTCATCTTAACAAAGGTAAACAATATCCCACCGAGGTACCATAAGCAGTAGAGGCTTATCACACAAAATCTGCACAAATGTTCAGTAGTTGGCCATAGCCCAAAGTTTACACTTGGTCGATTGACGACTTTGCATGTTTACATCCATGCAAGCGAGAATAGGAGTGCCAGAAAAAGTTCAAGCGCTCAGCTATCCATCTCTAGTATATCGCTATGCTCAACCGCCACTTGATTCACGCAGCGACCCCGTCTTATCAGTGTAGGCCCCATCAGTTGCATCCTCATTGGTCAGATGGTTACCCCCTATCATATGGATGGGAAATAACTTCTAATGCTTACTCCCCAACCTCATTATACCCCCCCTCCTTATTACCCATACATTCACAATTACACACCTATATACTTATACACCCCCTGAATGGCGACAATTAAATAGACCATCGCTTTCACAGTTGGAACTTTACTGGATGGAATTGCGCAAGTCTTCTGTGGCTCAGCATCAGTGTGAATCCACATTAGAATGGGTAAATCCAGCGATCCGAGTGACTGCGAACAAGGTATGCTAGCCGATGCTAGACAAGCCAGGACCAGTAGGTCATATATGTCCAAGCTGGTAGAGTTTTCTCAAGAAACTGTGCATAGTATATAGAAAATGGTGTGATCAAGGAAAATGTCCAGTATAAGAGGATGCTGGGGACGTGAACTACTCCTCAACTAAAAAGGAGTCAGAGGAGGAGGTCTAGGATCATGCTAACAAACAGGTGGTACAGTCAAGCAAATTGCAGCTGGACACAATGCTGCTGCCCAAACTAATGTGTCTGACCTCATCATTCCGTAGCATGGGTGGGCTATAAAAGCAGATGACCAGTTTGAGTGCCATTACTGTCTAAAAGAAGTCTATGGGAGAGAGCGCGAACAGGACTATGAGAAAAGTTAGATTTGCATGACACAGGCAGACTTCAGAGAAGAATACCGCTGGATATATATAGTGTATGTGTGTGTGTGTATATGTATATGTATATATGCTCGTGCCAAATTACATTGGGAAGTGAGAAAATTAGATTCCGTATGTAAAATTTAGACGCTAATTCTTTGGCGCTTAGAATTGAATAATCGAGTTGGGACCCATTAGCTTTTCCTATTTATGACAATCAATGCTCGTGCCAAATTTCATGTTTCTATGACATTGCAAAATGTGAAAATTCGATTCCGTACGTAAAATTTGGACGCTAATTCTTTTGCGCATAGAATTGAATAATCGAGTTGGGACCCATTAGCTTTTTCTATTTATGACATAATCAATGCTCGTGCCAAATTTCAAGTTTTTATGACATTGGGAAGCGAGAAAATTAGATTCCGTACGTAAAATTTGGACGCTAATTCTTTTGCGCATAGAATTGAATAATCGAGTTGGGACCCATTAACTTTTCCTATGTATGACATAATCAATGCTCGTGCCAAATTTCCCGTTTCTATGACACCGGAAAGTGAGAAAATTACATTCCGTACGTAAAATTTGGACGCTAATTCTTTTGCGCAAAGAATTGAATAATCGAGTTGAGACCCATTAGCTTTTCCTATTTATGACATAATCAATGCTCGTGCCAAATTTCATGTTTCTATGACATCGGGAAGTGAGAGAATTAGTGGCAGTGATGGAAATCGAACGATCTACGTGGCTCTGTACGTGTCATAATAGAGCCTTAATGACATCACAATGCAGCTTTAACTGTCAGACATCCAGTGATGGAAATCAAACGATCTACGTGGGGGGCGGGGCGTAACTTTCGACGACGCTCACGCCATTTATCGTAGGATAGTTGTACTATGCCTATAATCTTCCCAGGAGTGTACTTAACAACTTCCCAAAGTTTCACGGCGATCGGATGAATGGTGTAGTAGCGCATAAAGGACAAACAGACAAACAGACAGACAGACACGCACGCAGACATACATTCAATTTTATATATATAAAATACACACAAATATATAACACGTTTGTTAAATGGTTGTAGATGTTTTAGGAACTGTCGAGCCAAGAATTCGGCTTGAACTGTTCGCCGCCCCTGGCTTGGTCTTCCACGATTTGGGGACATGACAACAGTAAATTAATGTATATTACACCACTTAGTATAGTATATGTAAAGGCTGGTTTACACGGGCCGAAGATCGCTCAAACGACAGTTTGAGTGACAGCTTTGAGCGATCATTTTGAATAAACTATTAAGTAGCTACTTAAGAGCAATTAGGTATGCAAATGAAGCCTTAGCTGAAGTTTTCCATGGGGGGGGCACTCCCCATGGAAAACTGCTGATAAGGCTGAAGGACGATTTTCAGATTGGAGTGAATTTAATGATCAGCTAGTAGTGTCCGAAAAGTGCACAGTGGGCACACATTTACACGCAACGATTATCGCTAAAACGATCGACGATTAGTGATCATCGGCTGGTGTAAATGGGCCTTTACTGTGGAGCCCCCAGTATAGTTGGAGTATCCTGCGGTAATATCTTGTGTACAGATTGGATCTACTACGGAAAGAGAGAACACAGTCACTGAGCTGTAGACCATCATCTACCTGCGTGTAGCGGTCCTGCTTCCCTCTCTCTCCTCGCTGCTCACGTCCTGCGCTTGCTCAGCACCGCTTCACTTTTCCTAGTGGTGCAGCTTCGCTAGACCTAACAGCAACTTTGACCTGGGCTTACAGGTCGCTCGATGTATCCAACTCAAAATGTGATGGCTTTGGTGAGGTCACAAATCTAATGACAGCAAAATTATTCACCCAAGGCCAAAAACAAACGGGTCAAAGTGTGGTGCAAGAAAAACCCTGTGGGCTTTTTAGATTAGATATTCCTGAGGGGACCCGACCGCTTCCCTTTAAGGGCCCGACAGTCAATGTAATAGGACACCTACATAACATCGCTCATAGCCATTCAGTGTCACTTGAATAGATAAAAGGTTACAGACACATTACAAGTTGCGTCACCCTTGTACACACACGGTATTGTAATATATATTATATATAGAAGAGCAGTTATGTAATAAGCAAAGAAAAAGGAGGGGAGAGCTGGCCGAGTTCATAGACAACCGTGGGAAAGTTTTATAGACTAACTTTTTGAGATAGCGGATGACCCGACTATCTCCGGGACAGATTATTTTGATGTTGTAGTTCTTGCTAAAACGTGTCCAAGAACTTCAGAACTTGACATCCCAGATTCTCCTGTTTCTTTAGGATTTTAACATGTATTGGTAGTGTAACCTTTATCAGACGCTGTATGAGTGTCCGGGGCTACTCAGCTGTTTTTTAACATTAATTTTACGACAAAGGCGCGCGCTCATGTTAGATGACCCCCAACGGCAGCGCACAGTGCCGGAACGTGACGTCTCGTTAGTACAGCGTCTACCACATTGACCCTTTGCAATCGTATTTTGGTTTCAGGGTTTCCTAGGGGGCTCTCTCTTTCTGCTATTACACAATGGCGCCATCTGCTGGCTAGAGCCAGTACTGCGGTATGGGACATGCTGGAGAGGACCTCCGACAACAGACCGGCCAGTATCATACAGTAAGAATACCCTGCCGGACACCTTCCGACATCGGAGCTGTACAGCCTTCAATCAGAATGTCTTCAGACGTCAGACAGTGGATTGGAAAGGGTTAATACATGCGAGTATATACCTCCGTAACTGCTGTATTAACGCAGGTCTCGCATCCTGATAATGTGGGAAGACGTTGGGCATGCCGGGAGGTCTGATCTCAGCTCCTGTGGGGAGTCAAGTTATTTACATACTAGTGGCGTGTCTCACACAGCAGGTGTTGTTAAAAGGCTTTAAAAACAAATATTTATAGTTATTGCATTTTTTGGGCAGGAGCGTTTGTGTATTCCTTGTGGTAGCCAATGTTCCGAAGGAGACTGAAATGTGGTGCCCTTTTTAGGACCCCCTCTATTAGCCGGAGCGGACAGCGGTCTTTAATCTGGTGGACGATTGGTGTCTGTTCATATCGCAGAGGATGTTAGAGTTTCCCTGGTAAACTGATCACTAAGGTTCCAGGCAGTAAGACCCCACATACAATAGGTTAGGAGCTGGGGACCCCCAGGCTCACACGGGTGTAAACGCACAAACATGCCGTGTTTTCAAGATCCAAAATTCGCCCCCTTCCACGTGTATGTGCGCACGGTGGGTCTATATATGTTCACACTCGCCCCGGGAGCGCCGGCACACATCCAGTCTAAAATCTCAAAAATAATAGCAGGATGCGCTACCGGATTCTGTCCGGTAAGACGCCAGGCAGCGCGACGGAACCCAACAGACCCCTTTATAGACATTTACGTTATTTTGTTGTTCCGTTCCTATGACAACACTAAACAACGGAAATGATAAAAGGGAAGTAGGAAACAGAGTATAAAGGGATTGTGCCACAAAGTTATTGCCCATCTACAGGAAAACGTTATGATCAGTGAGGGTCCGACCGCTGGGACCCCAACCGATCCCAAGAACAGGATCCGGTTGGTCCTCGATGAACGGTGCTGAAGTCACGAAAGCATGCCACCGCACTATTCACGTCAACGACAGAGCCGGAGATAACCGAGGACAATCTCGTGAACAATCTCCAGCGCTGTCTAACTGGACCCCCATTCCTAGGACCGGTGGCGGTCTCATTGGTCGAGCCCCTCCCCGATCATAAAGTTATATCCTGACACATAACTTTATAACTTGGGACAACCCCTTTAAAAAGTAAAAAACACACAGTAGACCGAAAAACTTACAATTCACACCAAAAAAATGGCGCAAATGTCAAAAACAATTTCCCGTACTATATACGTGTAACCTATAGGCCCACATTACATAGTAAGAAAAAAAAGGCATAACGGTCTGCACCAGAATTATGACGACCGTAGCGCCATTTCCCTTGCACTGTTACGTTCGTCCCTCTACTTTAATGGGGGGGGGGACTCATTCTCAGTAAAGTGAGCGAACATTTTACCGAGTTAGTCTGGGCTCGCCCGATCGTGTCGATATGGCGTATTCCGCGCACGAAATATACGGTACCCATCCCCCACGGGTGGCTGTGTTGCAGTTTACACAAATGGCGCAGAACAAAAAAATTGCGCTAGAAAAAAAAATAAAAAAAATCACTATCTTGGCGTGTATCACGCATGCATACACTCCGAGATAGCACACGGCAACTGGATCGCCGCGTCATCACGTACTTGTTGCATCCGTCTGAGCCGGGCTGATGCTTAATAATAAAATGTGAGAAAAGTTAGCATTTTGTTGTTTTTTTGTATCATCCAGCCGCGAGATATTGTGGAAAACACGGCACGGCTATTAAAGGGGTTGTCCCGCGCCGAAACGTTTTGGTTTTTTTTTCAACCCCCCCCGTTCGGCGCGAGACAACCCCGATGCAGGGACTTAAAAAAAAAACCGCACAGCGCTTACCTGAATCCCCGCGCTCCGGTGACTTCTATACTTACCTGCTGAAGATGGCCGCCGGGATCTTCTCTCTCGGTGGACCGCAGGGCTTCTGTGCGGTCCATTGCCGATTCCAGCCTCCTGATTGGCTGGAATCGGCACGTGACGGGGCGGAGCTACACGGAGCCAGCATCCTGCACGAGTGGCCCCATTGAAGAAAGAAGAAGACCCGGACTGCGCAAGCGCGGCTAATTTGGCCATTAGACGGCGAAAATTAGTCGGCTCCATGGGAACGAGGACGCTAGCAACGGAGCAGGTAAGTGAAAAACTTCTTATAACTTCTGTATGGCTCATAATTAATGCACAATGTACATTACAAAGTGCATTAATATGGCCATACAGAAGTGTATAGACCCACTTGCTGCCGCGGGACAACCCCTTTAGGCCTCATGTCCACGGGGAAAATCAGATCCGCTACGGATTCTACATGTAGAATCCGTAGCGGGTCCCTCCTGCCCCGCGGACATGAGATCTGAAAATAAGAATAAATGAGGATAAACTCACCTCCCATCAGCTCCGTTTCTTCTCTGCGTCGCGGCCGGATCTTCTTTCTTCGGCCGGCGGATGAATTCGTCACGCCGGCGGCACGTCACCGACGTGCCGCGCGCATGCGCCGGGCACATCCGCCGAGCCGAAGCAAGGGAGATGCGGCCGTGAGGAAGAGAAGACCTTCCCGGCCCGCTGCGGGTGAGTAAATGCTTTTAAATTCCTATTTTAGGTCTCCCGCGGATCCGGACGGCTTCCATAGGCTTCAATAGAAGCCCGCGGGAGCCGTCCCCGCGGGAGACCCGCATGAAAATGGAGCATGGTCCAGATTTTTTCATGCTCCATTTTTTTTAAAATCACTTTTATTGACGATCCGCGGGTATTTATCTACCCCGCGGGTGGTCAATGCATCCCTATGGGGTGCGGATCCGCACGTGGGAGAAGAGTTAAAATCCGCTGCAGATTTTAATTCTTATTTTCCCCGTGGACATGAGGCCTTAAAGCTACCTGCGCCAAGGCGTTATCACATATGCGATAAGCGCTGATAAGCATTAATGCCACACGCTGCACTAAATTACAGCAGGACCGTGACATTCAGGCGAAAATCGTATACAATTTGGCATCAGAATCAACATTTACGTACCAATACTGCCCCCGTGACTGCAGAGGAGGAAGCGTGACATTACCTGGCTCCGTGGCCCCTCGGACCTGGAAGGAGACTTGGCAGGAGAGCATGATGACGGTCTGCTACGGCGTCCACATAAAAAGCTGAAAAACAGCAAAATTAGCGCATAAATACCACAACCTGCAGCCCAGGAGTCACAATGCCGGGTCAGCCGAGGACAGGCGCTGACTAGACACTCACCACTCAGGCAGTAGAAAGAAACAACCGGCTGACGAGGGATGAGGAAGCACCAGGACAACGGCCCTTCCCCGCAGCCGGCCGTCACGTACCTCCCTCAGCCGAGCCGGTCCAGACCGGTATGAAGCCGCTCAGCCGCGCGCACCGCACTCAGCACCGGAAACAGTGACAGCATCTAGCAACAGAGCCATTCTCTAGCCTGTCGCATCAAGCTCCGCCCACCTCCCGACCACAGCCAATAGCGGAGCGACGGGACAGTAACCAATAGTAGGCAAGCTGTTATCATTCCTCGTTGGTCAGGAATGAAACGACGTCTGTGATTGGCTGCCGGCTGATTGGCAGTTTCGCCGTTTCTTGCGAAGCGGTTGTTTTGTCCTTTTAGTGTGACAGGAAATGGGATTTAGTGACGAGAATGGGGAGACATTTGTGACGTACTTTCAATTAGGAAAAATAAACGTGATTTAGTGGAATGTTTTATTTTGCTTCAGTCATTTTTTACACCTTGTGTTGAAAAAAAAAAAGTTCAGTGTTGCAACTGCAAAAAAAAACAAAAACGCGGTGTTACCTCCGTATTCAGTACGTGTGGCCATTTTGTTTTCTTTCCCCGTATGCCATACGTTCTCATGTCGACAAAAAAACCCTGAAACAAGCCCAATTTTTTTCAGCATCTTTTAAGGCTTCACCCGCATATTTTTGCGCGCAATACACAGCGAATAGAACCCATGGGTTCGTTCATAGATCCGTATTTTGGGTGCGCAGTTTCAGCAGTGCAAAAAAACATCAAATAAGCTCTATTTCTTTTCTTATTTGCGCACCAGAGGTTTCCATAGAAACCAATAGGAGTCCGTAAGTGAATGCGTGAAATACTGGGTAATTCCGCTGGAGAAAGAACACGTGGAATTTATTTAGCCATTTTAGGCAGACTGCACACAAACGGATTTGTATTGCACAATCTGCGGTCCGCGCTGCGGGTCTAAAGCAAATACCGTTCGTGCAATGCTATGGAAAAGCGCTCCATCCTGCAACCAGGTGGAGAACAATTGCGATTTCTGCTCATGGAGAAAAGAAAAGCAGCATGTTCTATTTTTGCACGGATTGTGCACAGACAGATTCTATTGAAGTCAATGGCAGCTGTCCGACCCGCGGCCCTTCCGCAATTGAGATTGCGGTAAGGTAGCGGATTCTGCGTCATCGCCTAGCAACGGTGCGGGAAAAGCACGGATTTAAAAAAAAGAAACTAGACTCCACATGTCTGGCGGCGAGACGTGCGAAACATCCGCAGTACAGAGAAATAGGATAAGTGAGAAGTACGCGCGGACGTCGGCCAGGCACAGCATCAGATTTCGCTGCCGGCTGCCGCATGTGGAATCCGATCGGTTCATGCACTGGCGTCCTTAATTGGTGCATTTGTTTGCCGCGCACACGAGAACAGAAAAAAATACAGTAAAATGTGCTGATATGCGCACATAAATAGCCGCGTTCATAACACAAAAAAGATGTGCTAAGGCGCAGGTGTGAAGTCAGCCTAATAAAAAAACGGATGGCACACAGACTGCGTACTTATGGCGCCCATGTACTGTCCGTCGCTTTCTCTCCCCATTGACTTGAATGGGCGAGTCTCGTACATAAAACAGATAAAAATGGTGCACGCGATAAGTTTTTTCACGCAGTCCGTGTCTACGCCAAAAAACTCTGTAGTGTGTGTTGTACCATAGAATAATATGGATCCATATACTATATAAAAAAAATGGACTACACCCGGATGAAAAAAACGCAATGCTTTAGTACAAGGTCATTTTCAGTTGCGTTGTTTTTCACATTGCGTGACTTACGTGCACCGGCGTTAAAAAAAAAGGCTTCGCTACATCCACAAAAAACAAGTCTTTATTCCACCCGTGCGCAGCTTCGTGATTCCATCTGCTAACTGCGTATGCTATCCATTTTTCACATTCGCAAAAACGAAAACTGAAACAAGGCCAATTTTTTTTTTTGGGCAACTTAAGGCCGCCGCGGGATTTCCGCCGCTGGAAGCCTGCATAGGATTGCGTTGACAAACGCAATCCTATGCAGATGGCAGCAATTTGGCCGCGTCAAATCTCACGCGGCAAACAATCCGCGGCATGCTCTATTTCTGTGCGGGGCTTGCAGAGCCCCACACAGAAATGTCACTGCCCCGCCGCCGGCTCCGGTCTGCGCATGCGCCGGCTGCCCGGCAACCGGCACATCAAACAGCCGAAACCGCGGGCGTGGGTGAGTACGCGCCGCTCTCTGCAGGCGCTCAGGTCGGGTCTCGTGGCGAGAATCCTCGCAGACGGATCCGACCCGCCCGTCTGCAGGCGGCCTTAAAAAAAAAAAAAATGGACGGTTCACGATGGCGTACTTGTCCTTTTTTCTATCCCCATTGACAGGAATGAGCAATTCCTGGCTGTGAATGGGATCAGAATGGTGCAGAATGAGATGAGCTTTTTCACGCAGTCCGTGTCTGTAGTGTGCCTCGCCACATGGAATAACATGTCTGTGCGTAGTCCTAGAGATAAAATATAATATTTATTGATATACTCCTAAAAACATGTAGCGCAATAAGGGCACCCCTGACCAAGACAACAACAGAAAACAAAAAAGTGCGTCAAAAACTACGCTTAACGGCCGTGACACAGGATCGAGGTATCCTCCAAGTTCCAAAGGAGACACCAGACTGATCTCTGTGCACAGTGGCCAGTTGTAAGTCTAGATATGTAGACTGGGGGTTCTTCTTGGAAGCATAAGGTGCGGCTCGTTAAACGAGAATAATTACTGGCATATCACCCCCTAGGTCCCGACGGACAGTAAGGCACTAGTCATGGCTCACTGATCATAGCCATCTACGGGTGTTGAGACCTATTTTTGCATATATCTATTTGCAACTTCATGCATTTTCGAATGCTTGTGTATATTACTTCAACGTGTTTCCCCGAGAATTCTCGCAGCGCGATGGGGACCCGTGCCCCTGTAGAGACCTGTGGCTCACCTGCTCCCGGCGTCTTCCGCCTCTGCTATGCCCTGGCCTCCGGCACATGCACAGAGCAGAGCCAGCCTGTCACTACTGACATTTCTGTGCCGGCCTCTGCGAGACCCCGCACAGAAATAGAACATGCCGCGATTTGTTTTCCGCGCGTGTTTTCACGCAGACAAATTGTGGCTGTGTGCATAGGATTACGTTTTGTAAAGCAACTCTATGCAGGTGGGCACGGGCAAAAATTCGGTGGGAAATCCCGCTGCGGAATTTCCGCCCGTGTGCAGGGGGCCTAACACAGATCGAAGAAGAAGACCCTTTCCGCTCTCAAACAAATATCAAAAAAAGGTTCTGCGTTCTAGGAGTGAGGGTGAAGAACTGTGTACAGAAAGCCAATGTTATATCGATAAATGTATCATCGAAGGACACTTACGTGGAAGGAGGGGGGTATGATAAACAAAAAACCCCTCCTCGTAGTGCCCTCAGGGAATGCAAATCCACGCAGACTGTTCGGATAAGGAATATATCTTTATTCAAATGTCGACGCGTTTCGGTGCTAAAAGACACCTTTCTCAAGCCAGCATATAGATCCAAACATATAATACACAAATTTATATAGTCAAAAATAAAATCCGCTCTCGGACACTCACTTTTATCACCTCACTTGTACCACATGACACAGTAGAATAGATACATTCAGCAGACAGAGCTGACAGGCAATGATTTTATGAGAGTTAACCCCTCAGATGCTGCAGCTGTGCAACACACATACAGAAAATTGACATGACAGCTTTGCACAGTGCATCCACATGAGACAATACATGTATGACAATTATGGAGGGGACCAGGATGATGTTCGGGGACACTACACCTGCAGGCAAAGTTACCAACCACCTCTGTTATGGCGCAGGGATTTCGGTCCCGTGTGACCCCGGCCTGATTCACACAGACGTACATTGGCCGAGTTTTCACGCCCGGCCATCCCTCTTGCAGTTTGCAGTTTGTGCGCCGTAGAAAGAGAACGCACTGAAAGATGGCGGAATGTTGTTTTTTTTCCATTTCTTTCCACTTAGAATTTTTCAAAAATTTTTCAGTACATTATATGGTACAATAAATAGCACCACTGAAAAATACAACTTGTCCCGCAAAGAGAAAAACAAACCCTCATGCAGCGACGTCGATAGATAAATAAAGGCGTTACGATTTTTCTAAAGGGAGGAAAAAACAAAAATGGAAAAAAGCAAAAAAGCTCTGTCACTAAGGGGTTAAATCCATAGCATGAGGATTGTTCACCATGTTGTGGATTTTCAGCACAAATTTCACCTTTTTAAATGAGGAAGTGAAATCCATGTCAAAATCCTCATGATACATTGAGGCTGAATTCTTTTAAACCCATGCTCCCATGACCCTATTCACTACCATGTGAGTGCGAGGTCACAAGCCTTGCCAGGGCTAAAAGTTACCCTGTAGTTCTAGCCTAAGGACCGTTTTACACGGGCCGAGAAATCGTTGAGCTTCCCGCAATCAGCGAGGATTTGAACAATTATCATTCAATCTAAATGCATGAACAATGACTGATAGATTCGTCTGTCGTTCAGCTTCTATAGGCATAAAAACTGATTGATGGATCGGCCCGAGTAAACAGGCAGTCATTCATCTATGAACGACTGCCCGTTTACTGTGAATGGAGGCGGGCGGGCTGGTACTAACTTGGCCAGCTCTACCTCCATTCACTAACGATGATCACTCCTGTGTAAGAGCACAAGAACGATCATTGCTGGGACGACCTGTTGAGCATCTGTGTCTACAGGGTTCCTTTAGACGAGCATATTTTAGCACGTTTTTGCCTGCAGGGAAATACTGTGTACAAGACATGGAAAATAGAACCCATTGACTTCAATGGGTTGCTTCTCATTTCTCTTGGGCGCAAAAAAATAGTACCTGCTCTATGTTGTGCGCTCCAAAGAGGCCCATAGAGGTCTATGAGAGGTGTGCAAATGTGCACATATGTACGTGTGCATATGCGCAAAACACTAAGCAAAGCCGTGCACACCGGCACCTCCTTTGACTTAATAGCTATTTAAATCAGATTGGAGTGATTCACTGTGAACTTGCCTGCGCAAATATGCACGGTATTTTAGATTACGCTTATTCCAGGGCAACAAGGACACTTTCTAACATCGTTGATTGCTTTTTAGCTATCAAATGACAGCTGTAGCTCACAAGACTGCACACAACTCCATTTTTCTTTCTGTTGGCAGCTGTCACCTGCAGCTGTAAAATCGATTATTTGAGTTACAGAATGACCCCATGGAGGCCAGGACTAATACACAAAACTACTGGCATGAGGAGGGTAGTATGACAGCTCGCTCTTCCTGGTACTTGTTTACTTGGCAGCATGCGTGCATTAGGGCGGTCACCCGGAATTATCCAGTCACTAGGTAAAAAAAACACAACATGAAGCTGCCAGCGGTAGGGTCATATGGGGATATGTGTTCTTGGAAACTCGTTTGCAGCTATTTCTTGGCTATCGAGGGGTAGATAAATGTCACCGAGCTCACAGACAAAACAGAAAGGAAATGCTGGAGCCTGAGTTCTGAGAAAGTTAGAGAGGAGTTACACATGAGGATAATAATCTCGCCTTTGCATTGGTCACAAATGCAGCAGAGTTTAACTTTTAATTATTTTACAATAGCATTTTGTTGTTTTAGCATAACAATGGCTTTTCAATGGCTTAAGATAAGATAACTCATCAAAAGTTATCACAGTCAAGTTAAACTTTTTACATCTGTATTTTCTTGCTTCTTTAACACACTGATGAGATCTGCCATCCATGTACGGTGGATGTGCATGGGGTATGCGTGGGCTGGCTCAGGGGCTAAACCTGCTCCATACACCGTGGGTGTCAACTGTTTTTGACAGCTGACACCTGTCTGCAACAGCCATGATTGGAGATAACTCCAATCACAACAGTTAAACCCTTCAGATGCTACTTGTCAATTCAGACAGTGGCATTTAAATGACAGAGGGATCTTCTGCTTTCCGAACAGGCCTCCCAATATTGTTTCTGTCATTTAGTGATCATTCACATCACAGTCTTTCACATTTTGGGGCATGGCAACAGTCAATTTTGTGTACATTACATGTCAGTATATCACACCACTTAATATAATATATGTTACTGTGGAGCCCCCAGTTTAATTGGTGTATCCTGCGGTAATATCTTGTCTCTCTCTGTGTCTCTCAAGAGTGTGTCTCTCTCTTTGTCTCTCGAGTGTGTCTCTCTCTATCTGCCGTGTGTGTCTCTCTCTGACTGCCGTGCATCTGTCTCTCTATCTGTCTCCCGTGTGTGTGTATCTGTCTCTGTGTCTCTCTCTGCCTGCCATGTGTTTTTCTCTCTCTGCCACATGTCTCTCCCTGTCTGCCACATGTCTCTCTCTGTCTGCCACATGTCTCTCTTTGTCTGCCATGTGTGTCTCTCTCTGTCTCTTTTTCTCTCTGCTGTGTGCGTCTCTCTCTGTGCACCATGTGTGTCTCTCTCTGTGTGCCATGTGTGCCTCTTTCTCTGTGTTTCTTTCTCTGTCTGCTGTGTGTCTCTGTCTCTCTTTGCCTGCAGTGTGTATGTCTCTCTCTGCCTGCCATGTGTGTGTCTCTCTCCCTCTGTCTGCTGTGTGTGTCTTTCTCAGTTTCTTTCTCTGTCTGCTGTGTGCGTCTCTCCCTGTGCACCATGTGTGTGTCTCTCTCTCTGTGCTATTTGTGCCTCTTTCTCTGTCTGCTGTGTGTCTCTGTCTCTCTCTGCCTGCCGTGTGTAGGTCTCTCTCTGCCTGCCATGTGTGTGTGTCTCTCCCTCTGTCTGCTGTGTGTGTCTTTTTCTGCTTCTTTCTCTGTCTGCTATGTGTGTCTCTTTCTCTCTGTGTCTCCCTCTGTCTGCCATGTGTGTCTCTGTCTCTGTGTGTCTCTCACTGCCTGCTCTCTGTGTGTCTGTCTCTCTGTGTCTACCGTGTGTGTGTCTCTCTTTCTCCATCACTCTGTCTGCCATGTGTGTCTCTCTCTATGTGTGTGTCTCTCAGTCTGCCGTGTGTCTCTCTTTCTGTGTCTCTGTCTTCCATATATGTCTCTGTCCGTGTGTATCTTTCTGTCTGCCATGTGTGTGTGTGTCTCTCTCTGTTGGTGGCTGTGTGTCTGTCTCTCTCTCTGTGTCTCTGTCTCTGTGTGTGTCTCTTTCTGTCTCGCTCTCTCTCCAAATCTCTGTCTGTGTGTGTCTCTCTCTATCTGTTCCATGTGTGTGTCTCTCTCTGTGCCTTTTTGTCTCTCTCTCTCTCTCCCTCTGTGTGTCTCCCTCTCCCTCTGTGTCTTGCTCTCCCTCTGTGTCTTGCTCTCCCTCTGTGTGTCTCGCTCTCTCTGTCTCCCTCTCCCTCTGTGTGTCTCCCACTCCCTCTCTGTGCCTCTCTCTCCCTCTGTCTCTCTCTCTCCATGTCTCTCTCTCCCTATGTGTGTGCCTGTGTGTGTATGTATGTGCCTCTCTCTGTGTCTCTCTCTCCCTCTATGTGTGTCTCTCTCTTTCTCTCTCCCTCTGTGTGTCTCTTTCTCTCTCCCTCTGTGTGTGTGTCTCTCTCTCCCCCTCTGCGTGTGTCTCTCTCCCCCTGTGTGTGTCTCTCTCTGTCCCTCTGTGTCTCTCTCTCTCCCTCTGTGTGTGTGTCTCTCCCACATTCTGTGTGTGTCTCTCTTTCTCTCCCTCTGTGTGTGTCTCTCTTTCTCTCCCTCTGTGTCTCTCTCTCCCTCTGTGTGTCTCACTCTCCCTCTGTGTATGTGTCTCTCTCCCTCTGTGTCTCTCTCTCCCTGTGTGTGTGTGTCTCTCTCCCTCTGTGTGTGTGTTTCTCTCTCCCTGTGTGTGTGTCTCTCTCTCCCTCTGTGTGTCTCTCTTCCTCTGTGTGCATGTCTTTCTCTCTCTCTCTCTCTGTGTCTGTCTGCTGTGTGTGTGTCTCTCTCATTCTGTGTGTGTGTGTGTGTCTCTCTCTCTGTGTCTCTGTCAGCTGTGTGTGCCTCTCCCTCTGTGTGTGTGTGTCTCCCTCTCCCTCTGTGTGCCATTGCTTTTTCTTTTCTTCTACCATTGACAGAGCTTTATGAGAGTTTGTCTTTTTGGCAGGATAAGTTGTATTTTTTATTGGTATCATTTTGGGGTACATAGAATTTATTGACATTTATTGCTTTTTTGAGGGAAAGGGAGGTGACAAAAAAAAACTGTGTGTTATTGTGTTTTATGGTGTTTGCAGTGCGGAATAATTAAAGTACAGGATAGTCGCATGTGTCATCATCACAGTTACAGCAATGCCAATTATGTAATTCCATAATATTATGTAAGGGAAACCTGCATTTTTTTTTTTACTTTAGACTTTTTTTCTGAACAAATGTGTGCCAATATGATGACTAGCTAAAGTAACTAAACCTAAAATTACATTTTTGTGCTAAAAAAATCACTCTAAGGGCGCCCACCCACTGGCGTTTTTTTTCACTGCGAAATTCGCAGGTTTTTTTTTTCTGCAGGGGGTCTATGGGACTTGTAATGTAAAAATCGCGATCGCGCAAAATCGCGATTTACCGCAATATCGCGATTTTGCGCGATCGCAATTTTAGCTTTGCATGTCCCATAGCCCAAAGACCCCTGCAGAAAAAAAAACCACTGCGAATTTCGCAGTAAAAAAACGCTAGTGGGTGGGCACCCTTAGGGTGCCTACCCACTGGCGTTTTTTTTCCCTGCGAAATTCGCAGCATTTTTTTTCTCCTGGGGTCTATGGGACTTGTAATGTTAAAATCGCGATCGCGCAAAATCGCAATTTTAACGCCAGTGGGTAGGCACCCTCAGGCTTGCTACCCATGAGCGAGCATGATGTAGGCTGTGAAACTTGGTCTGATATCACGCTCATGCACATGCAATGGCCCTGTGGATGTGAGATGTTTTTTGTCAGAAACACCTCCCATCACTTCAGTACAGTTGCGATCCTCAGCAGGTGCTTCCCATTGTTCTCAATGTGCTTTATGGCCCCATTGAAAACAATGGGCGATGTGTTCATTACAAGGGAACGCCCAAAGATAGGACATGTCACAAATTTTGACCGCACCACAATGCAATGTAGGAAAAAAATGCTCATGTATGTGACCCCATTCAAAAGAATGGTTTCATATTTGTGTAAGACTTGTGTGGCTCTCGTGCGATTTTTCACAATTTTGTGAAAGCTGCCCAAGTCCGGTGACGGACAAGCACATTTCGGGTGCATTCATGCATCTGTAATACATATTGTTGTGGTATCTGCAATAGGTCGTATGTAAAAAACAAAAAAAAACAAAAAAAACAAAACTTTGGTTTATTGCACGCTGGTGGCTAATCTAATAAACGACACCAACTGCAATATGTCATATATCAACAGACTAATGAGAAACCGTCAAATTCCCTCTCTTCCTATAGGATGAATCAAGATGACGGGGGCAAAGTAGAAATGCTTTTTGTCTCTCCTGTAAAGTTTGATCGAGTTGACATATAACTATTGCAGTTACCACAATGATATGAGTGTCCCGGCCTGATTTTGCGTCTCCTGACTTGAACTACGAGTGTCATAGATTCATATGATGCTCAGAGTTTCGATCATAAGACCCGCAGTCTAATTGCGGATTTTGATGCGGATTTGCAAGCAGGTTTTAAGCCATTTTCAATTCTGCATCAAAGTCAATAAGAACATGTGCATTTTGGTGCGGAATTTACCGTGGCTTTTGCAGTGCATCGTGTGGCCTGTGTGAAAGGTCCCTTACATTGGACACAGCACTTCTTCGGAAGCCCATTGATTTCAGAGAATTGCATCCCCTTTTTTACGGGATCCTGATATAGTACTGAGGGATTGCAGTGTACCTATCATCTAACAGAACTGTTTTTGCTGTTGCATTTATATTTGCTTCATTCTGACATTCAGCCTTTTTGCACAGAACATCATGACTCGGATCAGAAGCTTAACCTGACAGCAGTAACAATTTGTAACGTAAGATGTCTGTACACAGACTGATCATATTTCTGACCTAAGCTCCAGTGAAGATTATTTGTGCTGTCAGCAATTCATCATGGATTAAAATTAGACAGAAACACTGATACAGTCTGTTTATTTATATGGGAAGTAATATCAATATTTTTATTTGATTCTCATTGGGTATAATAGAAGTTACATGCTACACTGAATTACTGATTGGTTTACTGATACTTTGTCATTTTGCATGTGACAAGGTGCCCATGTGCAAACAAGGTGACCTCTGTGGATGGGACCTTACACTTATGTATGAATGTGAGTGAATGAGTGAAGATACTGCTGGTCTTGCTTTATAGGAGCTGGACTGGGGTGTGTTGGGACCCAAAAGGAACATTATTATCTTATGGAGGCTACAAATGGAAATTATTACTTTGTGTAGGGAGTACTGAAGTACTGAAAGGAGGGGGTAGCAACAGGATAATGAGAGTGAGAAGAAATGAGTAGTTACTGGAAGAAGTCTTCATGGCAGTCTGGACTGGGGTACAGAAAAAAAAGGACGTCACCAATCAGAAAAGATATCACCTCTGATCAATGCAAGTAACAGCACTGTAATAACTCTATAGAGCCATTATAGAGCAATTATTTAAAGCCATATTACAGCTAAACTGCTGTATTTAAGCCTGCTGTCTTTGTCTTATCAATATGCTGACTCACACCTGTCAGTCACCCCTGGCTAGTACTGAGATTGGATAGGGAATTTTCCCCTAGCTCAGGATTGGTGTAGAAGAAAGGTATAAAGGGTAAAGAGTGGGCGGGGTTATCAAGTCTAGTCCTGGAACCTAGCCAGGGAGGAAGTCTAGTCCAGAGATAGAGACTGGAGAGAACCAGGAGACCATCTTAATTCCAAAGCCAGTGCGGTGGGAAGCTAGAACATCTAAGTGTGAGTACTAACACAGCCGGAATTGTTAGAAGGAACAGAAGACAAAAGAGAAAGAGAGAGAGAAAAGGAAGGAAAGGTTAATAGAGAAAGAAGCAGAAACAAGCAGTGTCAAGCCAGCAAGCAAGTAACAATTTAACCCTTTATAGTCCAAGTCAGCTAATTGAATCTGTAGTGAATGATGCATGTGGATTCTGTGATCTACACCTAGTGAATATAATGCAAGTGATGTAACTACTGCAACGTCAAGTACTCTCATTCTCTGCAATAAAGAGTTATAAGTTGTTTCACCATCTTAAAGTCTACTGCCTGCAGTGCTTCCCGCCAGCTATACCACCTACACTGAGGTACTGCACAACACTACAGGAGTAAGGACTATTACCCCTATTATTGTTTAGTTCTCCATTTTTTATATTTATTATTTTTGTCCAGAATGGGTCCCTACTAGAGATGAGCGAGCCTACTCGGCCACGCCCCTTTTTCGCTCGAGCGCCGTGGTTTTCGAGTACTTCCGTACTCGGGTGAAAAGATTCGGGGGGCGCCGTGGGTGAGTGTGAGTGGTTGTAGCGGGGAGTGGGGGGGAGAGGGAGAGAGAGAGGGCTCCCCCCCTGTTACCCCCCGATCCGCCCCCTCCCCCCGCCCCCCGGCGCCCCCCCAATCTTTTCACCCGAGTACAGAAGTACTCAAAAATCGCGGTGCTCGATTGAGTAATTACTCGAAACGAGTATACTCGCTCATCTCTAGTCCCTACCCATATACGGACTGGCGTCAAAACAAACTAACCTCTTATGTTACAAAAAAAAAACTGTCCCACCTTGCTTTCTTGCGCTGCAGTCTTGGTCCCATAAGCAGGTATACTCACAAGCCTTCACATTGCCATCCGGCTACTTTGGCTTTAGTTAGACACATATATTTCAAATGCAGGAGTCCGGCTATTGTGAAGAACCTCGCTTTTATTCCAATAACTTCGTGCTCATACAGACAAACAGAGTACGCGTTTCAGTTCGCAGAACCTTGCTCACCTTGTATGAGCACGAAGTTTTTGGAATAAAAGCGAGGTTCTTCACAATAGCCGGACTCCTGCATTTGAAATATATGTGTCTAACCTCTTATGTTGCCTGACTCCACAGGTAGCAGGTTATTACAACTGCCTGTTTATTTATTTTAACCACTGGCTGTAGATCAGCCCATAGACCACTATTATTGTCATCTGTCAGGAGGAGCAGTAGAGGCACCGTGACTAGCATCTCAATTTTGCCCCGCTGCTTAAATGTCTCTTAGGTCTGCATCGCTGAACAATTAAGAGGGCAGCCAGGAAGATGCAGAGGGACTTGGGGGCACCAGATGGGCATTGTACTTTGTAGAGGAGGATGCAAAGAGGGCACTATTATCTTATAGGGAAACTAAAGGGGCACTATTACTTTGCTTGGGGGCACTGTTGTAGTTTCAATTGGTACCATTTTGCAGTGCATGTGACTCTTTAACTGCTCTTTGTTACATTTTTTGAGATATATGAAAAATATCAATTCTGGCATTGTCCTTTTTTATGCCATTCACCATGCATTTTAACAGGAAGTGTTCCTGGAGTATTAAGATGGTTCTGGACTACTACCTGGAGACTGTACTGTGGGTTTAGCAAAGCCCTGGGTAATAGATAGTCTGCTGTTGTGACCATAGACTGTGAGAGCATCAACCCAAGGTGCTCTGACAAGTTCAGGTCATGTGAGTTGCTCTGTGAGAGTGACAGACTGTAACCAGTATGCTGTATACCTTCCTTTGAAACAGTTCCATTACCAATAGTAATTGCTAAGCTCTGTACTAGAGATGAGCGAACGTACTCGCATAAGCACTACTCGTCCGAGTAATGTGCTTTATCCGAGTACCTCTATGCTCGTGCTGAAAGATTCGGGACGCGCTGCGGAGCGGGGAGCTGCAGGGGAGAGCGGGGAGGAACGGAGGGGAGATCTTTCTCTCCTTCTCTCCTGCCCGCTCTGCCCCGCTCCCCGCTGCGACTCACCTGTCAGCAGCGGAGCGCCCCGAATCTTTCAGGACGAGCAGAGAGATACTCGGATAAAGCACATTACTCGGACGAGTAGTGCTTATCCGAGTACGTTCGCTCATCTCTACTCTGTACCTATTGTACCTGTTACTACAAAATGTTGCTTCTCCTTTTGGAGTAAAGTTAATTCAAGTTTACTGCTGCATCTGCCTCTTCACTGCACCATCCTCGAATGGGATCCTGTAATAAGGGTCAAGAGCCTCACACAGAACTTGCCCCACTTATCGGGATGTTAACCGTGAAAAGGCAAGAAAATGAACCCTATGTTCAACTCTTGCAGTGTAAGGCTTCATTCCCACAAGCGTATATTGGCTGCCATTTTCACGGCCGGCTGATATACGCTACTATCTGGGGCATAAAAGCTTATGAATGGGCGCACAAATCTAACGTTTGTGTGCCCATTCACATGGCATGGGCCCCGACGCATATATACCGAGGCTGCCATGTCATTGAGCCTTCCCTCCCCCTCACCGGCTCACCTCTTCTCTCCTCCACTTCAGCTGATTGAAATGGGAGGGGGCGGAGCTAAGTGCCACCCCATCCCACCTACTCCTATTGTTGGCAGCGGACAAGGGGTGGGAGCTTAGCTCCGCCCCTTGTCCGCAACCAGCAATGGGAGAAGACGGCGTGTGGCTCCGCCCTCGCCCCTCCCATTGGAATCACCCAGATGGTGGGGGAGAAGAGGGAGGGAGTGTAGCAGTCACGCTGCTAAACTCCCTCCAACTTCCCTTCTCTGTCTGCTGTCATTGGCTCCCATAGGAGCCCATGCAGCGGCCAACGTATTCTGGCCCAAAAGATAGTTCCAGTAAAAAAGCCTGGTGCTATATCGGCCAGACGGGCAATTTTCCGATGTGGGAATATGGCCATGTAATCTGATGCACTGAAATCCAATGCATCAGATCGCAGCATATATCAGCCGACCGCGAAAACGGCGAGCCAATATACGCTTGTGGGAAAGAGTCTTCAATCATATTCAGATGAGGGTATTAACTAGAGATGAGCGAACGTACTCGTCCGAGCTTGATGCTCAATCGAATATTAGCGTGTTCGGGATGCTCGTTATTCGTAACGAGCACCACGCGATGTTCAGGTTACTTTCAGTTTCATCTCTGAGACGTTAGCGCGCTTTTCTGGCCAATAGAAAGACAGGGAAGGCATTACAACTTCCCCCTGCGACGTTCAAGCCCTATACCACCCCCCTGCAGTGAGTGGCTGGCGAGATCAGGTGTCACCCGAGTATAAAAATTGGCCCCTCCCGCGGCTCGCCACAGATGCATTCAGACATAGCTCAGGGAAAGTGCTGCTGATGCTGGCGCTGCTGTAGGTAGAGTGTTAGGAGTATTTTAGGCTTCAAGAACCCCAACGGTCCTTCTTAGGGCCACATCTAACCGTATGCAGTAGTGTGGAGGCTGCTTTTTGCAGTGTTGCACTTTTTTTTTTTTTGTATATCGGCCGTGCAGAGCATTGCGCCCTGCAGTAATTATACATACTCCAGGGTCAGAAGTGCTGGTTAGGCAGGGACAGAAGACATATATTGCAAAAGCATTTGGGGAAAAAAATCTATTTGGGCTGCCTGTGACTGTCCTCAGTGTTCTGGGTCTGTGCTGGGTGTAGTAGTCCTCCAAATTCATACGCAGCCAGCTAAGTGTTACAGCAGGCTTGCGCAAAATTATTTCCTGGCTCTGTCTGGGCTGTTAAATCACCGCTGTATTGCAGTCCACAGTGCGCAGAGAGAGAAGAGATATATTGATTGAATATAGGCAGTGGGCCTTAGCAAAAACATTTGGGGAAAAAAATCTATTTGGGCTGCCTGTGACTGTCCTCAGTGTTCTGGGTCTCTGCTGGGTGTAGTAGTCCTCCAAATTCATACGCAGCCAGCTAAGTGTTACAGCAGGCTTGCGCAAAATTATTTCCTGGCTCTGTCTGGGCTGTTAAATCACCGCTGTATTGCAGTCCACAGTGTGCAGAGAGAGAAGAGATATATTGATTGAATATAGGCAGTGGGCCTTAGCAAAAACATTTGGGGAAAAAAATCTATTTGGGCTGCCTGTGACTGTCCTCAGTGTTCAGGGTCTCTGCTGGGTGTAGTAGTCCTCCAAATTCATACGCAGCCAGCTAAGTGTTACAGCAGGCTTGCGCAAAATTATTTCCTGGCGTTCCGTAAACGAAGTCAGCCTCCAACCACAGGCCAATAAGCGGCACATTTAATTACAGCGTTCTGTTTCTGCATTACTGGTAATACAGCATGCTGAGGGGTAGGGGTAGGCCTAGAGGACGTGGACGCGGCCGAGGACGCGGAGACCCAAGTCAGGGTGTGGGCACAGGCCGAGCTCCTGATCCAGGTGTATCGCAGTCGACTGCTGCGGGATTAGGAGAGAGGCACGTTTCTGGCGTCCCCACATTCATCGCACAATTAATGGGTCCACGCGGGAGACCTTTATTAGAAAATGAGCAGTGTGAGCAGGTCCTGTCGTGGATGGCAGAAAGTGCATCCAGCAATCTATCGAACACCCAGAGTTCTGCGCCATCCACTGCTGCAACTCTGAATCCTCTGGCTGCTGCCCCTCCTTCCTCCCAGCCTCCTCACTCCATTACAATGACACATTCTGAGGAGCAGGAACACTCCCAGGAACTGTTCTCGGGCCCCTGCTCAGATTGGGCAGCAGTGGTTCCTCTCCCACCAGAGGAGTTTATCGTGACTGATGCCCAACCACTGGAAAGTTCCCGGGGTCCGGGGGATGAGGCTGGGGACTTCCGGCAACTGTCTCAAGACTTTTCAGTGGGTGAGGAAGACGATGACGATGAGACACAGTTGTCTATCAGTGAGGTAGTAGTAAGGGCAGTAAGTCCGAGGGAGGAGCGCACAGAGGATTCGGAGGAAGAGCAGCAGGACGATGAGGTGACTGACCCCACCTGGTTTGCTATGCCTACTGAGGACAGGTCTTCAGAGGGGGAGGCAAGGGCAGCAGCAGGGCAGGTTGCAAGAGGCAGTGCGGTGTCCAGGGGTAGAGGCAGGGCCAGACCAAATAATCCACCAACTGTTTCCCAAAGCACCCCTTCGCGCCATGCCACCCTGCAGAGGCCGAGGTGCTCAAAGGTCTGGCAGTTTTTCACTGAGAGTGCAGACGACCGACGAACAGTGGTGTGCAACCTTTGTCGCGCCAAGATCAGCCGGGGAGCCACCACCAACAGCCTCACCACCACCAGCATGCGCAGACATATGATGGCCAAGCACCCCACAAGGTGGGACAAAGGCCGTTCACCACCTCCGGTTTGCACCGCTGCCTCTCCCCCTGTGCCCCAACCTGCCACTGAGATCCAACCCCCCTCTCAGGACACAGGCACCACCGTCTCCTGGCCTGCACCCACACCCTCACCTCCGCTGTCCTCGGTCCCATCCACTAATGTCTGTCAGCGCACCGTCCAGCCGTCGCTAGCGCAAGTGTTTGAGCGCACGTACGCCGCCACGCACCCGCATGCTCAAGCGTTAAATGTGCACATTGCCAAATTTATCCGCCTGGAGATGCTGCCGTATAGGGTTGTGGAAACGGAGTCTTTCAAAAATATGATGGCGGCGGCAGCCCCGCGCTACTCAGTTCCCAGTCGCCACTACTTTTCCCGATGTGCCGTCCCAGCCCTGCACGACCACGTCTCCCGCAACATTGTACGCGCCCTCACCAACGCGGTTACTGCCAGGGTCCACTTTACAACGGACACGTGGACAAGCACAGGCGGGCAGGGCCATTATATCTCCCTGACAGCACATTGGGTGAATTTAGTGGAGGCTGGGACAGAGTCAGAGCCTGGGACCGCTCACGTCCTGCCCACCCCCAGAATTGCGGGCCCCAGCTCGGTGCTGGTATCTGCGGCGGTGTATGCTTCCTCCACTAAACCACCCTCCTCCTCCTCCTCCTCCTCCTACGCAACCTCTGTCTCGCAATCAAGATGTGTCAGCAGCAGCACGTCGGCAGCAGTCGGTGTCGCGCGGCGTGGCAGCACAGCGGTGGGCAAGCGTCAGCAGGCCGTGCTGAAACTACTCAGCTTAGGAGATAAGAGGCACACGGCCCACAAACTGCTGCAGGGTCTGACAGAGCAGACCGACCGCTGGCTTGCGCAGCTGAGCCTCCAACCGGGCATGGTCGTGTGTGACAACGGCCGTAACCTGGTGGCGGCTCTGCAGCTCGGCAGCCTCACGCACGTGCCATGCCTGGCCCACGTCTTTAATTTGGTGGTTCAGCGCTTTCTGAAAAGCTACCCCCGCTTGTCAGACCTGCTCGGAAAGGTGCGCCGGCTCTGCGCACATTTCCGCAAGTCCCACACGGACACTGCCACCCTGCGCACTCTGCAACATCGGTTTAATCTGCCAGTGCACCGACTGCTGTGCGATGTGCCCACACGGTGGAACTCAACGCTCCACATGTTGGCCGGGCTCTATGAGCAGCGTAGAGCTATAGTGGAATACCAACTCCAACATGGGCGGCGCATTGGGAGTCAGCCTCCTCAATTCTTTTCAGAAGAGTGGGCCTGGTTGGCAGACATCTGCCAGGTCCTTGGAAAGTTTGAGGAGTCTACCCAGGTGGTGAGCGGTGATGCTGCAATCATTAGCGTGACCATTCCTCTGCTATGCCTCTTGAGAAGTTCCCTGCAAAGCATAAAGGCAGACGCTCTGCGCTCGGAAACAGAGCCGGGGGAAGACAGTATGTCGCTGGATAGTCAGAGCACCCTCCTGTCTATATCTCAGCGCGTTGAGGAGGAGGAGGAGCATGAGGAGGATGAGGAGGAGGGGGAAGAGACAGCTTGGCCCACTGCTGAGGGTACACATGCTGCTTGCCTGTCATCCTTTCAGCGTGTATGGCCTGAGGAGGAGGAGGAGGAGGATCCTGAAAGTGATCTTCCTAGTGAGGACAGCCATGTGTTGCGTACAGGTACCCAGGCACACATGGCTGACTTCATGTTAGGATGCCTTTCTTGTGACCCTCACGTTGCACGCATTCTGGCCACTACGGATTACTGGGTGTACACACTGCTCGACCCACGGTATAAGGAGAACCTTTCCACTCTCATACCCGAAGAGGGAAGGGGTTCGAGAGTGATGCTATACCACAGGACCCTGGCGGACAAGCTGATGGTAAAATTCCCATCCGACAGCGCTAGTGCCCGAAGGCGCAGTTCCGAGGGCCTGTAGCAGGGGAGGCGCGGAGATCAGGCAGCATGTACAGCACAGGCAGGGGAACACTCTCTAAGGCCCTGGACAGTTTTATGGCTCCCCAGCAAGACTGTGTCACCGCTCCCCAGTCAAGGCTGAGTCGGCAGGAGCACTGTAAAAGGATGGTGAGGGAGTACGTAGCCGATCGCACGACCGTCCTCCGTGACGCCTCTGCCCCCTACAACTACTGGGTGTCGAAGCTGGACACGTGGCCTGAACTCGCGCTGTATGCCCTGGAGGTGCTTGCTTGTCCTGCGGCTAGTGTCTTGTCAGAGAGGATGTTTAGTGCGGTTGGGGGAATCATCACAGATAAGCGTACCCGCCTGTCAACCGACAGTGCCGACAGGCTTACACTCATTAAGATGAACAAAGCCTGGATTTCCCCAGACTTCTCTTCTCCACCAGCGGACAGCAGCGATACCTAAGCAATACGTAGGCTGCACCTGCGGATGGAAGCATCGTTCTCTATCCCCATCAAAAACGGGGACCTTTTTGCTTCATCAATCTGTGTATAATATTCCTCCTCCTCCTCCTGCTCCTCCTCCTGAAACCTCACATAATCACGCCGAACGGGCAATTTTTCTTAGGCCCACAAGGCAAAGTCATATAATTTTTCTAAACAATTTTTATACGTTTCAATGCTCATTAAAGCGTTGAAGCTTTCACCTCAACCAATTTTTATTTTTAACTGGGCTGCCTCCAGGCCTAGTTACCAATTAAGCCACATTAACCAAAGCGATTAATGGATTTCACCTGCCCTCTTGGTTGGGCATGGGCAATTTTTCTCAGGTACATTAGTACTGTTGGTACACCAATTTTGGGGGGCCCTCGCCTACAGTGTAATCAAATGAATTTTTAGCCCACCTGCATTACAGCTGACGTTACATCAGCTGTGTTGGGCACTGCAATGGGATATATTTATGTACCGCCGGTGGGTTCCAGGGAGCCACCCATGCCGTCGGTCCACAGGGAGTTGTAACTGCATGTGTCCACTTCTAAAGAACCCCAGTCTGACTGGGGCATGCAGTGTGGGCTGAAGCCCACCTGCATTATGCACGACATTACCTCAGCTGTGATGGGCAATGCAATGGGATATATTTATGTACCGCCGGTGGCTTCCTGGCACCCACCCATGCTGTGGGTCCACACGGAGTTGTAACTACATCTGTCCACTTCTAAAGAACCCCAGTCAGACTGGGGCATGCAGTGTGGGCCGAAGCCCACCTGCATTAAACATGACATTACCTCAGCTGTGATGGGCACTGCAATGGGATATATTTATGTGCCGCCGGGGGGTTCCAGGGAGCCACCCCTGCTGTCGGTCCACAGGGACTTCACAATAGGGAGTTGTACCTGCCTGTGTCTATGAATTAAAAACCCCAGTCAAGTTGGGGCATGCAGTGTGGGCCGAAGTCCACCTGCATTTAATCGGACGTTACCTCAGCTGTGATGGGCACTGCAATGGGATACGTTTATGTACAGCGGGTGGGTTCCAGGGAGCCACCCATGCTGTGGGTGTACACGGAATTCCCATTGCGGAGTTGTACCTGCCTGTGACTATTTATAAAAAACCGCGGTCTGACTGGGGCATGCAGACACCTTGACAGAATGAATAGTGTGTGGCACATAGGTTCCCCATTGCTATGCCCACGTGTGCAGCTCCTGATGGAGGTGGCACAGGATTGGATTTCTCATTGCTTCTGTACAGCATTGTGGACTATCGCCTCACCCCTTTTATAGGTGGGTCGCTGTCTAGCCATGCCAACCCTCTGCAGTGTGTGCCTGCTTTTCCTCTGGCAGACGCACTTATAAATAGACATGAGGGTGGTGTGGCATGAGTGTAGCTGAAGGCTGCGCAGGGACACTTTGGTGTGCGCTGTGGACACTGCGTCGTGCGGGGGGGGGGGGGGGGGGTTGGCAGCATGTAACCCAGGAGAAGTGGCAGCGGAGTGCCGGTATTGTGGCTTAATAGTGGGACCTGGGAACTTGAGATGCAGCCCAACATGTAGCCCGTCGCCTGCCCTATCCGTTTCTGTGTCATTCCCATCACTTTCTTGAATTGCCCAGATTTTCACAAATGAAAACCTTAGCGGAGCATGGGTCATATACAAAAATGCTCGGGTCGCCCATTGATTTCAATGGGGTTCGTTATTCGAAACGAACCCTCGAGCATCGCGAAATGTTCGTAACGAGTAACGAGCACCCGAGCATTTTGGTGCTCGCTCATCTCTAGTATTAACCCAATTTTTCCTTATTGATTAAATCAATTGATTAATAGCCAGCACATATAACGCAGCCCCTTCCTGAGAAATGGCTGGCTAGAGTATAAATAATACAATGTCTAAAGAAAGATAAGGACAATACTAAATTGAAAATGAAGAAAGATAAAAAACCAGAAAAATTAGGTACAATAGTATGCAAAGTGCATTTTGCCTCTTAATGGGTAATGGGGTGCACAAGCAATAAAAAAGGAATTAGATGCAGACAATTAGTAGTTGTAAATGGTAATATATTGAGTGGTTATTTAAAATTACGTAAAAAAGAATATAGTAATTACACAAAAAAAAGAGTATCATAATGATAAAGGCAGGTTTGTTAATGGTAAATGTGTCAAATTAATTACCCAATTAAAAAGAAATTAATGCATTTCTAAAATGAAGCATAAAACAATATGGAAACCATAGTGGTAAAAAGTATAATGTAAAAACCATATTGTCAGTGTGATTGATGCATAATAAGAAAATAATGGATACATCTCTTTTTGGTTTGAAAACTAATAAAAGATGATGGTAATAGAGGTATTAATTTCAAGGACATAATATGATTGGCAAGCGTCAATAAAATAATGCCGTCTTTATATATATATATATATATATATATATATATATATATATATATATATATATATATAATGCTGTCAGATGGTTGTGGGACGTTGATCCCGACAGTTATGTGTGTGTGTGTGTTGTGGAAGTGATTACCTACTATTATAGATCTCAGCAGGCATTTGGGAGCTGTATTCTGGTAGCTTTCTGGGGCAAACTATATCAGACCCTGAGTGCTGAGGCCATTATCTTGGTCAATGCACTTATTATTTAGGGCAAAAGTTTATGTATTCAAATAGACCTAACCATAGGTTATCTGACAGCTCAAGGCTGCAGCACATTTAAGCGAATACTACTTACTCCAGTCACTTTTATCATTTTGGCTGAATAGTAGTATGATCAGAAGCCCCCACTGCCAAATACGCAGCAGCAGTCCTGTTAAGTGCTTACAATAAGCAACACCTCCACCTTTACCCTGCGCATAGATCTCAATCACGCACAACACTTAACAAGGGTGTATAACACGTAACCTATCCACAATCGTCTGATATTCAGTCTTCCTATCTGTTCTAAATACAACCTCCTAACTCACATGACAACTGTGTATCCCTAATGTGAAAATAGGAGTTATCAGTCCGCGCCAAAAATTGACAAAGGACTCTATAGCTCTAGCTCAAGAATCCTGATGAATCAATTGCATATTTTTTGCAATTGAGGAAACGCGTTGATTTTTTGACTACTTCAGGAGCTCATTTTTCTGGAACTTGGCTAATCAGGTATCAGCAACATGGTACCTGTAGTACTTTTGCATTAAATGCCATAAGAGCCATAAGGACCCTTTCATCTGTGGTCCTTGATTGAACAGTAATTACTGTATGTAGACAGACTTATTCTCTATTCAACGGAGTGTTATAGATCCTAAATAACAGGACACATAAACTCCGTTGTTTTTTTTTTCTTTTATAACTAATGACCACAAGCTCTTAACATCATACTCCAAGGTCCACGATCCGATTTGGAGTCTCCTGAGGTTTAAGGGTACGATCTCTTCTTCCAGCTACAACAGCAACCAAGCAGAACATTGATAAACCCTGGAGCAATAAAAGCATACTAGGTGTTTCGTTAAATGTGACTTATTCTAGTCTATCTGGAAGCGACGGAATTATCAAGAGAAACTTTCCTATCAACTTCCCTGTTACTCTATGATAACCCAGTACCTGTATTTAATTGATTAATTGGTTTAGTGGTCAGTATTTGTCGTTGAAACCCATGGGCATAACCTGGGCAATTCTCGACACTCTATGTGTATGAAGTGTTCGTGTTTGTAATAGTGGGTTCCACTTTTTTAAATATCCTTATTACAAGTTAATTTTTAATTTTGCATCAAACAAGTCGTGGGTTTTCTCAGTGAATCCAATGCCGTCTTTATAAGATTAAAATCAAATAAAAATTTGGCATGAGAAAAGCCAAAATGCACTAGTAAAAGTGGACAGCAAAAAAGCAAATTATCCAGCAACTCACTATCATTTTTTATATAGATTGAATTATATGAAATTCTAATGGGGAAAAAAACAATATTGACACAAATTTATATGAATGGCATTAATTTGCACATTAGTGTGACTATAACTAACATTCCTCTAGTTTAAGTAAAAATCAACTAATAATACCAGTATCAACTCCAGTGGGCATTATTAACATTACTTAATGTAGGACACAGGAAGGGTGTTAGATTTAAATGCCGGGCAGAGCTGCTTGCCTGTACGAGTTTTTATTATCCATGGAATTTCTTCTAATTAATTCTAATGAACATAAATCATATTAAATACCAATCTAGTATTATTAGCAGTTATTTTAGTATACAGATGGAGCGCTGAAGGGCATACCATTATTATAGTCAGCACTAGTGTAGATCGCTGGGCAGTGCAGGGGATTTAAATGTTGGGCAGAGCGGGACTCACCAGTGGTGTTGCTGTCTAAGCTCCTGTACTCCAGGAAACTGAAGAATTGGTGGGTTCCTAGAGGGTGGAATGTTAAAGGGCTTTATAGCCCTCAGTATTGGCGGTGTCTTCTTTTTAAGTAGTGCATGCACATTATTGTGGGAACGCCTGAGGGGATCTGGATTAAGAAAG
The DNA here is from genome assembly GCF_035609145.1 of Eleutherodactylus coqui. Classification (NCBI taxonomy): domain Eukaryota; kingdom Metazoa; phylum Chordata; class Amphibia; order Anura; family Eleutherodactylidae; genus Eleutherodactylus; species Eleutherodactylus coqui. Next base: position 64,559,249 of record NC_089839.1, read on the forward strand.
AATGTAAATGTTGGCATTAGTCTGAATAACTTCGCTGGTAAAATTTTTCACGAATGTAAGGAGTTTTCCTAAAAAAACAAGATAATAAGGCTTAACTATGTAAATTGAACAATGAAAATGAAAATTAGTTTGGTGTTCTTTTTTTTTTAAATGACTAAGAATTAAAAATAATATTAATTTTTTTAAACATTTAACTAGAGATGAGCGAACACCAAAATGTTCGGGTGTTCGTTATTCGGAACGAACTTCCCGCGATCCTCGAGGGTTCGTTTCGAACAACGAACCCCATTGAAGTCAATGGGCGACCAGAGCATTTTTGTATTTCGCCGATGCTCGCTAAGGTTTTCATGTGTGAAAATCTGGGCAATTCAAGAAAGTGATGGGAATGACACAGTGACGGATAGGGCAGGCGAGGGGCTACATGGTGGGCTGCATCTCAAGTTCACAGGTCCCACTATTAAGCCACAATAGCGGCAAGAGTGCCCCCCCCCCCCACTGTCAGCATAAAGATCGTCCTCCTCTGGCACAGCTGTAACAGCTGTAGCAGAGAAGAACGATGTTTGCCCATTGAATTCAATGGAGCGGCAATACAGCATGTTCCACTGAATGCAATGGGCTGCCCGCGATCGCAGGATGAATGGTCGGAAAGGGGTTAAATATATAACCCCTTTCCTGCAATTCATCCAGAAATGTGTTACACTAAAAATATATACCGGCGTATAAGGCGACCGGGCGTATAAGACGACCCCCCAACTGTCACCTTATACGCCGGCAATACAGTGGAGCAAAGAATAAAAAGCATTACTTACGTTTTTAGATGATCTGCGGCGCTCCTGCAGGCTGTCACTCCCTCCTAATCCACGGCAGACAAGCTTTCTCTATGAAAGGCTTTAAATCCCTGCCTCCAGAAAGACACGTGCCTTCAGCCAATCACAGCCAATGACAATGATGTCATTGAATGGCTGTGATTGGCTGTGTTTCTGGAGGCGGGGATTTCAAGCCTTGAAATCCCCGCCTCCAGAAACACAGCCAATCACAGCCATTCAATGACATCATTGTCATTGGCTGTGATTGGCTGAAGGCACGTGTCTTTCTGGAGGCAGGGATTTAAAGTCTTTCGTGGAGAAAGCAATACTCTGCCGTGGACCAGGAGGGAGTGACAGCCTGCAGGAGCGCCGCAGATCATCTAAAAACGTAAGTAATGATTTTTATTCTTTGCTCCACTGTATTACCGGCGTATAAGGTGACAGTTGGGGGGTCGTCTTATACGCCCCGTCGCCTTATACGCCGGTATATATTTTTAGTGTAACACATTTCTGGATGACTTGCAGGAAAGGGGTTATATATTTAACCCCTTTCCGACCATTCATCCTGCGATCGCCGGCAGCCCATTGCATTCAGTGGAACATGCTGTATTGCCGCTCCATTGAATTCAATGGGCAAACATCGTTCTTCTCTGCTACAGCTGTTACAGCTGTGCCAGAGAAGAAGGATTTGTCTTCTATATGTTCTCAATGGGGTCAGCGCTGCTGCCGCTGGCCCCATTGAGCGCATATAGAATGCATCCATAGCGAACCGCGGGAGGGGCAGACTTTCATATCAGGCGGACACCTGATCTCCCCAGCCACTCACAGCAGGGGGGTGGTATAGGGCTTAAACGTTGCAGGGGGAAGTTGTAATGCCTTCCCTGTCTTTATATTGGCCAAAAAAAAGCGCTAACGTCTCAGGGAAGAAAGTTTAAGTAACCCGGACACCGCATGGTGTTCGTTACGGATAACGAACATCCCGAACACCCTAATATTCGCACGAATATCAAGCTCGGAAGAACACGTTCGCTCATCTCTACATTTAACCCCTTAGTGATGAAGCCTGTTTGCGCCTTAGTGACGGAGCCAAATTTTGGAAATCTGACATGTGTCACTCATCATACAATAACTCCGTAAAGGTTTTGCATATCCAAGTGATTCTGACATTGTTTTTTCGCCACATATTGTACTTCATTTAGGTGGTAAAAATAAACCGATAGAATTTGTGTATATTTATTAAAAGTACAATATTGGAAGAATTTGGAAAAAAATTGTCATTTTTTCACATTTTCAACTGTAATATCTCAAATATGTGCAAACATACTGTACAAATTTTTGATAGGATATATATTTCCATCTTTTTACTTTATTCTTTATTACATTTGAAAAACTTTCGTGTTTTTTTTAACCATTTAGATGACGTACAAATTTAACATTACTCTTCAGCATTTTGAGGAACATTTTGTTTTCTTATAGCAAGCCAAGTTTGCAAAGGCTCATGAGTGTCAGAATGATAGATACCCCCACAAAAAGACCTCATTTTGAAAACGACACTTCTTAAAGGAGATGTCCCGAGGCAGCAAGTGGGTCTATACACTTCTGTATGGCCATATTAATGCACTTTGTAATATACATTGTGCATTAATTATGAGCCATACAGAAGTTATAAGAAGTTTTATACTTACCTGCTCCGTTGCTGGCGTCCTCGTCTCCATGGAGCCGACTAATTTTTGGCCTCCGATGGCCAAATTAGCCGCGCTTGCGCAGTCCGGGTCTTCAGCTTTCTTCTATGGAGCCGCTCGTGCCAGAGAGCAGCTCCGTGTAGCTCCGCCCCGTCACGTGCCGATTCCAGCCAATCAGGAGGCTGGAATCGGCAGTGGACCGCACAGAAGAGCTGCGGTCCACGAAGGTAGAAGATCCCGGCGGCCATCTTCAGCGGTAAGTATTGAAGACGCCGGACCGCCGGGATTCAGGTAAGCACTGTGCGGGTGGTTTTTTTAACCCCTGCATCGGGGTTGTCTCGCGCCGAACGGGGGGGGGGGTTAAAAAAAAAAAAACCCGTTTCGGCGCGGGACATCTCCTTTAATGTATTCACTGAGGGGGGTCATTAGTATTTTGATCCCACAGTTTCTTTTCAGAAATTAATTCAATTTAGAGCAGAAAAAATAAAATTTCATAGTTTTGCAAATATGTCATTTTAAAGACATATTTTTTTCCTATAGTGCACATGAAAAGGAGGCTTGACACCCCAAAATGGATACCCCTGTTTCTCCCATGTTCAGAGACATACCCATTGTGGCCCTAATCTTATGTCTGGATGTACAACGGGGCCCAAAATGAAAGGAGTAGTCAGAGTCTTTCAGAACAGTAATTTAGCTTGAAGACGTTTTAGGCCCCATAGCAAAAGGAAAAAATTGTGATTTTCATTTTTTTGGCAATGTGGTCATTTTTAAAACAGCTATTTTTGTACAGCACACACATGAATGAAGACTTGCACCCCAAAATGGATACACCTGTTGCTCCCGTGTTCAGAGACATACCTATTTTGGCCCTAATCTTATGTCTGGATGCACAACAGGGCCCAAAATGTACGGAGTGGTCGGTGGTTTTTAGAACAGAAATTTTGCTTGAAGGCCTTTTATGCCCAATAGCACACTTGTAGAGATTAGAGTATCCAAAACCATAGAGAACCCCCACAAGTGACCCCATTTTGAAAACTAGACCCCTTAATGAATTTATCTAGGGGTGTACTGCTCATTTTGACCACACCGTTTTTGAATGAATTCAAGCAAAGCAAAAGGAAAAAATTGTGATTTTAATTTTTTTTGGCAATTCTGTCATTTTAAAAACAGCTTTTTTTCTACAGCACACACATGAAGGAAGACTTGCACACCAAAATGGATATTTCTGTTCGTCCCGTGTTCAGAGACATATCCATTGTGACCCTAATCTTATGTCTGAATGCCCAATGGGGCACAAAATGTGATGGGGGGTAGTTGGTGGCTTTCAGAACAGAAATTTAGCATGAAGGTGATTTAATCCCCATTGCCCACTTGTAGAGCCCTTGAGCGGCCAAAACGACAGAGAACCCCAACAAATGACCCCATTTTGAAAACTAGACCCCTTAATAGAGATGAGCGAGCACCAAAATGCTCGGGTGCTCGTTACTCGAGACGAACTTTTCACGATGCTCGAGGGTTCATTTCGAATAATGAACCCCATTGAAGTCAATGGGCGACCCGAGCATTTTTGTATATCGCCGATGCTCGCTAAGGTTTTCGTTTGTGAAATTCTGGGCAATTCAAGAAAGTGATGGGAACGACACAGCAACAGATAGGGCAGGCGAGGGGCTACATGTTGGGCTGCATCTCAAGTTCACAGGTCCCACTATTAAGCCACAATAGCGGCAAGAGTGCCCCCCCCCTCCCAACAACTTTTACTTCTGAAAAGCCCTCATTAGCAAGGCATACCTTAGCTAAGCACCACACTACCTCCAACAAAGCACAATCACTGCCTGCATGACACTCCGCTGCCACTTCTCCTGGGTTACATGCTGCCCAACCCCCCCCCCACACGACCCAGTATCCACACCGCACACCAAACTGTCCCTGCCCAGCCTTCAGCTACACTCATGCCACGCCACCCTCATGTCTATTTATAAGTGCGTCTGCCAGAGGAAAAGCAGGCACACACTACAGAGGGTTGGCACGGCTAGGCAGCGACCCTCTTTAAAAGGGGCGGGGCGATAGTCCACAATGCTGTACAGAAGCAATGAGAAATATAATCCTGTGCCACCGCCCATCAGGAGCTGCACATGTGGGCATAGCAAGGGGGAACCTATGTGCCACACACTATTCATTCTGTCAAGGTGTCTGCATGCCCCAGTCAGACCGCGTTTTTTTATAAATAGTCACAGGCAGGTACAACTCCGCAATGGGAATTCCGTGTGCACCCACAGCATGGGTGGCTCCCTGGAACCCACCCGCTGTACATAAATGTATCCCATTGCAGTGCCCTGGACAGCAGAGATAACGTCAGATTAAATGCAGGTGGGCTTCGGCCCACACTGCATGCCCCAACCTGACCGGGCTTTTTAATTCATAGACACAGGCAGGTACAACTCCCTATTGTGAAGTCCCTGTGGACCGACAGCATGGGTGGGTGCCAGGAAGCCACCGGCGGTACATAAATATATCCCATTGCATTGCACATCACAGCTGAGGTAATGTCATGTTTAATGCAGGTGGGCTTCGGCCCACACTGCATGCCCCAGTCAGACTGGGGTTCTTTAGAAGTGGACACAGATGCATTTACAACTCCCTGTGGACCCACAGCATGGGTGGCTCCCTGGAACCCACCGGCGGTACATAAATATATCCCATTGCAGTGCCCATCACAGCTGATGTTACGTCAGCTGTAATGCAGGTGGGCTAAAAATCAATTTGATTACACTGTAGGCGAGGGCCCCCAAAAATTGGTGTACCAACAGTATTAATGTACCTGAGAAAAATTGCCCATGCCCAACCAAGAGGGCAGGTGAAACCCATTAATCGCTTTGGTTAATGTGGCTTAATTGGTAACTAGGCCTGGAGGCAGCCCAGTTAAAATAAAAATTGGTTGAGGTGAAAGTTTCAACGATTTAATGAGCATTGAAACGTATAAAAATTGTTTAGAAAAATTATATGACTGAGCCTTGTGGGCCTAAGAAAAATTGCCCGTTCGGCGTGATTATGTGAGGTTTCAGGAGGAGGAGCAGGAGGAGGAGGAGGAGGAATATTATACACAGATTGATGAAGCAAAAAGGTCCCCGTTTTGGATGGTGATAGAGAACGATGCTTCCATCCGCGGGTGCAGCCTACGTATTGTTTAGGTATCGCTGCTGTCCGCTGGTGAAGAAGAGGAGTCTGGGGAAATCCAGGCTTTGTTCATCTTGATGAGTGTAAGCCTGTCGGCACTGTCGGTTGATAGGTGGGTACGCTTATCCGTGATGATTCCCCCAGCCACACTAAACACACTCTCTGACAAGACGCTAGCCGCAGGACAAGCAAGCACCTCCAGGGCATACAGCGCGAGTTCAGGCCACGTGTCCAGCTTCGACACCCAGTAGTTGTAGGGGGCAGAGGCGTCACCAAGGACGGTCGTGCGATCGGCTACGTACTCCCTCACCATCCTTTTACAGTGCTCCCGCCAACTCAGCCTTGACTGTGGATCGGTGACACAGTCTTGCTGGGGAGCCAGAAAGCTGGCAAAGGCCTTGGAGAATGGTCCCCTGCCTGCACTGTACATGCTGCCTGATCTCTGCGCCTCCCCTGCTACCTGGGCCGCGGAAATGCGCTTTCGGCCACTAGCGCTGTCGGATGGGAAGTTTACCATCAGTTTGTCCACCAGCGCCCTGTGGTATAGCATCATTCTCGAACCCCTTTCCTCTTCGGGAATGAGAGTGGAAAGGTTCTCCTTATACCGTGGGTCGAGCAGTGTGTACACCCAGTAATCTGTAGTGGCCAGAATGCGTGTAACGCGAGGGTCACGAGAAAGGCATCCTAACATGAAGTCAGCCATGTGTGCCTGGGTACCTGTACGCAACACATGGCTGTCCTCACTCGGAAGATCACTTTCAGGATCCTCCTCCTCCTCCTCTGGCCATACACGCTGAAAGGATGACAGGCAAGCAGCATGTGTACCCTCAGCAGTGGGCCAAGCTGTGTCTTCCCCCTCCTCCTCATCCTCCTCATGCTCCTCCTCCTCCTCAACGCGCTGAGATATAGACATGAGGGTGCTCTGACTATCCAGCGACATACTGTCCTCCCCCGCCTCCATTTCCGAGTGCAAAGCGTCTGCCTTTATGCTTTGCAGGGAACTTCTCAAGAGGCATAGCAGAGGAATGGTGACGCTAATGATTGCAGCATCCCCGCTCAGCATCTGGGTAGACTCCTCAAAGTTTCCAAGGACCAGGCAGATGGCTGCCAACCAGGCCCACTCTTCTGTAAATAATTGAGGAGGCTGACTCCCACTACGCCGCCCATGTTGGAGTTGGTATTCCACTATAGCTCTACGCTGCTCATAGAGCCTGGCCAACATGTGGAGCGTAGAGTTCCACTGTGTGGGCACGTCGCACAGCAATCGGTGCACTGGCAGATGAAACCGATGTTGCAGGGTCCGCAGGGTGGCAGCGTCCGTCTTGGAGTTGCGGAAATGTGCGCTGACCCGGCGCACCTTTCCGAGCAGGTCTGACAAGTGTGGGTAGCTTTTCAGAAAGCGCTGAACCACCAAATTAAAGACATGGGCCAGGCATGGCACGTGCGTGAGGCTGCCGAGCTGCAGAGCCGCCACCAGGTTACGGCCGTTGTCACACACGACCATGCCCGGTTGGAGGCTCAGCTGCGCAAGCCAGCGGTCGGTCTGCTCTGTCAGACCCTGCAGCAGTTTGTGGGCCGTGTGCCTCTTATCTCCTAAGCTGAGTAGTTTCAGCACGGCCTGCTGACGCTTGCCCACCGCTGTGCTGCCACGCCGCGCGACACCGACTGCTGCCGACGTGCTGCTGCTGACACATCTTGATTGCGAGACAGAGGTTGCATAGGAGGAGGAGGAGGGTGGTTTAGTGGAGGAAGCATACACCGCCGCAGATACCACCACCGAGCTGGGGCACGCAATTCGGGGGGTGGGTAGGACGTGAGCGGTCCCAGGCTCTGACTCTGTCCCAGCCTGCACTAAATTCACCCAATGTGCCGTCAGGGAGATATAGTGGCCCTGCCCGCCTGTGCTTGTCCACGTGTCTGTTGTTAAGTGGACCTTGGCAGTAACCGCGTTGGTGAGGGCGCGTACAATGTTGCGGGAGACGTGCTCGTGCAGGCCTGGGACGCACATCGGGAAAAGTAGTGGCGACTGGGAACCGAGTAGCGCGGGGCCGCCGCCGCCGCCATCATGCTTTTGAAAGCCTCCGTTTCCACAACCCTATACGGCAGCATCTCCAGGCTGATCAATTTGGCTATGTGCACGTTTCACGCTTGAGCGTGCGGGTGCGTGGCGGCGTACTTACGCATTGCGCTCAAACAGTGGCGCTAGCGACGTCTGGACGCTGCGCTGAGAAACATTGCTGGATGGGGCCGAGGACAGCGGAGGTGAGGGTGTGGGTGCAGGCCAGGAGACGGTAGTGCCTGTGTCCTCAGAGGGGGGTTGGATCTCAGTGGCAGGTTGGGGCACAGGGGGAGAGGCAGTGGTGCAAACCGGAGGCGGTGAACGGCCTTCGTCCCACCTTGTGGGGTGCTTGACCATCATACGCCTGCGCATGCTGGTGGTGGTGCCTCCCCAGCTGATCTTGGCGCGACAAAGGTTGCACACCACTGTTCGTCGGTCGTCAGGCGTCTCTGTGAAAAACTGCCACACCGTAGAGCACCTTGACCTCTGCAGGGTGGCATGGCGCGAGGGGGCGCTTTGGGAAACAGTTGGTGGATTATTCGGTCTGGCCCTGCCTCTACCCCTGGCCACCGCACTGGCTCGGCCTGTGCCCACACCCTGACTTGGGCCTCCGCGTCCTCGGCCGCGTCCACGTCCTCTAGGCCTACCCCTACCCCTCAGCATGCTGTATTACCAGTAATGCAGAAACAGAACGCTGTAATTAAATGTGCCGCTTATTGGCCTGTGGTTGGAGGCTGACTTCGCTTACGGAACGCCAGGAAATAATTTTGCGCAAGCCTGCTGTAACACTTAGCTGGCTGCGTATGAATTTGGAGAACTACTACACCCAGCACAGACCCAGAACACTGAGGACAGTCACAGGCAGCCCAAATAGATTTTTTTCCCCAAATTTTTTTGCAAAGGCCCACTGCCTATATTCAATCAATATGTCTTCTGTCCCTGCCTAAGCGCTTCTGGCCCTGGAGTATTACTGCAGGGCGCAATGCTCTGCACGGCCGATATACCAAAAAAAAAAAAAAAGTGCAACACTGCAAAAAGCAGCCTCCACAGTACTGCACACGGTTAGATGTGGCCCTAAGAAGGACCGTTGGGGTTCTTGAAGCCTAAAACACTCCTAACACTCTCCCTATAGCAGCTCCACCAAGATACCACTTTCCCTCCTCTATGTCAGAACGCATCTGTGGCGAGCCGCGGGAGGGGCCGATTTTTATACTCGGGTGACACCTGATCTTGCCAGCCACTCACTGCAGGGGGGTGGTATAGGGCTTGAACGTCGCAGGGGGAAGTTGTAATGCCTTCCCTGTCTTTCAATTGGCCAGAAAAAAGCGCTAACGTCTCAGAGATGAAAGTGAAAGTAACCCGAACATCGCGTGGTACTCGTTATGAGTAATGAGCAACTCGAACACGCTAATACTCGAACGAGTATCAAGCTCGGACGAGTACGTTCGCTCATCTCTACCCCTTAACGAATTCATCTAGGGGTGTACTGCATATTTTGACCACACAGTATTTGAATGAATTTACGATTTTCATTTTTTTGGCAATTTTGTCAATTTAAAAGGTTTTTTGTACAGTGTACATGGGAATGAAGACGTTCACCCCAAAATGGATACCCCCGTTTGTCCCATGATCAGAAACATACCCATTGTGGCCCTAATCTACTTACAGGACACATGGCAAGGCCTATAATGCAGGGAACACCTGTTGGATTGCAGGGCACGACTGAATAAATTCCAGGCCCCATTGTTCACTTGCACGGAATAAAAATTGACACCTTAAAAAAATTCACCCTCCCCCCTTCCACCATTTTTGCCATTCCCTAAATCTTAGTTAAAAGTAATAATGTGAACTGTGTGGCATTTCCGAAGACGGGTAATTACGGAGGCTGGTTGGGATGGGCACATGGGGCAATAAAACCGGGTATCCCCCTTCTCTCATGCTTTTTGTGGGGTATTTCTTGATCGGCAGGAATAGGGTGTAAAAAGTGGCGCTCTGTGAGGCTTCGTTAGCTTGATGAGGTGCGGCGGTCTCAAGCAGAAGGCACTCAACAAGCTGCTTCTGGAACTGCAGGAAAGCGAGCGTTCCCGGAGCTTCTTGTAAATTACGTATTACAGGTTGTGGTCTAAATAACGGGAGACAGCCAACTTCCCACAGAAAATAGTAAAAGGGCCGCCCACGCGGGCCGGACACCCGCGCCCCTGGCAGCCGGACAACAAGCCAAGGGGACGCGCCCCAACCGCAAGACCCCACACACCGGGAGGACCAGCAACCGCATGGTAACATAGAATTAGGTGAGTATGTAATACAGCTTCCTGGACTCTCCGTTCCCTTATCTTTCAATAGTTTATGGGTCTCAAAGGTAATGACAGATTCCCTATAATAAATCTCACCTTTAACAGTAATAGGCCTCATTCACAGCTGTTGTCCTTTTTTCCCCATGTCTCACCGAAGGGACAAAAGGTTTCAATAATGACTTATGAAAAACCCTATGAACCCTCCATGTAGCTGGCAAATCAAGTTCATAAGCAAGCGGATTTACTACCCGCGTGATGACAAAGCGACCCACGTAACGTAGCGCCAGTTTCAAAGACGGAACTTTCAATTTGAGATCTCTAGAAGACAAATATATCTTCCGTCCCACCCTGTAAGGTTCAGATACTGACAGACTCCTCCCACTACGCAACTGCATATGAGCCCCCGTTGCTTCCAGGTTCTTCTGTACTTCTTTCCATACCCCCTGCAGCGCATCTGTGGTGATATCAGCTGCAGGACAGACCGACGGAGTAGAAATAGCTATAAGGAAGCGAGGATGCTGACCATATATGCTAAAGAATGGAGATACCCCAGTGGAAGAACAAGTACGGTTGTCTAGTGCAAACTCTGCCAACGGCAGGAATTCTGCCCACTGATGAGCCTTTTCGCTAGCAAACAACCGTAAATATTGCACTAGATCCTGGTTCTTCCGCTCAATCTGACCATTAGTTTGCGGGTAGAATGCTGACGAGAAGGAAAGCAACGTTCCCAGGTTTCTACAGAAAGCTCGCCAAAATTGCGCAACAAACTGAACACCGTGATCAGATACAATGTTCTTGGGAACCCCATGTAGCGGAATGATTTCTTTTACAAATATCTTGGAAAATTATATCTCAGAAGGTAGCTTCTTTAACGCCACGAAATGTGCCATCTTTGAAAAATGGTCTACATCCATTGGATGGTGGTGAACTTCTAAGACTCAGGTAGATCGGTGATAAACTCTACAGATAAATACGACTACGGATGAAAAGGCACCGGTAACGATCTCAGAGGCCCCTCCGGACGACGACGACTTTTACCGCGTGCACAGACAGAGCATCCCTTAACAAAGTTGCGGATCTCCCGAGACATGCCTGGCCACCAGTAGTGTCTAGTACAAAGATCCAGAGTCCCCTGAGACTCCGGATGGCCTGCGAAAACAGATGAGTGAGACTCTTCAATGACTCTGAGACGCAAGGTCTGCCCTCCGGCAACCCGAGGGAGCGTCCTACTGACAATTTTGTAGATGAGGAATGAGATCAGATTCTACAGCTGCCACCACCACCCCAGGTGCCAAGATATTCTCGGGAGCCACTGTTTCACTTTCCGGTGAACCGAAACTCTGGGAGAGGGCATCTGCCTTCACGTTCTTCTCCCCTGGAATATATGTAACGATGAGGTTAAACCTGGCAAAAAACGATGCCCACCTGCCCTGATGAGCCGTGAGTCTCCTAGCATTGGCGAGATACCAAGTTTTTATGATCAGTATACATGGTAATGGGATGCCTTGCCCCCTCAAGATGGTGACGCCACTCTTCTAGAGACCACTTAATCGCCAATAACTCACGATTACCCATGTCGTAGTTACGCTCCGCCGAACTGAACTTCCGTGAGAACGCACATGGACTATACCCAGGTCTCCTGCTGACTTCCTGAGACAATACAGCCCCCACCCCCACCTCAGACGCATCGACCTCAATGAAGAACGGTCGCCGCGTGTCAGGCTGTATTAGCACCAGGGCAGCAGTAAACACCCTTTTGAGACAACTAAAAGCCTCTAGGGCTTAGGCGACAATCTTACCAAGTCGGCACCCTTGGTAAGATCGGTCGGGTTGAGCAATAACGGAATAATTCTTAATGAATCTACAGTAGAAATTTGTGAAACCTAAAAACCGCTGGAGAGCTTTCAAGTTATCTGGTCTGACTTATTGGCAGATTGCTGCCACTTTATCAGACTCCATTTGAATCTCCGTGAGTGAAATCACATAACCAAGGAAAGACACTTGTTCAGTACCAAAAATGCATTTCTCCAACTTCACAAAAAGTTGGTACTCACGCCGCACATGTGAGTCCCAGTCTGGGGAGTACACCAGAATGTCATTGAGATATATGACCAAAAATACCCCCAGGAAGTCGTGGAAGACCGCATTCATAAATCCCTGGAACACAGCGGGGGCATTACAAAATCTGAAGGGCATGACTAAACATTCCAAATGTCCAAATGAGTTGTTGAACGCGGTCTTCCACTCATCTCCCTTTCGGATGCAAAATAAATTGTAAGCCCCCCTCAAGACCAATTTGGAAAACTAGTGGGCCCCTACCGCGTGATTCAGTAAATCAGGAATCAGGGGCAAGGAGCACTAGTTCTTCACAGTAATTCTATTCAAAGCCCGATTATTCACACAAGGCCTCAATGTCCCATCCTTCTTCCCTACAAAGAAGAGACCTGCCCCAGCAGGGGAACTGGACAGCCTGATATGTCGTTTGGCCAGAGACTCTGAGTGCTTCATGCTCACGCCCAGACAAATTGAAAATGGTTCGCTTAGGGATGGGACTGTCAGGGATCAAATCAATACCACAGTCCCACTCCCTATGGGGAGGCAAAGTCTCAGACAGTTTCTTGGAAAATGCATCATGAAAAGCGGACAAATACTTAGGAATAAGTGTGATATCGGCAGAACACATGGATATAGTAGCTAAGTGACTATGACAGGTCAACCCCCAATGTGTCAATTCCCGAGTGGACCAATCAAATCAGGGATTGTGCAGTGCCAACCATCCATTAACAAGAACGACAGATTCTCAGAACGGAGAACCCCCACAGTGAATTGTAACATGGAGGTCCTCCATTGTTCCACCCCTGCAGACAGAGGGGTAGAATCTATACTAGTGAAGCATATGGAAATTTTTAACGCCAAGAATTCAGTCATCAGAGGTCTGACAAAACTTAAATTAATCAAATTTGCGGCAGCACCCGAATCAATATAAGCTTGACCGAACCGAGTGAAATTCTGGTAGCAAATCTGACAAGGTACCAACAACTTAGGGAGTACCTGTGATCCTAGGCGATCCTCCCAAAAAGTGCCTAGGATCTGAAGTTTTCCGCCGGTTCAGACTGATGTTGTAGACGCTTCTGAGGACGGGTCGCTATACAATGTCCCACAATAGAGGCAGAGGCGATGAGTCATCTGGAACCATCGCCATTCCTCGGGACTTAGCTGATCCACTTCCATAGGCTCGGCACCAGAAGTTGGCATGAAAGAAGGAGGAGCGGGCCTGCCGGATTCCCTAGCCTTACTGGCCTAACGTTCCTCTTTTCTAGATCTCAGCCTCCTGTCAGCTTTGACCGCCAATTTCATTGCATCATTGAGTGTCACGGGAGCGGGATGAGAAATGAGTAGATCCTTGACAACGTCAGAAAGACCCAACAAGAACACATTTAAGGGCGCTATCGTTCCAAGAGGTTTCACCTGCATACAGTCTAAATTTAGAGCAATAGTCCGCTACCGACTGCTGCCCCTGACGTAGAGACATGAGATGAGATACCGCCAACCCTGCATGATTCGGCTCTTCAAAAATACCTCCAAGTTCCTGAAAAAACAAATCAACTGACTACTCCTTGCCCGAGAGTTCGGCTTGCCTGCAGGCACATGTCTGGGGGGAACCCCGAAGTAAGGACATAATTAATCCAACTTTCTGGGATTCTGAGCTGGAGGAGCGGGGCCGCATCCGAAAATACAATCTACATGCCTGCTGAAAAACAAAAAACTTGCTCCTCTTCCCTGAAAATACCTCAGGAAGAGGACACTTGGGCTCAGGAATAGAAGGGGTGGTAGAAACATGCACTAACTGCCACTGCTCCTGGGCCACCATACGACTGGACAGGTCTTGGATCACGACTACTAAATCCTGCAACTGACTAGCGAGGGTACTTATGGCCTCCATTGGAGATCAATTTTAAGGGCCAGTTATTATGTTACGGTGTACTACCTTTGATACACCAGCCTGGGTGCCCTAGATCTCACCCACAACTGCTGTCCCTGCCTGCTTGTCCCCATTCCTGGCTAACCCCAGGCGGGCAACTGGGCGTCGGTCCCTACTCTAACTAAGGACCAAGAAGGAGCACTGGCGTACCTGGATGGAAAGAGTAGAACACCGACAGAAAGGCAGATGTAAATAACCAACACGAACAATACTAAGCAGAACTGAGGCAGATGAAAAACCTGGCGGACAATAGCAAAGTATAGCAGACAAGATGATAGAGGCAGGAGACCAACAGAGGCAGACTAGCTAGCACACTGAGGGAAACCAATAACTGGTAGTGATTGCAAGTCTCTGCCCGACCTTTAAACAAAAGCCTCTGCCCAGGGACAGAGAGAGGGAGACAGCCAACTCCCAACAGAAAATAATAAAAGGGAGCTCGTGCACGGCAGCTGCACTCACAGGTGTGCGCACGCACCATGCCGCGCGCCTGCGCCCCCAGCAGCCGGACAACAAGCCGAGGGGACGCGCCCCGACCATGGGACCCCGCACACCGCCGCCCCGGGAGGACCAGCAACCGCATGGTAACAAAGAATTAGGCGAGTATGTAATACAGCTTCCTGGACTTTCTGTTCCCTCACCTTTCAATAGCTTATGGGTCTCAAAGGTATTGACAGGTTCCCTATAATGAATCTCACCTATAATAGTATTAGGCCTCATTCACAGCTGTTGTCTTTTTTCCCCCATGATATTAGCAAGACTAAGGCAAAGACTCCATGATTTTGCATAAAAAATGAAGGTTTAATGCTCACTGCACTGTGGACATTTGGAGCCTGAAGGACGTATTTACTCAGGGAAATTTTCCCATGTGATTTGTTTCCAATTGTAAGATGGATAGCTCAAATAGGAAAATAACTCATTCATTTGAATGGGTTAATTTAAATGAGTGATTCTTCTCTAGGATCAATGGTCTCAGTTTAAATCGCTGTATGTCCTACTTATGGGCAATTCTTGCTCAGGAGTTGTCCATTATTTCTATAGCAGCGTGAAAAAAATTGCATCATACTCGCATGGTATGCAATATGCATATGAGCAAGATGCGTTTTTCACGCTTTTACTATGGTACCAAATGTGTGTCTGAAATACAGACGTTAATCTGATGCAAATCAGGCATTTTTATCTCAAAACGTTTTTCACTGACCTATATCGAACTCTCCGGTGTAAATACAGCCTTAACTTCAAGTTAATTGCAATATTGCCTCCTCTGAGACTTTTATGCAAACTTTATGCCCTTTATTAGGATGTATTTTCTGATATTCTATATTAAACAAAGCTTTAGATGTGCAGATGGAAACAAGTATTGTGTGTTATGTCATTACAGCAATGCAGCACCCTGCCAACACATTCTTGCCCTTTCCAATATTAAAAAGGTTACATTTAAAATAGTTGTTTTGTGTGGGAGATTTACGTGCTGTTGTTGCTTTGTTAATTAAATAATCTGAAATTCATATAACAGGCCCTGTGTAATGCCAATAAATAAGCACATTTTATCCTAGATTAGAAAATAAACAGCAGAGATCTGTTTCCAGAATAAATACGCCATGTACTTATGTAAGAATCACGCTGAAAGAATTAATGTGCTACTTTGGAGGGATTGCAAGAAATACTTCAACCTTCAAGCCTTTCAAGTACGTATTACAGTGATTGGCTGTTTATGTCATTCGACAATATTCTCTTTATTGCTGTGATGAAGAGTTATGAACTAGTGTATTTTATAAGCAATTGTACTTAGAGGGAACCAGAAACTAAGCTAAGGTGCAGTTACAGGAGGTGACAGAGAGGCGAGGGATGTATTTTTATACTCACCTGCTTTTTGGTTCCCTCTGAAGATCACACGGTGCACGGAAATCTGACTCTTCAGTTAGCCGTGCACTCGCTTGTTCATACACTTGTATGAGTGTGCATATGGCAAGAAAAGTCATAATAGGCAGTAAAGATATATGCTTTAAAATATACATAGGAAACAAGGGATATGCATTCGTCTACATTGTCTTGACCCCTGCTGAATATGAACAGAGGTAGTTTATACATGCGCTACATTCTGCTTCTCCCTCTAAAGCTTTCCTAGCAACGCTATGGAGAGCTTTCACTGCATTCCCCGCGGCTGGATTATCGCCGCGGGGAACGTAATTCAAACCCGCCCATGGACAGGCACCCTTAGGGCAGCTCTGTCTGAAGCCTTACCTAAAATGGCCACAAATCCTACTGATTGCTCTGCTTACAATCATTTCTGCCCCCACTAAAAAAACTGGTTATTCCCCTCTTAAGATGATGTTGGATAGGCCTAGCCATGTAGAGTTGGGGATTGGAGCAGACAACAAAATAGTGAGATAGATGATAAATCACCAGCAGATGCTTGCTCAGGGTAAAACCATGGCAACCATCGCCAAAAGAGCAGGAGAAAGGTTACCTATTTTTTTGAATATTGCTGTGCAAAAGTTACCTATATGTCTGGACACTGCTGTGTACTTCTTCTTTTTTTCTTCCAGGTTAAAAAGTCTGGGTGAAAGAGGCCTCGCAAACCAAGATGGAAGGGTCCATACACAATTACCCCGTCTACCCCGATGTTAAATTTGCTGAGATGAGAATTTGAATCCACCAGACCAGAGTCAAAGTGGCCTACACTGACCGTGCCTGCTTACCACACCCGACAGATCCCCTGAAGCTCACCTTAAAAACTTTCAGAAGTGCCTTAGACCAGACAAGGACCTTGCCCCCTCCTGGAAGCCCAGAAGGCACCAGAGACAGTGTTTTCTTCACAGAGATAGTGGTTTTAACACAGAGACAGTGTTTTCTTCACTGAAACAGTGGTTTTCGCACAGATACATTGTTTTCCCCTCAAACACCTAGGAGAGGAGAGAGCTATAGCTGCAAGACAACAAGAAGAATGAAGTACTAAAGACTGTGTTGGGGGTGTGGGATTACGCTATACAAGAAATTGGGACTTGTGCCAATAATTGTGATAATTGTATGCAAGAAGCTAGAAGGGGTACACACATCACAGGAACATTGGTGTACCATACTTACTACATGGATAAGGGGAGACAAGTGGGAGGTTGCACACACAGTAAGACCACCTACTACAAGTGTGAACAAGGTTCACAGATCATATGCAATAATCTAGAATATTCTCCCTCTAAAACATGGATAGACACTGATGGGATACACAGGCTATACTGAAGTCTATGGGGGCATAAACCCCTTCATTAGATGATAGACTATAAGCGAGTGATAGCTATCAAAGGGAGGTGGTACGAAGACATAGAAAAATTAATATACTTTAACTGCTATTGCCTCTCTGTTATCAGCCAGAAAGCTGAACTATAATGTAGTGTTCTCTACTCACATGGTTGTAATTGGAAAGCAAGATAGCCCAACTTACATTTCAACGCCCCCCCTACTGCTTTTCTCGTAAGTGATAGTAAATTCTTTCTCCCTTAGCTCTTCCTTCAAGTGTTAACCTATAGTTATGAATCTGTGATTAAGCTGGCCCACACTGTATAAGGTTGTTAGAATTTCTTTGTATACGCACTCTGGTCTTGGGATATTAATCCATCAGGGTCTGTCGTGCACACATAAAATAAAAACCATTTCCTGAGGACATCCTGGGTGTCCTATCAAATGTCCTATATCACAACATTTCCCAAGGGCTTTGAGATCTTCCTTGTAATCTCACAGTAATCACTCACAGTAGTCACTTCACATGGTAAAAACAGGAAATGCATGTCCGTGTCTTTTTTCCCCTTTGAATATTCCCCATGCAATGTATTGTATGACAGTATGTATACATAAATTTATCTGTGCGTATATATATCAACAGGCATATATATATATATATATATATACACACACACTCATATAATATGCATTATTTACATACACACACTGCATTGCACATATATCTTCCATGTTAGTGAGCATACACACGCTTACACCCGTGTGCTGCTACCCTCACAGAAATAAAAGAGTGCACAACAGTGTGCGCAATTGCGCTTACATCTGTGTAAAACTAGTCTCATTGTATGTATTTATATATGTATGTCCTGTTGTAGCGCCTCTAGCTTGGATGCAAGATGTGATACAGGCGTGCATGGAGTTTCTAGTTACCTGTTGTACCGCCTCTAGCTTGGATACAAGATGTGATACGGGGAGCATAGAGGCCCTAGTACCCTGTTGTACCACCTCTAACTTGGATACAAGGTGGGATATGGGTGGGCATGGAAGCTCTACTACCCTGTTGTACCTCCTCTAGCTTGGATACAAGAAGGGATACGGGTGGGCATGGAAGCTCTAGTACCCTGTTGAACTGCCTCTAGCTTGGATACAAGATACAGGCGGGCATGGAGGCATACAGGCTCTGTATGGCATCCTGCAGTGTATCGCTCCACATTTGCTGTATCTGAGTCTCTAGATCAGGCAAACTCATAGGCTGTTGAAGTTGGCGTCTCAGATGGTCCCATACATGTTCTGTTGATGATAAATTTGATGACTTGGCAGCCATGGAAATGTGATGTTGGGAGGGACTTTCTGTGAACCCCCTGACCCGTGTGTACAGTCAAGCATTATCCTGCTGCCTCTTGGAAGCCCTGTCATGAGAGGAACACTTGTGGCTGCAGGATATCCTAAACATATCGCTGAGCTGTCTTCACCCCTCATACCACTAATAGGGGTGACCAACAGTTGTATGCGATGGCTTCCCCACCCCCACTCCCAGACCATCACATCAGCAGTGGGGGCAGTGTTTCGCTCCAGAACGAAGGCCATCATCAGTGTCCAAACTAAACCTAGATTCTTCGCTAAAGACAACTTGGTTCCACTCTGTAGTGTCCAGTTTCATCATTCTAAACACCACTGCCAACACTTGGTGGATGGGCTAATGGCACGTCGACACTTGGGGGGCAGGATAATGACACAATGACACTTTAGATGTATTATGCTTTGACACTTGGGGACAGGATAATAATAGCATACTGACAATAGTAGGCAATGTATTCCTTTATGTCTTCGGTGATGTTACATTCAGTATTTGATGTTCATTCTCTTTTGCTGATTTTACACAAGTGAGTACTATATCGGCCCAAGAAACTCAGATCAATATCATGCATGGCAAACATGTGAGTGTGTGTGCGAGTGTGATGCGATTCGTGAGAACAACACATTACAATATGTACTATATATATATATATATATATATATATAAATAACATAATTGAATGGCTGTGATTGGTTAATCCAGCACCAGCTTTCATTGGCTGAAGCGGCACTGGATTAATCAATCAGAGCATTCGCTTCCTGGAGGCAGGATATTCAAGCCCCGCTTCCACAAAGAACTGCTCTGTCGGCTTGGAGGAGGACGCGGGAGCCTGCAGCAGCTACGGAGACCAGCGCGAGGACTGGAATGCTGGTGGTGGGTGAATATTGTTTTTTGTTTTACATGTAGCCTTATTAGGTAGGTCTTATTATCGGGTTGATCCTACTATCTGGGAAACATGCTACAAAAATATCACTACAAATAGATAGATATAGATATAAATAGAAAAATATAGATAGGTAAAGAGATGGATAGATATAAGTAGATAAATAGATAGATAGATAGATATAAATAGAGATAGGTAGACAAGTAGATACAGATGGATAGATAGATACAGATAGACAGATATAGATAGATAGAGATAGAAATAGATAGATATATTTATAGATATAGATATAAATAGATATATAGATAGAGATAAATAGATATAGATATAAATAGATACAGAAAGATAGATAGATATAGATACAGAGAAATAGATAAATAGACGGATAAGTAGGTAGATATAGATAGATGAATAGGTAAGTAGATATAAATACATAGCTACAGATAGATATATAGATAGATGTAGATAGACAAATAAATATAGATAGATACAGAGATAGGAAGGTAGATAGATACAGAAAGATATATAGATGTAGGAAGATAGCTATAAATAGGTAGATAGTTAGATGTAGTCAAATAGATATAGATAGATGTAGATAGATACATATATATATGTACATGCACAAACATATATATACACATACGTGCTCACGCCAAAGTCTTGCACGTGCGCAATATTATAGGCTACCTAGCATTTGGCACTTCCTGCCTAGGCAAGCAGAATCTAGCACAATGTATGCTACATCAACACATCCAGGAAAATCAGGTAGCTGCAGGTCACGTGACCCAAGTGACAAGAGGATCCAGGAGACGTTCGGGGAGGAGAAGAGGCAAGCAAGCTGCCTGGGGAGTAAAAGTTAGTATATCATTTTTTGCCTTTAATGACAGAACTCCTTGAAGGAGTGTTGAGAAAATGGTTTAGTGGTAGCCCAGCACCTCATGCATGAGAGAGAAAGCAGATGGCTTAGCCAATCTGAGCTCAAGATCAAATATAACATACCAGAGTCAGTGATTTTGTCATAAAAGGAAATTCAATTTCTCTGGCATGACTTGTTACAAACCCATACTGGCTCTGGTTAATTACTCCATTTTTATCCAAGTACTTGCAAATATGCTGTTTAATAATTTGTTCAAAGATCTTTTCTGGTATAGAAGTCAGACTCACAGGCCTGTAGTTTCCTGGGTCCACCTTCTTCCCTTTTTGGATGATAGGGACAGCATTTACCCTTCTTCAATCTTCTTGGACTTCTCCTGATCTCCAGGAATTTTTAAAAGATTACGGCAAGTGGTTTAGGAATTACATCTGCTGCTTCCTTCAGTATCCTAGGATGTAATTTATCTGGACCTGGAGACTTCAATTTATGTAAGTTAGCTCAGCGTTCTCTCACTATATCTCTGCTTATAGATAGCCTGTATTCTTTTATTCCCAAATATCACAGGGAAGTTCAGCTTATGTTACATCTACTTTCTGAGAGAAAACAGATACAAAATAGGAGTTCTCAACATCCTTTTTAACAAATTCATCCCTTTCATCCCAGAACCAAGTAACCCAGAAATAAATGAAGCACAAAAGTTTAAATAGTGGAGGACTGACACGATCATCAATTATTCAATAAAATAATAAAACAAAAACAAATAACAGATAAAAAATTAATGATTAATAGTTAATAACCTGTCTTATACATTCATTAAGATTGTTGGTGACCAGAGAGCAAAGTTTAAATATCCAGTAGGCTTCCTGCTGCTTTAAGAGCCAATTACATGGGACAATTAATGCACACAATTCCTTCAAATGAACAAAAATGTGTGATAAACAAAGTTTTGCATTTAGACGTAATGATTACCATTCATTTACTTTTCGCTGGTCGCTCACTTTCAACCAGCATAAAAATCACACTGGAACGGTGACTTCTCGCTGCGTGTAAACGCTCCAGCTCAACGCTTCACATAGAATGTTACGTGCTTAGCGAGAAGCCAGCGATGATCTGCCTGTCTAAACAGTAAGCAGTAACAACTTAGCAGGGATGTCAGCGCTCATGCAGTTGTTTAGCAGACAGTCTTCCTGTGTAAATGAAGCATTGGGCGCAGGAACCTACTGTGCGGGGGCTGATGATATCTGCTCAATTAAGGGGGACTATAAGATGTCTAATTGACAGCACGAGCGCCAATGTCACCTGCTAAGTTGTTAGCGCTTGTTAGACAGGTAGATCACTGCTTATTTCTCGATGGCTTCTCACTCAGCGCTTCACATGCAGTGAGAAGTCAGTGATCCAGTGATGAATTTTATGCTGATTGAAAGTTTAATGACGAACGAAATGTAAACAATGTTTTGCATTTAGACGTAACAATTATTGCACATTTTCGTTCGTTTGAATGAATTTTGCGCGATAATCGTCCCGTGCAAATGACCCTTAAAATAAAAATGTGTGTCAGCATAAAATGGCGTGATATGATATGTAGAGCAAATTTGTCCAGAACATTGCATCTGTGTTTACTAAGTTGGTTACGTAAGGTCTGTGCAGTCTGGTCCGCAAACTGGAGCCCATGTGAACATTCAATTAAATAAATCACTAATTTACATTTAATTCATGTTTATTTTGCATTTCATTCATGTTTATGAAGGTGCCGGTAGTCTTAGGGCTTGATCACGTAACGTCCAGGACATCATTTGCCACGTATCTTGGCTCACGAGACACATTTATATATATTCATTCTTCATTATCTCCAGTTTTTCTTCTTCATCTCCCCCTCCTCTCTCTCTTATCATTTTGTTTTGAGATGGGCTTATTTTATATCCTAACCATCCAGAGCCATCAACTGACGGGCCATATGACCCCGGTGACGTCATCTGTTTTATCCCCTGAGTTTTTCACCTTCTTTCCTCATACCATGTTGCTTTCTGTCTACCTTCTTTTTGCAACTTTTATTATATTTTCTCATATCTAGTGGGCTATTTAAGATCCTAGTGGTCACCCGCCGCTAATCCTGCAGCTTTTAAATACCTTGTGATTCCTGTTTTGACTCTGTGTAAGCCAGATGAAGGCATTGGTGCGTTTCAACAGAATACATTGCTTTAATAAAACGTTATTCCGGTCTACATTTGCCTCTGGTCCAGCACGTTTAGTCCCCTTCTTCATCCCTGGGTTTCTACAGTTCCATGGACGAGCCTTTGCTCGCTCAGTCACGGAGGCTGCAGCTGACACATATTAGGGCTCTTCAGTGTGTGGTGAGGCTGGCACAACACCACCAGGTGCCAATACTCTGTCTACTTACCTGCTATTCTGTATCACACAATGGAGAGTGCTTTGTTTTTCTAGTATTGCTGGGTTGATATGTTTGGTGGTACGACCATGCCTTCTACAGTGAAGTGTGCTGCTGCTCTTACCCCACTCACTTCAAAGTTAAGCATGCACTCAGCATTTAGGTTGTCTAACATTTCTGAATAATCAGTTATTGCTTATCTATTAACACAAAGCTTCTACAGCCAACTTAATTTGTTAAAATAAAAAAAATATAATGTTTTTTGTAAGTCCAGTGTCTGCATCGCATCCCGAATCCTGCGTCGCCTGCCCCTACAGTGAGATCAGTCAGAGGGGAAGATTGTTGGTGCCTTACGTCTGACTTGCACTAGAAGCCATTTACCGCAATGCCTGTAGGTGGGGTTTGGGATGCATCTACTTAACCATGTGTTCGGGACTTTATTTGGAGCAAGTGTGAGCGCATGGAAGATAGCGAGATCTCTGTAAGACT
This sequence comes from Eleutherodactylus coqui, assembly GCF_035609145.1. Taxonomy (NCBI): domain Eukaryota; kingdom Metazoa; phylum Chordata; class Amphibia; order Anura; family Eleutherodactylidae; genus Eleutherodactylus; species Eleutherodactylus coqui. Next base: position 64,582,469 of record NC_089839.1, read on the forward strand.
TAGTAGAGATGTAAGTCTAGGTAGATAGCAAGGGGTATGCCAATGGGCTATGGAAGAGATGTCCAGGAATGCCTGAAGAGAAGTCGATCTGGCTGCTGAAAGGGGCAGTGAGGGTTAGAGAGACAGCAACCGGAGAAAGGTGTCTGTCGGGAATAGATAAAGAGCTGCAGAGGGCTGGTGAGTGTAAGAGAACTGCTGCTGCAGGAGCTGCTGGCTAGGTACAGTTAGGTACCTTTAAGTACAGCAATAAGACTAGTTGTCCATGCTCAGATTAAAAGCCATCACAGAGTCAGAGTGGGAGAGTGAGATACCATGCTGTGAGTGGAAATATACAATTCTCAATACAACACTCCTCCTCCAGAGGGGGCAATTTCAGGTGAGTGCAATATTGGTTGAGAGTTTCACTTGTAAAACTGCCATTTTCTTTACTGCGATTGAGATGTGTTTTGTGAGAAAAACACATTAAATTGTATCGTTGCACTTGCGATTTTCACATACATGAAAATCTCATGTTGTAAGGGTGTAGTCACACAGGCTTTGTGCGATATTTGTGTGTTGCAAGATGCAGAGATTTAACATGAAATGCATTAGCTTACATGAGCGATTTTTCTCTTGAACGGAGTTTGAACTGATATAGGACATGCCACAAGAGAAAAATCATCCCATGTAAATACACCTGCAACACCCCAGGGGGGTACCCCGGACAACTGTCAAACGTGGAGAGCTGGGAGACTTAAGTGTTGGCTTCTCACGGCGGCACTTACCAGGCTCCTTTTTCCTGAGGGATGACACGTAGCCAAGGCCATAGTATAATTGCAGGCCACCGTTGACACCCCTAGGATAGGGAATGCCAATAAACAGGATGATGGGGGTAGTAGTTGTCACGGGTGACACCACCGTTTCTACACACCGGTATGTTACACGGCAGAGAATAAACACAGACTCTTTCTAGTACCTCGGATCCCTAGGAACGGTTAGGGCCTGGTATAACTTTACTTGATATTACTTTAGCAAAACAATTATTACACAGGAATTGAGGTACGATTTTCCCCAGGGCAGGTAGGAAAGGAAGGTCAGAGGTCAGGGAGGATACACAGGATGAAACCAGTCCTGCAGTCTGCGTTATCTGTCAGGTACCGCTCCTGAACTGGATGCACTCTGGAAGTGGAAGGGGTCACTCCAGACACTCTGGTAGCTAGCAATTATTTACTTTTAGGATTGAAGACACATGTGGGTGTGGATTAGGAGAATACGTCTACACAGTGATCCTGGCTTTGGGTGGCCACATAAGAAAAACTTGTGGGTTTGAATTAGTACCTCTGCACTGGGTCTTGTCAGGAAAAGTGACTGCTCACAAAAGCTCTCTCTTAGGCTTGGGACTCACTCCACTCACATTCAGATTTCAGTCGCTATGGGATATCTCTCCTTCTCCATGTTCACCACAAGGAAGCTGAAGGTGCTTCCATGTGGCTCTGTGTTGTAGACTCTCTCTGAAGACAAGATTTAAGCTCCTTTCCTGCTCTCAACCACTCCTATTTATACCCTCACTTATATCACATGACATGACAGACTGATACATTTACATGCAGGCAATGATTTTATTGGAGTTAACCTCTCAAGCGCCGCAGCTGTGCAACACACACTAGAAATGACAAGACAGGCTTTGCCAGTGCACCTAAATAAGACAAACATGTATGACATTTATGGAAGGGACCAGGATGATGTACTGGGTCACTACAGATGCCCCCCTACTTAAAAATAAGCCGCCCCCAGCACCTCCAAAACCGAATCTATACATCTGGAGTCAGGCCATCTTAAGTGTATTACTTTCATCCCCTTTAAGAACAACACTGCGCAGTCACGGAGTGTGCAAGGCGAAACCTGTAAACACAACTCCTAGCCCTGATCACCTATCTATAAGCATATACCCACGGCCCAGAGTACTATGACTAAGACAAGTGTCATTTCTATGTGTGGCATTTTATTTATGATGGCATGTAAGGACTATGATTGCAAGTACATTTGAGAAAAATCTACTAGGCTGGACAGAATCCAAAAGCACTAGTATTGCTAAGGAGCTTCGTACATAACACTTTGCTCCAAAGGCTAGAAACGTAAAATCACTGCTTCTTACGGAGAAGGAAACACACTGTACCAAAGATAAAAATATAAAGGGTTGACTGGCAGAAAAAAAAAATTTATATATATCAGCGGTGCAGTCAGTAGCTTGCGTCAATACCGCTGTCCGTGATCTGAGAAGAGGTGAATGAAAGGCCCTGCGCCCCTTGTGACAGGCTATAATGGGCTGCCAAAACTAAGACTGGACTCAGGGGTACACAAGAAAAACTTCCAGTCATACACATCTAGAAGGCATACCATGCACACAGTCTCAAGCATAAGGTAACATTACTAAACTAGCATTAATTGATTACATTTAGACTACACATAAATATACATTTGACTAATGACTTACTTTAGATAAGAAATTACTTCAGAGAGCATGAGCAAGTGAAATTTAAACTTTAATATGCCTTTACTTTCTCCTCCAGCACATACTTAACCCCTTAGTGACCAAGCCTGTGACAAATGCACCATAACACCAATATCCTTCGTAGTCGATCTTCACTCTTTACTCTGCTTGCCTTCTTTTCTCTTCTTCTGTGCCTGATGTTGTTCTTCGCTCTTGCCCTCCTCTCCTTCGCTACCTTCCACTCCTGCCTCTCCCTCCACTCCTTCCTCTCTGTCTTCTTTATGTGTTCTGTAAAATAGAAATTTTAAGAATTAACCCTTTCTAATGTCAAGTTTGTATAATCCTCACTTATTACTCAAGCACAACATGAGAAGTGAGAGGATACAGCCCATGGCCAATGGTGGCGCTGTTGTTCGTTATAACAGAAATCTTCTTACTTGGTCTTTCCACAATCACTTCTATCAATTCATAATCCGCATGTCTTTTCTTCATTTTCTTACTAAAATGTGAAAAATAGTATTAGTGAGATGTTGATGAATCCTAAACAGCTTGGATGAAGATTAGAATGATCAGTAAAGGGGAAACTAATTATTGCCTTTAACTTACCAAACGAAGTAAGTCCATGCTGCTATTGCCACAGTCCCGAGTATCATTGCTAAAATCGGTATGATGATTATCTTCTACATTTCTGTGTAGGAGAGACAGAACATTACAAATACTTAACACACTTGTTACATCAATTATAGGAGAAATTAATAGCAAGTGAAATTTAAACTTTAATATGCCTTTACTTTCTCCTCCAGCACATACTTAACCCCTTAGTGGCCAAGCCTGTTTGCACCTTAATGACCAGGCCAAATTTTGCTAATCTGACATGTGTCACTTTAACATGGAAAAACAGCAGAAAGGTTTTGCATATCCAAGCGATTCTCACATTGTTTTTTCGCCACATGTTGTACTATTTTTTTATTACGGCTCGGAGCCTCCTATATAGCCGTACAAGCAGCACTCCTCTTTTCCGCCATTTGTTCTTCTGAATCTATAAAATAGAAATGTCAGTAATTAACCCTTACTAATGGAAATATTGTATATTATTTACTGAATGTCAAGTTAAATATGAATGTTCATAAAGGGCCCTTTCTTCTACAAACAGGGCCACTCTTGACAATGGTTTTTTTGCAGCTCAGCCCCATTCAAGTTATGGCTGCTAAGCCGAAATAGCAGCTAGAGCCCATGGACAAGAGTGTCTGTTTCTGGAAAGAGATCAGAGCTGATGACCACTGACTAAATAACAGTTCATATGTCATCTTACATCTCTGGGCGCCGGTCCTGAGCATGATGAAGACCTGGAGTGCCCGTAATACATTGTCAGCAGTTACATCACTCTTCTTACCAATTGACAAATGCACCATAACGCGAAGATCCTTCGTAGTCGATCTTCACTCTTTATTCTGATGTTTACCTTCTTTTCTCTTCTTCTGTGCCTGATGTTGTTCTTCGCTCTTGCCCTCCTCTCCTTCGCTGTCTTCCACTCCTGCCTCTCTGTCTTCTTTATGTGATGTCCTGTAAAATAGAAATTTTAAGAATTAACCCTTTCTAATGTCAAGTTTGTATAATCCTCACTTATTACTCAAGCACAACATAAGAAGTGAGAGGATACAGCCCATGGCCAATGGTGACGCTGTTGTCAGTTATAAAAGAAATCTTCTTACTTGGTCTTTCCACGATCACTTCTTTCAATTCATAATCCGCATGTCTTTTCTTCATTTTCTTACTAAAATGTGAAAAATAGTATTAGTGAGATGTTGATGAATCCTAAACAGCTTGGATGAAGATTAGAATGATCAGTTAGGGCTCATGTCCACGGGCAAAATATGATTTAAGATCCGCAGCGGATCTCCCGCATGCGGATCCGCATCCCATAGGGATGCATTGACCACCCGCGGGTAGATAAATACCCGCGGATCGTCAATAAAAGGGATTTTAAAAAAAATGGAGCATGGAAAAATCTGGACCATGCTCCATTTTCGTGCGGGTCTCCCGCGGGGACGGCTCCCGCGGGCTTCTATTGAAGCCTATGGAAGCCGTCCGGATCCGCGGGAGACCTAAAATAGGAATTTAAAGTATTTACCATCCGTAGCGGACCGGGAAGGTCTTCTCTTCCTCACGGCCGCATCTTCCTTGCTTCGGCTCGGCGGATGTGCCCGGCGCATGCGCGTGGCACGTCGACGATGTGCCGGCGACGTGCCGCCGGCGTGAGGTATTCATCCGCCGGCCGAAAAAGAAGATCCGGCCGTGAGGAACAGCTGACCTTCCCCGCCCGCGCCGGATAGGTAAATGCTTTTAAATTCTTATTTTCAGCGCTCATGTCCGCGGGGCAGGAGGGACCCGCTGCAGATTCTACATGGAGAATCTGCAGCGGATCTTATTTTCCCCGTGGACATGAGGCCTTAGGATCCGCAGCGGATCTCCCGCATGCGGATCCGCACCCCATAGGGATGCATTGACCACCCGCGGGTACATAAATACCCGCGGATCGTCAATAAAAGTGATTTTAAAAAAAATGGAGCATGAAAAAATCTGGACCATGCTCCATTTTCATGCGGGTCTCCCGCGGGGACGGCTCCCGCGGGCTTCTATTGACGCCTATGGAAGCCGTCCGGATCCGCGGGAGACCTAAAATAGGAATTTAAAGCATTTACTCACCCGCAGCGGACCGAGAAGGTCTTCTCTTCCTCACGTGCCGCCGGCGTCAGGAATTCATCCGCCGGCCGAAAATGAAGATCCGGCCGTGAGGAAGAGCAGAGCGTCCCCGCCCGCTACGGATAGGTAAATGCTTTTAAATTGCTATTTTCGGCGCTCATGTCCGCGGGGCAGGAGGGACCCGCTGCAGATTCTCCATTGAGAATCTGCAGCGGATCTGATTTTCCCCGTGGACATGAGGCCTAAAGGGGAAACTAATTATTGCCTTTAACCCATTCCCGCTGCAGGGCGTAAGTTTACGTCCTGGGAGCGGGGTACTTCCTGCAACAGGGCGTAAACTTACGTCCTGGAGATAGCGCGGGATCACATATGATCCAGAGCTATCCCGCAGCGGGAGCCGGCTGTCAGTCACAGCCGGCGTCTCGCTGCAGCAGCGGGGGGACATCGGAGATGCGCCCGCCACTTTTAACCCCTTCCCTGCCGCGATCTAAGTAGATCGCGGCAGGGGAAGAGTTCACAGCGGGAGCGCGGCTCCCTCTGTGTCTCCGGCCGGAACTCGCGATGTCATCGCGAGAGCCCGGCCTGTCACCATGGCAACAGGACGCCAGACACTGGCATCCTGTATTGCCTATGCCTGAGATCGCTGTATGAGCGTTAAGGCATGGGAGAGCAGTAGCTCTGCCATGCCTTATGACAGCGATCATCAGGGCAGTGATTAAAGTCCCTCAGAGGGACACAAACAGTGTAAAAAAAAGAAAGATTTAAAAAATGAATTTAAAAAAATGTAAAAAAAAAGAGTAAAAAAAACATTTTTTATGCTTTTTCTCAGATTTGCATAAAAAAAGGTAAAAAAATAAATAAAACCCCACATATTTGGTATTGTCGCATCCGTAACGATGCGTACAATAAGTTGCACATGCTTTTGACTGTGCACCGAAAAAAACGATAAAAAAAAAAGCTAAAAAGCAGGCAAAATGCTCATTTTTAGCATTTTGCCTCACTAAAAACGCAATAAAAGTGATCAAAAAAGTCGTATGTACGCTAAAATGGTACCAATAAAATCTACAGCTCGTCTCACAAAAAATAAGCCCTCATAGAGCTCTGTACATCAAAAAATAAAAAAAAGTTACAGGACTTTGAATGCAGCAATTTAGAATAGAAAAAAGATCCTAAAAAAAAAAGGGGTTTTATTGCAGAAAAGTGGGAAAACCTAAAAAAAATGTTAGAATTTTGGTATCGTTGTAACCGTACCGGTCTGCAGAAAAAATGGAAAGTCTCATTTATGCTGCATGATTAACGGTGTAAAAAAAAAATAAATAAAATGTATGGCAGAATTGATGCGTTTTCTCTCTCTGCTATCATTAAAAAAAAAAAAAAAAATTTACAATATAGTCTATGTACCCAAAATTGGCATCGATAAAAACTACAGTTCGCCACGCAAAAAACAAGCCCTCATACAGCCGCGTCCATGGAAAAATAAAAAAGTTATGGCTTTTGAAAAATGGAGATGGAAAAATACCAAAAAAAATCGCTTGGTCCTCAACGCCAAAATAGGCCATGTCATGAAGGGGTTAAACTTACCAAACGAAGTAAGTCCATGCTGCGATTGCCACAGTCCCGAGTATCATCACTACAATCGGTATGATAATTATCTTCCACATCTCTGTGTAGGAGAGACAGAACATTACAAATACTTAACACACTTGTTATATCAATTAGAGGGGAAATTAATAATCTAATAATAGAAATTGTGTTTATTTATTAAAAGCGCCAAAATTGGGAAAATTTTGAAAAAAAATCGTCATTTTTTCACATTTCCAACTGCAATATCTTAAATATGTGCCAACATAATATAGAAATTTATGCTAGGATTTATATTTCCACCCGTTTATTTTGGCGCACATTGGAAAAACTTTCGTTTTTTTAAATCCATTTAGGAGACGTACAAATTTAACATTACTTTTTAGCATTTTAAGAAACACTGTTTTCCTACACCAAGCCAAGATTGGAAAGGCTCGAGAGTGTCAGAATAGATACCCCCACAAATGACCCCATTTTAAAAACTACACCCCTTAGTTTATTCACTGAGGGGTATCATGAGTATTTTGACCCCACCGTTTTTTTTTCAAGAATTAATTCAATTTAGAGGAGAAAAAGTAAAATTTCATATTTTTACAAATATGTCATTTTAAAGACATATTTTTTTCCTATAGTTTACATGAAAATGAGGATTTACACCCCAAAATGGATACCCGTTTCTCCCGTGTTCAGAAATATACCCATTGTGGCCCTAACATTATATCTGAGTCCACAACGGGGCCCAAAACGAAAGGAGTAGTCAGTGTCTTTCAGAACAGAAATTTTGCTTGAAGTCCTTTTAGACCCCATAGCACACATGTAGAGTTCTTGAGTGCCCCAAACCATAGAAAACCCCCACAAATGACCCCATTTTGAAAACTATACCCCTTAAGGAATTTATCTAGGGGTGTACTGCATATTTTGACCCCACAGTTATTGAATGAATTTAAGCCAAGCAAAAAGAAAAAATTAGAATTTTTGTTTTTTTGGCAATTCTGTCATTTTAAAAACAGCTTTTTTTGTACAGCACACATATGAAGGAAGACTTGCACCCCAAAATGGATACCCCTGTTTGTGCTGTTTTCAGTAATATACCCATTGTGGCCCTAATCTTATGTCCGCATGCACAACAGGGCCCAAAATGAAAGGAGTAAATCGGTGGCTTTCAGAACATAGATTTTGCTTGAAGTCCTTTTAGGCCCCATTGCCCACTTGTAGAGTTCTTGAGCGCCCCAAACCATAGAGAACCCCCACAAATTACCCCATTTTGAAAACTAGACCCCTTAACGCATTTATCTAGAGGTGTACTGTGTATTTTAACCCTACATTTTGTGAATAGATCTAAGCAAAGCAGTAAGAAAAAAATTACGATTTTCATTTTTTGGGCTATTGCGTCAATTTAAAAACAGTTTTTTTTGTACAGCACACATATAAATGACGACTTTTACCCCAAAACGGATACCCCTGTTTGTCCCGTGTTCAGAAACATACCCATTGTGGCCCTAATAGACTTACAGGACACATGGCTAGGCCTACAATAAAAGGAATACCCGTTAGATTTCAGGGTACAACGGAATAAATTCCAGGCCCCATTGCCCACTTATAGAGCCATTGAGCGTCCAAAACGATAAAGAACCCCCACAAATGACCCCATTTTGAAAACTAGACCCCTTAACAAATTCATCTAGGGGTGTACTGCGTATTTTGACCCCACAGTATTTGAATGAATCTAAGCAAAGCAGAAGGAAAAAGTTACGATTTTCAATTTTTTTGGCAATTTTTTAAATTTAAAAACATTTTGTTTGTACAGTGTACATCGGAATGAAGACGGTCACCCCTAAATGGATACCCCCGTTTATCCAGTGTTCAGAAACATACCCATTGTGGCCCTCATCTACTTACAGGACCCATGGCAAGGCCTATAAAGGAGGGAACACCCGTTGGATTTCAGGGCACAACTGAATAAATCCCAGGCCCCATTGCTTATTTGAACGGAATAAAAATTGACTCCCTAAAATCCCCCCCCCCCCGCCCACACCCACTCCGCGCCCTTTTTGGCGTTCGCAAATCTTAGATAAAAGTAATAATGTGAACTGTGTGGTATTTCCGAAGACGGGTAATTACGGAGGCTGGTTGGAATGGGCCTATGGGGCAATAAAACCGGTATCCCCCCTCCTCTCATGCTTTTTGGGGGTCATTTCTTGACCTCAGTAGCGGGTATGGGGTGTAAAAAGTGGCGTTCCGTGAGTCTCCGTAAGCTTGCTGAGGTGCGGCGGTCTCACACAGAAGGCGCTCAACAAGCTGCTGCTGGAACTGCAGGAAGGTGAACATTCCTGGGGCTTCTTGTAAAATACGTATCACAGGTAGCGGTCTGAATAACGCCGGGCTCACACAGCCGTGGGTGGAATCCGCTTGCGGAGGCCCGCAGCGGATCCCAGCTGTGAGCCTGGCTGTGACCCTGCGTACGGCCGCGTAATGTACTGCGCATAACTGCCTACTCACACAGACGGTCATGCGCAGTACCTTTTTTTTGTTTGTATTTCCCGCACCGTCGCTTAGCGATGACGCGGGTACCCGCAGCCCGTATACAACGTAGTTGCGTTTGGGCAGCGCGTATATCCGCGACCATGGAGCACAATGGGCTCTATGCTGCGGATAGCCGCGGTAAAATAGAACCTGCTGCCTTCTCTTTTCTGCGAGTGGATTACACAATTCCGACCCGCTAATGTGAGCGGAATTGTGTAATCCAATGCGATTGATCTGCGTATTACCGCGGATCAGACGCATGCGGAATCCGTAATTCCTATCCGGTCATGTGAGACCGACCTAAGGTAGATCGCTACCTTTTTATCACGTGACCGGGGACAGCTCAACGAGGCCACCCGTTACTGCTTCAGGCTCTCGGCGACCGTTGGTCGCTGGGAGCAAGGAGACATTAAGTTTCCTGGGCTCCCCGACTCCTGCGCATGTGTCCGGTGTTTTGCCGGCGGTCGCATGTGCAGAATCCGTAAGTTCACGGATGAGGATTGCATCGGGGTTCAAGTACGCAGGCTTTCGGTAAAAAGTTTCATCTCCTCTCATCGATCAGGGGAGATGAAACTTCAAATTTTTTAAAAAACTTTTACGTGATCGCCATTATCCATTGGATAACGGCGAACATGTGATCAGGAACGGCTCAACGCGGCCCACCGTGAAATCTCCGGGCTCTTGGCTCAGTTTTGTAGCCAGGAGCAGGGAGATTTTCAATTATCCTGGCAATCCACAGCTTTTGCGCATGCGTCCGCCATTTTGGCGACGGGCGTGTGCGCAGAAGCTGGGGTAAGGTCCGCGGATAAATCTGGGGGCCTTATGTGCGTACTTTGATCCTCCCTCACGGATAAGATCCGTGAGGGGAGATGAAACGTACACTTTTTAAACTTTTTAAAAACTTTTTCAAACTTTTTTTTTTACTATACATGATCACTGTCATCCATTGGATGACAGTGATCATGTCTCCAGTGACATCCCTCTGTTCCAGGCTACACATAGCAGCCTGGAGCAGAAGAATTTTAAATTTCCCGGGGCTCGAGCCCCTCTGTGCACGCGCCCGATGATTGACATCTGCATGCGCAGACGGGGATTCGGGCACCCGGGACGACTTAGGTGCGTATTTTCACCTGCCCTCATGGATCCGATCCATGAGGGGGGGTGAAACTAGCACTTTTTTTTTACTTTTCAAACTTTTTCGCGATCGCCGCTATCCATCGCAGGTCCAGGGACCGCTCACCGTGGTCCCCGTTAATACCTCCTGGTTCCCGGCTACCTTCAGGAGCCGGGAGCCAGGAGGTTTTGAATTTGCCGGGGGCTACCGGGCTTCTGCGCATGCGCGTGACGTAATCGTCTGCGGCACATGCGCAGAAGGCCGCCGGCGGGTCCGGGAGGACCAGATCTCCGGGGGACACCGCCGACCAGACAGGTGAGAATTTTCAGCTCCACTGATGGTTCCGATCCATCAGGGGAGCTGAATATCTAACTTTTGGGGCACTTTTATTTACTTTTTTGCGATCGGCGCTATCGATTGGATAGCGCCGATCGCAATGCCGGGGGGGGGGGGGGTCCCCACAGCCCGGGATGACAGCTCCATGCTGTCGGCTACCTGCGGACACCAACAGCATGGAGCTGTCACGTCCTCAGCCCACGGGGCTCTATTCTCTGCAGGACGCATGTTTTTACGTCCTCAGAGAATAAAGCCCACTTGCTGAGGACGTAAAAACACTATGGGCTGGTCGTTAAGGAGTTAAACATTATAAAACGTTACCAACAATCATAACTTTTCAATGTAAAAAACAGTTATAAATGGGGCATGACTTTAAAGTCCTTGTTTTAGGGCATAATGGGGAAACAAAGAAAACAATGTCTCTTACTGAAAGAGTCTTAAAAGGTGAACAGGCCCTTTTGTTTTTTGAAAGTCTGGGAAATGTAAATTTCTCCGCTTTCCAAATCAGTGGACCAGCCAGTGGGGGATGGCATGCTCTCCCAGGAGGAAATCCCAAGGGAAAGCACGGACGAGGGACTATCCAGGTTCTGGGTGCGTCTCTCCACCTTCCTAGGTGGTGTGGCTGGTGTGCGGAGTTCCTTTATTACCGTCAGCTTGGTAAACGGAGGTCTCAGCTCCCTCCAAAATAGCAACTGCTCCCGAGCACTGAAGTGAACTTTTACCCCTGGGTCTTCAAAATCCCTGAGGATGGGACGCAACACAGGGGGTATAAGCGCTTTGGCTAGCCTGTTGTCTCTGTGGACTACTATCCAGGGGGGCAGTGGCTCCTCACTCCCCTGTGGCCACAGTCGTGGTACTTGCCTAGGCCGCTGCATGTCCATGAACGGAATCGCTGGCAGCAGCGCGACCTCCATTGGTTCGGGCAGTCTCCGGGGTCTGGCTGGCTGGAGTGTTCCTGGAGGGATTAGCCTTTTCCTCGGCAGCTGCCCGGGACAATGTTCCTTATTTCCTCCAGGAGCTCCGGCTCGTCACCCCAATAGAACCGAGGCTTTAGTGGTGGGTAGCCTGCCGGTACTCCCTGGATCACCGGACTGTCAGCACAAGTTGGAGGAGACATCTTAGTTTTTGCCTGGCCAAAAGTGTTTTGAGCCCAGGAGTCTGCAGCAGCAGGTAACTCCTCCCACTTCGGGCTCCAACAAGTCCACTTAGTAGGGGTGGTCCCCCCCCTACTTTGCACCAGGCCAGGGCATAGTCTTTTTGGCGCCAAGGAGCTTTGGCGGGAACTTCTTGGCGAGAGTGAGCCATAGAAAAGGGCACTGTGAATTGGGTGGCCTCTTGAAAAACTAAAAATTAAATGGCAGTCTATTAAACAAAAATGGCGCAACAGTTCAGATCCTGTTTATTACGCCAGAAAATTGAGTCTGCAACACCCCAGAGGGGTACCCAGACACCTGTCAAATGTGGGGAGCTGGGAGACTTAAGTGTTGGCTTGTCACGACGGCGCTTACCAGGCTCCTTTTCCCTGAGGGATGACACGTAGCCAAGGCCAGAGTATAATTGTAGGCCACCGTTGACACCCCTAGGATAGGGAATGCCAATGAACAGGATGATGGGGGTAGTAGTTGTCACGGGTGACGCCACCGTTTCTACACAACGCTATGTTACATGGCGGAGAATAAACACAAACACAGACTTTCTAGTACCTCGGGCCCCTAGGATCGCTTAGGGCCCGGTATGAACTTTACTTGTAATAACTTTGGCAAAACAATTATTACACAGCAATTGAGGTACAATTCTTCACAGTGCAGGTAAGAAAGGAACGTCAGAGGTTAGGGAGGATACACAGGATGAAACTGGTCCTACAGTCTGCATTATCTGTCAGGTACCGCTTCTGGACTTGGGGCAGAAGGAAGGGGGTAGGGTTCACTCCACAGACACTCTGCTAGCTAGCAATTATTTACTTTTAGGATTTGTACCCCCGCACTGGAGACAAGTGGATGTGACTTAGGAGAGTACTTCTACATGGTGATCCTGGCTTTGGACGGCCACATAGGAAAACCTTGTGGGTTTAAAGTAATACCTCTGCACTGGGTCTTGTCAGGAAAAGTGACTGCTCACAAAGGCTCTCTTAGGCTTGGGACTTACTCCACTCACATTCAGATCTCAGTCGCTACGGGATATCTCTCCTTCTCCTCCATGTTCACAACAAGGAAGATGAAGGTGCTTCCATGTGGCTCTGTGTTGTAGACTCTCTCTGAAGACAAGATGGAAGCTCCTTTCCCACTCTCAAGCACTGCTATTTATGCCCTCACTTATACCACATGACATGACAGACTGATACATTTCCATGCAGGCAATGATTTTATTGAAGCTAACCTCTCAAGCCCGCAGCTGTGCAACACACACACTGGAAATGACAAGACAGGCTTTGCCAGTGCATCTATATAAGACAAACATGTATGGTGTATAACATTTATGGTGGGACCAGGATGTACTGAGTCACTGCACGCCCATTAATATAATGGGCTCTTTCCATGTGCAATTTCTGTCATGTAAATATACTCAGAATGGAACCAGGTTGTCCATTAACGCTTTATCACCTTCATTTGCATGTAAAAGGGCCTTCTGGAGCTGTTTGTGTAGTGGCCCAGAACACCATCCTGGTCCCCTCCATAAATGTCATACATGTTTGTCTTCGGTAGATGCACTGTGCAAAGCTTCTTCTGTCATTTCTAGTGTGTGTGTTGCACAGCTGCGGCACTTGAGAGGTTAACTTCAAACTTCATGTAAATGTATCAGTCTGTCATGTCATGTGGTATGAGTGAGGGTATAAATAGGAGTGTTTGAGAGCGGGATAAATATTCCATCTTCTGAGAGTACCTTTAAACACAGAGCCACATGGAAGCAATTTCAGCTTCCTTGTGGTGAAGATGGAGGAGGAGAGATATCCCGTAGCGACTGAAATCTGGATGTGAGCCCCAAAACGTAAAAGAGAGCATTCTTAAGTAATTCTGTATAGAGTGACCCAGTGCAGAGGTACTATTTCAAGCCCACCAGTTTTTCCTACACGGTCGTCCAACGCCAGGATTACCATGTAGAAGTAAGTCTAATTCACACCCACGCATCTCCAGCGCGGGGTGCTAATCCTTAAAGTAATTACCACCAGAGTGTCTGTGGAGTGTCCCCTACTCCTTTTCGCCCTCTGAGGTGCTCACTGTCCCCGTACAGATAATGCAGATTATATGACGGGTTTCATCCTGTGTATCCTCTATGACCTCCGGCCTTCTTTCCTTACCTGCACTGTGAAAAATTGTACCTGAATTGCTGTGAATAATTGTTTTGCTAAAGTTATATTAAGTAAAGTTATACCGGGCCCTAACCGCTCCTGGGGACCCGAGGTACTATACCACCAGTGTCTGTGTTTATTCTCCGCTGTGTAGCATACCGGTGTGTGGGAACTATGGCGTTATCCGTGGCAATTACTACCCCCATCATCCTGTTAATGGGCATTCCCTATCCTAGGGGTTTCAAAAGGTGGCCTGCAATCCTGCCCTGGCCTTGGCTACGCATAATCCCACACTATGTGCAGAGCCCGCATGTGGGCTGGGCTCTGCACATAGCTGCATTGTTTACGCATGGGTTGTTGGGAGAATACAATGTAATCTCCGGCTCCTGCTGAGGTCACAGCATGCAGTCTGTGTTATCTCTCTCCAGCTGAACAATGGATTTTAAGCTCATCTTAAAATCATCATTCAGACAAAAATTGAATGATGGCCGCGTTTAGACACAATGATTATCGTTCATTTGAACTAATTTTGAGCGATAATAGTTGCGTGTAAATGGGCCTTTACAAAACAGCTTAGAGAGTGGAATAACACAAAAAAGAAGGATACTGTAATTTCATCACCTGATCCAAGCCACCCCCATTCCACCAATGCCACAAACTTCACTTCCAGCTACAATAAGCCAGCGATGATGCTACCGACACCAGGGACATGTGATTGCTGAAGCCAATCACTAGCTCACTTTGGCCAGTAATTAGCTGCATCAGTTACATGTCCTGTTTTTGGGAAGTCATCACTGCTGGAACTGAAGACCAGCAGGGTAGCAGTAGATCAGAAGTAATGATGAATTGGGCGATGGAAGTAAGGCATTTTTTATGCTGTTCTACTACTCTGATCTGGTCTCACTTTTTTTCTCCTTTAAAGAGACAGCACTCTAATTAGTATAGATAAGAATTCGAACTGTTATTAACCTGTTGGACCCGGGACTGCTTTTTCTTTGATTGTGACACAAGACTCATGGGATGGTCAAATTGAATGTTTACGAGCAAGGAAATATCAGCGGTCAAGAGAAAACACAGAAGTGCAGAATCCGTGGTACATAGGCAAGACAGATTGTGCACATGGTAGGCCTTAATTCCTTGAGTGGCGGGTTTCCTACCACCCTGTCGTGCCCACCAGGGCAGGTTTTTTAAAATGGTCTAATCATTGAATTTCAACTAATTTTGCAGTTGCGTCTCAAGAGCCATAACTTTTTCATTTTTCCATTGACATGGCCATATAAGGGCTTGTTTTTTGCGGGACAAGTTGTGATTTTTTTAAACAGGGGGGAGGAAAAAAGGAAATGGGGAAAAAAGAAAAAAAGGGGCCATGCCATTAAGGGGTTAAATAATGTATTAACTTCCTTCTCTGGGTCATTACGACGCATGGATACCACATGTGTGATTGTATTTTTGATTTTTTACAAAGTAAAGGGAGACAAGTGTTTTTATTATTTTTTTTATAATTTTTAAACCTTTTTTTTTTTTGTTCCTTTAGGGGACTTCCACAGGGACCCATCAGGACCCCTGATCACATTCCAGGGGTCCGATGGTGACAGCCCTTTACATGCTGCAGTCACATAGACTGCAGCATGTAAAGGGTTAACACAGCAGAGATCGGAGGTTCTCTCTGATCTCTGCTGTAAGAGCTGGTACCTAGCTGTTCTCTGACAGCCAAGCACCAAGCTCTCCCTGCCACAGAGACCATCGGCTTGCTTCTGACAAGCCGATGGTCTCTATGGCAACCTGTAAACAAAGCAGGAGATTGCCGGCAGATCGGCAATATCTTCTGCTGGTTTTTCAAAGCCCTTGCTTTGTTCTCTGTGGGACTGTGCAGGCAGAGCACACTGCCACAGCTTGTGGCATTGTGCTCTGCAGCTCCCATAGTGATATATAGCCCGGAAATCTTCCCGGCTATGTCGCTATGAGCAGTGGAGCTCGTCCCGGAAAATTTCCGGGCGTGCCACTTAAGGGGTTAATAAACCCACAGCAGCACTGTAGGGCCAAGACAGAGACTAATTCATCAAATTTGTCAACCTGCAACATGTTTATTAATCAAGAGCCCGTTACGTGGTGATCCTGCAGAAACACAATAGAAGAGACGTAACTTTAACCCCTTAGTGGCCAGCCCGTTGCCTTTTTACGTCCTGGCCTGCTTGGCTTAATTCACAGAGGATGTAAAAACATGCTTCCTCTGGGAAGGACCTGCAGGCTCTGGACATGACAGCTCCATGCCGCGGGACCCCACTCCTGGTCATGCGATCGCCAGTATCCACTGGATACCGGCAATCGTGTTAAAGTCAATGTAAAGTTAAAAAAAAAAGTAAAGTTTCATCTCCCCTTACGAATCGGATCCGTAAGGGCAGCTGAGAATACTCACTCCCTGTCGTCCCCAATGTCTGGCATCTTCCTCATCCTCCTCGGACCTGCCGTCGGCGTCTGCGCATGTGCACCGGACGCATTAAGTCATGCGCATGCGCAGAGAGCCGGGAGGCCCGGGAAGTTTTAAAACTCCCTGCTCCCGGCTAGTATGAGTAGCGGAGAGCAGGGAGCTGTCACCGGGAACTGCTGTATATGGTTCCCGGTCACATGATCGCTGCTATCCAATGGATAAAAGTGATCATGTAAAAGTTTTAAAAAAGTGTAAAAAAAAAGAAAAAAGTTTGTTTCATCTCCCCTCGTGGATCACATCCATGAGGGGAGATGAAATTAGGTACCTAAGGCCCCTGG
Organism: Eleutherodactylus coqui; assembly: GCF_035609145.1. NCBI lineage: Eukaryota > Metazoa > Chordata > Amphibia > Anura > Eleutherodactylidae > Eleutherodactylus > Eleutherodactylus coqui. The sequence goes on from NC_089839.1 coordinate 64,599,248, forward strand.
ATTTATCCGCAGACTTTACCCCGGCTTCTATACACACGGCCATCGCCAAAATGGCGGACGTAGGCGCAAAAGCCGCAGATTGCCAGGGTAATTTGAAATCTCATCGCACCTGGCTATTAAATGTAGCCAAGAGCCTAGAGATTTCATGAGGTGCCACAGTATGCGGTTCCCAGTCACGTGATCGCCGTTATTCAATTGATAACAGCGATCACGTAAAAGTTTTAAAAAAGCTAAAGTTTCACCTCCTGTCAATCCGTGAGGGGAGGTGGAATTACTTTACCAAGGCCACCAGCGATGTCCCCTGATGGGATCCTTATCCGTGGACTCTACCCCAGCTTTGGCGCATGCGCCCGTCACCAAAATGGCGGACACAAGCACAGAAGCTGGGAAGGGCAAGAGGAAGTTTAAAATCTCCTTGCTCCTGGCTACTAAAGGTAGCCAAGACCTTGGAGATGTCACGGGGGGCCGCAGTGAGTGTTCCTCGGTCACGTGATCGCCATTATCCAATGGAAATGTATAATGTCAGATTTCTAAAATTTGGCTTGGTCATTAAGGCGCAAACAGGCTTGGTCACTAAGGGGTTAAGTAGCTGGGTCCCAATGCAAAATCTGTAAAAAGGCCACCGAAGTATAATGCTTCATTAATAGTATTGGTCACATCATCTGGGGAAGAGAGAACTTATGAGCTCCCTTACGCATCAGGGCCTGGGTGTGACCACACTTTCTGCACCCACCGTAGCTACACTCCTGCACAATGATCTACAGTAGTACTCTAATCGGCTAATATAAATGTAATAGGTATAAGGGCTCAGACTCACTATTGTTTCCCCTGTGATGGTCAAGCAAGATACATTAAGTATTCTTCTATCACTGCTTACAACACTGGGCTATATAGCTTGCCTACACAACTTTAATGGAGATTAGGGGTTGATCCAGGGAACAGTCTGATTGCCATTAGGGAGTCGGGAAGGAATTTTTTCCCCAAAAGGGCTAATTGGCTTCTGCTCTTGGGGTTTTTTTGCCTTCCTCGGGATCAACACAGGAGGATAGACAGGCTGGACTAGATGGACATTGTCTTCATTCAGCCTTACGAACTATGTTACTATGTTACTGCCCCGACTTCAAGTACATGAACAATACCGTAGATCTAACTCAAGGAAAAGACATCCTTTCTACAGAACTACCTACAGACCTCTTGGTCCTTGCAGCAAATTCCTTCCTGCTTCAAAAATATGAATATACTCTGCAGAAATATTCTTTTTTTGACCCAAATTCTCTCCTTGATTCCATTTTCTTTCTCACTTCTGGCATGAATTATTTGTGACCTCAAGTTCTATTATTCATCTTGTAAAGGCATTCAGTCTTCGCAATCTAATCTTTATAATGGTTATAACGATAAAATGAGTAAAGCATTGTTTCAAAGAAGCAACAGTTTAAAGTCCAAATGTCATTAGTAGTACAATTCCTAGAAACATACATACATACATACTGCTGGTACATAACAACCACCAGTTAGTGACATCAGAGGTAGATTACTTATCAAAGATATAGGCCCTAGTTTATCAAGACAGGGCGGTAGTTATACGCCCATCTTCATATGAGCTGTTCTAGAGTAACATGCGGAAAGTTGTCTGTGCACCAGGAATCAAATTAACTTCAGCCATGTGCTGGCATAGATTTGTGCTATTATTTACACCAGGCATGCATAATGGTAAATGTGTTGGGCCGCCAATAGAGATGAGTGAGCATACTCGCTAAGGACAATTACTCGAGCGAGTATTGTCCTTAGCGAGGACCTGCCCGCTCGGAAGAAAAGGTTCGGCTGCCGGCGCAGGAGAGCGGTGAGTTGCAGGAATGAGCAGGTGAGGGGGGGGGGGGGGGGAGATCTCCCCTCCTCCGTTTTCCCCTGCTCTACCCCGCCGCTCCCGCCGGCACCCGAATCTTTTCTTCTGAGCGGACAGGTACTCGCTAAGGGCAATGCTCGATCGAGTAATTGTCCTTAGCGAGTATGCTCGCTCATCTCTAGTCGCCAATAAGTCATGACTTTTTTACGGGAAAGTGACAAGTGTGGCATAAAGATCTAATAAGTCACAATTTTCTTTACACAAAAAAGAACTATTACCACCATTTACTACACATACATATTGCTGCCACATACTGTACAAATACATAATGTTGACATACTCCGTGCACACTGTATATACAGTTAATGCTGTTTTATATTAAAACAATGCCATCAGTATGATAAACAGTCACACACACCTTTATACCAACCATACTCACAACTAAATACATACAAAATTACATATTTTAAAGGGATTGTCCGATTAGGTGGCAGGTGGGGATGAATGACACACTCTGACCCATCTCCCACATCTTCTGCGCCTTAGCTCTATCTTCCTCCTGGCCTGTCTGTTGCAACTACGACATGCCTGTTTACCCACATGACCACTGCATCCATAGGTGACGTCCCTGGGCCTTACAACTACTAGGTCATGTGACCTGTACACGGGGCGTTACTGGGACCAGAAGACCTGGTTACATCTCATAGTAACATAGTCCATCTAGTTCAGCCTGTTTTAAGCTTCCCCTTGTTGGTCCAGAGGAAAGCAAAAAAGACTTGTCAGTGTAAAGTCAAAAGCGCACTGTTTCTGCCAGATGAGTAAGTTTAAAAATTAATGTTTAGGGTAGGAGAGGTTTGGATTTGCAATAATAAACTGAAGAACTCCTTTAACCCCTTCAGTGGCAGGTTTAATATTACCATGTCATGCCTCACATGGCAGTTTTTTTTAAAGGAGTCAGCAATGCAAATAAAACCCTGGTAGATTTCATATTAGAGCTCACTGCTCTGCATATTTCAGCACTAGAGCTGTCCACAGAAATCTTCTGGGGTTTAACTGCATGGTCAGTGAAGCAAGCCCTGCAGATTTTCCGGGCGTGCCACTTAAGGAGTTAAGGTCGGGTTCACACAAAGTATATAATACGCCACTGAACCAGTCTACAAATCCACAACAATTCCATGATGACATCTGTGTCATATACAGATTTTTTTGTGAATTTAGCCACATGTCTCTCATTGCATTGTTATATTATTGATGTAGCGCACTGTCCTACTGCAATACAATTAGAATAACACATTAAATTATTAGTGTAGCGGTACATCTGTCAGGATAACAGATGTTAGTGATAATAGTCCCCCTGGACTCTTTCCCTCACATGGTAATGGTCTATCTGTGTTTGCCTCCACCACCCCCAGGTAATAGTCATCCCCCATGTGCTTCCCTCCCAGGTGATAGTGGTCAAGCTGTGTTCCCCAAAGTCATAGTCCTCCCTCTTTGTTATCCTGTAGGTGATAGTGATACACCTGTGCCCCACCGCCAGGAGATAGTAGTCCCCTCTTTGCTTTCCCTCAGTCATAGTCATCCCTCTTTGCTCTCCCCCAGGTGATAGTAAAACACCTGTACCCAAACCCCAGTTGATATTAGTCTCACTTTGCTCTCCCCCAGGTGATAGAAGCAGTGGCTTAGTAAAGTCAGGTGGTACCCACTGCAGAATATTTTTTAGTCTTCCTCCTCAGTGATAGCACTTAGGGCAGCCTGCATCTGCTGCACCCCCCTTCCTATGCCACTGGCTCAATCATGTCAAACCAATTTGATAAGCTTCTACAACAAAAATAAATTCTAGACTGGACCTGGGAGAGTCTATTGATCTCATATCTGGATTTTTCTAAGGCATTTGACACCGTGTCGCATAATAGTTTGGTATATAAAACGAGATGGCTCGGACTGGGTGAAAGTATGTAGCTGGGTAAAGAACTGGCTCAGAGATAGAAAGCAGAGGGTGATAATTAATGGTTCATACTCAGATTGGGCCGCCATTGCTAGTGGGGTGCCACAGGGTCCAGAATTGGGTCCCATTCTGTTCAATATATTTATCAATGCCCTGATAGAAGGACTACGCAGTAAAATATTGATATTTGCAGACGATGCAAGATAATTAATACAACGGAGGACAATGTATGGCTGCAAATAAATCTATGTAAAGTGGGGGCTTAGGTAGGAAAATGGCAAATGAAGTTCAACATTGATAAAGGTAAGGTTATGCACATGGGCAGGAGAAACGGATGTCACCAATATACACTAAATGGGGTACTGCTAGGGAAAAGTGATATGGAAAAAGACCTGGGGGTACTAGTGGATTGTAGATTTAACTGGAGCAATCAATGCCAGTTAGCTGCTGCAAAAGCAAATAAAGTCTTGGGGTGCATTAAAAAAAGAGGTATAGGGGCGAGGGACAAGAACATTATTCTTCCAGTATACAAGGCACTTATCAGGCCTCACATGGAATACTGTGTACAGTTCTGGACACCGGTGCTCAGTAAAGACATTGCAGTGCTTGAGGGGGTTCAAAGATTAATAAACAGAATGGGAGGACTGAAATAATTATCATTGAAAAAATACGGCTAAGGGGCGACCAAATAACTATGTATAAATACATTAGGGGACATTACAAGGATCCCATGATCTGTTTATACCTAAGACTGACGGTAACAAGAGGGCATCTGCTATGTTTAGAGGAGAGAAGGTTTCATCACCAACACAGAAGGGGGTTCTTTACTGTAAGAGCAGTCAGACTGTGGAACTTTTTGCTGAAGACATGGCGATGGCAAAATCATTGGAGGAGTTTAAGAGGGGACTAGATGTCTTTTTAGAGCGCTATGATATTACAGGATATAGACATTAAATAAACAGCGGGGTTGTTGATCCGGATCTTAGAGTCAGGTAGGAACCTTTAAACATTGATCCAGTGATTATTCTGACTGCCATTATGGAGTCGGGAAGGAATTTCCCCCTCTCAAAATGGGGTAAATTAGCTTCTGCCTCAAGATCACTATAGTAAGCGATAAGGCATGGCAGGAGAGAAGTCCTGCCATGCCTTATCGTAGCGATCATTAGTGCTGCACTGTAAGTCTCTCAGAGGGACACAGATGGTGTAAAAATAAGAGAAAAATAAAGTACAAAAAATAAAAATGTAAAAAAAAAACTGGTATCGACGTGTCCGTAACGACGTGTACAATAAATTGAACACTTTTTTTATCCTGCACGGCAAAAAGTGTTAAAAAAAACACTAAAAAACTGAGGCAAAATGCTAAAAAACGCAATAAGGGCGCATTTACACGACTATATATCGGCTGGGTTTTCACACCCAGCCGATATACGGCATCTCTCTCTGCAGGGGGAGGAGGCTAGAAGATCCGGGAGCAGTGCGCTGAGCTCCCACGCCCCTCTCTGCCTCCTCTCCACCCCCTTGCACTATTTTCAATGAGGAGAGGTGGGACGGGGGTGGAGCTAATTCCCGGAACTTAGCTCTACCCCCCTTACGCCTCCTCTCATTGCAAATAGTGCAGAGGGGCGGAGAGGGGGTGGAGAGGAGGCAGAGAGGGGGCGAAAGCTCAGAGCACTAATCCAGGCTCTTCCAGCCTCCTCCCCTGCAGACAGAGACGCCGTATATTGGCTGGGCGTGAAAACCCAGCCGATATACGGTCGTGTGAATGCACCCTAAAAGTGATAAAGCTGTACATAACCCAAAATGGTACCAATAAAAACTACAGCTCATCTCGCAAAAAATATGCCCTCATAGAGCTCAGTCCATGGAAAAATAAAAAAAGTTATAGGGCTTTGAATGCAGTGAGTTTAGAAAAAAAAATTATTTCCAAAAGAAAGGTTTTTATTGTGGAAAAGTAGAGAAACCTAAATAAAAAAATAAGAATTTTGGTATCGTTGTAATCCTACTGGCCCGCAGAAAAAAATGTAGTGCATCATTTATGCTGCATAATTAACACTAAAAAAAAAAAAAAAAAAATCTATGGCAGAATTAATGTGTTTTCTCTCCCTGCGATCATAATAAAAATAATCAAAGTTTTACAATATAGTCTATGTACACAAAAATGGTACCAATAAAAACTACAGTTCGCCACGCAAAAAAAAAGCCTTTATACAGCCGCGTCGACGGAAAAATAAAAAAGTTATGGCTGTTGAAAAATGGAGATGAAAATATACCAAAAATATGAGCTTGGTTCTGGTGCTGTGTTTATGTACGGAGCTAGGTTCTGGCAATGGGTTATGGTTACAGGCTTGGCTCTGGTGCTTTATTTATGTTGTGTGCTTTGTTCTACTATTAGTGTGCACCCAGTCTTAGGTGTAAGACTGTTGGTTGTAGGGAGCTGCGTGCAATAATAGATCTGTGCTTCCGTCTGCTTGTTGCCTTGTGATTGCCAAGCTGAATTTTTTTCTGGATAACTTATCCAAAAATCACAGACAGCCAACAGTGTTTATGAATCATATTAAATGATAAATGTTTACAGGTCAGAAACTGATATGAACTCATTACAGCATTTACTCTGAGCTGCAAAATGATGATAATTACAATTTAAAATCCCCACCTGCTTAAAGGGCTATATCTGATTGGCTAAGCGCTCAGCCAATCACAGGCAGCGCCCAGCCATTTATTGAATGACAGCTGAGCATTGCCTGTGATTGGTCACAGCGCTCAGCCAACCACAGGCAGCGCTTGGCTATTCACTGAATTCAATGAATAGCTGAGCACTGCCTGTGATTGGATGAGCGCTCAGACAGTCAGACGCAGCCCTTTCAGCAGGCAGGGTTTTAAATCTCCATCTGCTGAAAGAACTTCATTACAGTGCAGGGAGAAGAAGTTAGACACGCCTGAGCCCCGGCAGCAGCGGAGAGGTGAGTACATATATTTTTTACTACAGCTAGGAATTATTTTCAGGGAAGAGCTTATATTTATGTTCAATAAGTATTTTATTGAGATATCAGTAACTTTACACATCTGTTCACAATTCCTTTAAATTAGTAATTTCAAACAAATGAACCAGTATAGGCGATTCCAGGTTTCACGGGTGCCCATTCAGCCCCCCAAATCTCCCGTATTACTGGTTGAGAAATTTCTTCCTTGGGTGGCCCCAAGTCAGATGTTGGAATCAAAAATAACTTGGTATCTATTATCAACTTATAACCAAATTTTTAAAAAATTATGTATACTTATATGCAGAGGAGAGTGTAGTATCCAACTCGCCTCTGTATTGGAGATCATGTCAACATTATCTAATCATAACTTTAGTTTTAGCTAGTGAGGAGAAAAATAGAAAATAGAGAGTAGGAGATAAGAAATCGGGAGAGAAGAGTGAGAGGAGAAGGGTTAAAAAAAAAGCAAGAAAGGGGAGGGAGAGCTGTTCTAAGCCCCAGGGGGCAGGTTAATGGGGGGGGGGGGCTTACCCATCCGGTGGCAGCCATCCAAGTGCTGTTATTATCGAACATCGTTGCTCTTTGCAGCTATATTTAGGGTTGTAGAAACATCATTAGTTATCGAAGAGTTAAATTTAGCAGAGGAGCGAAAGCTTAACCAGGTCGCCCATGTGGTGTAATGATTAGTAAATTTGGTTTCATCTCTAGCCCTTAATTCCTCCATATGCATAATGTTATCCAATGCCTTTACCCTCATTCAGCATGTGGGGGTCGTCGTAGTATTCCACAATTGTGGTATCACTTGTCTTGATGCTAGGAGAAAAAATCTGAGGACCCCTTTCTTAATCGAATTTATGGAGCCTGGGTTAATGGATAGGAGTGCAATCTCGGGTGAGAAGGTAACTCTCCCCGCGGTGAGAGTGTTGTATAGAGCGTTTATCTCGTTCCATAAGGGGGACACCAGTGGGCAGGACCACCATATATGTATCATCGACCCTGGGCTATTTAGCCATCTCCAACAGTTGTCACTGGTATTCGGATACATCCTAGCTGGGCGGGTTGGTGTACAATACCACCTAGATAGAATTTTGTAATTTAGCTCGTGGTGTCTGCCGGAGACAGACATTTTGTGGGTCATGATTAGCGACTTGGATCAGTCGCTATATTTGAGTTGCTGACCGCAACAATCAAAGGAAAAAAGGCTGCTTTTGCGCTCGTCGGGATAAAGACGAAAAAATGTAAATACACTTAGATCTACTGACATTAATAAGAGCAACGCGTTTCGGCGAATGCAATCACCTTTTTCAAGCTCTAAAACAAACATACATGCATAACTTAACCAATATTTATATAACACATTAAAGGCTACTTACGTTTCCTTAAGCTTTCAGAGCAGCAATCAGTGTCACTCAGAGCGGAGAGCGAAGACGTGGGGAACGCAGCTCCCTTCCCACAATTACATCATCAGTAGCGTCAACAGAGGCCACTGATGATGTAATTGTGGGAAGGGAGCGGCGTTCCCCACACCTTCGCTCTCCGCTGTGAGTGACACTGATTGCTGCTCTGAAAGCTTAAGGAAACATGTGAGTAACCTTTAATGTGTTATATAAATATTGGTTAAGTTATGCATGTATGTATGTTTGTTTTAGAGCTTGAAAAAGGCGATTGCATTCGCCGAAACGCGTTGCTCTTATTAATGTAAATGAATCTAAGTGTATTTACACTTTTTCGTCTTTATCCCGATGAGCGCAAAAGCAGCCTTTTTTCCTTTGATTATTGCAGTTTATCAAGCACCTACGGGTGTTTTGCTTGCTGGATATTTTTTGCTGCTCTCCGCTTTGTTGCGGATCTGGGATTTAAAGAACCTGCTCAAAGCCTCCTTGGACATCAGTGCCGATGGGGTTTATCAGGCTGATTTCCCCGTTAGGCACCAGGTGAGTTTGAACTCATTAATTTTATGAAAATATTTTTATTCACCTGGCGCATCCCTGATCTATTTCTTGAGTTGCTGACCTAATTCTCTCTCCCAGCTACCCCTGAAACTCGCTCCCGCGCCTCGCGTGTCCCTGGCAGCCAGCATAGAGCTTATATTTAAAGTCCTTCCCTGAACATCACTACGATGGTGCCGGCAGGCCATTGCCTTTAATGTTGCATGGAGCTTCGTTCACGCGTGTTTTTGGACGTATGTTGACACACGTATTTGTGTGAACGAGGGCTTAGGGTGTGTTCATGTTTTTGTTGCACTCAAGAACCGCAATTAAGAAAAACAAATTAAAAAACCTGCATGCATAATTTTTAAGACCGTGTCTGTTACTAGGAAGCTGCATACACTATTAAATCTGCCTGTGTTATTAATGCGTTTAATTGTGTGTAAAGTGTGAAACTATATACAGTGTATACAGGGAGAAGAATAGCTTACAATAAGCGATAGATAGAAAGACACACAAACATATACACATACACTTTATATATCTACATAGATAGATAGATAGACATGAGAAAGATACACACACATGTAATATCTATCTATCTATCTCAATCACATACACACATATATACACATAAGCAGTACTCATACATTCATGAGAGCCCGGCCTAAGGCGCTACAAAGAAATATTCACGTAATCCAGGATATAAATCATGTTTGGAAAGCTTATGCCAAGGGGCTAGATCGTGTGTGTAAATTTGTTTTGTAGCTGTATGCTGCGCTTTTTATGTATGGGTACAGGTTGGGGGCCCGAGCAGAAATTTTGCACCCAGGCCCCTGAGTCTTTAGTTATACCCATGATCATTACAGTTAAAAATCAGAGCAGACAGTGGCTATAACATGCTTCACACTAGCAGGAGAACGCAACATGTATGTGCACTTTATGGACAGACCATTAATTTAAAGTGGACATGTCAAGTAGAGTGTTACGTCTGTAAAGGATGTGCTGGACAAGCACCTACAGACATGCACAATAATTGCTCACAGTGCGGCGGCCAAAACAAACTAACAAATAAACAGGAAGTCTTTCCCTAAATACGTGATGAACGAGGGAGAGGGCCCTGCCTAACACGGCAGACTGATCGCGTCGATAGATGCGGGCCTGCACTCGTTCCTGGGACCTAAGTAACCCTACTTGGCCAAACTGATAAGGGATAAAACAGCACTTAGCTTTAGTAGAATAAGCCGCAGCGCAGAGCCGTCCAAAGTAAGGAACAGTGGACACCACGCTGTCCGCAGGAGCCACTAACTGCCAGCTCAGACAGTGGGTAACTGACAATTTACAGCAACTTAGCTTCCTAGCGATCCCAGCTAAATAGCTAGCTAATCAACCACAGATGTGAGCACATTGCATCACACCTACTACCGACCGCCTGAGCCTCTGAAAGAGAGTGAAGGAGAGAGCGTTCAGTGAGTACCAGAATTATATTATATTATATGTTCATTCCATTAAGATGACATTTTATTAGAAGGGAATAAGGACGGCCGGTCTCATGTTCACATTGGAGCAGCAGTGACCTCCATGGGTCTCCGACATGCTAGCGTATCTGGGGCTGTGCGTTGTCCGTGGTAATTCACAGGCAGCAGACATCCCCATTTTAACTTATGATGGATAAGAAGTAGGACATGCTAATAATGTCAGTCTATGTGCTGTGTCCATGTAAATCAGGTATCCGCGTGCTGTCCGATGTGAACTGCGCATGGGCGCAACCTGCACATATAGGAAGTGTGCACCCGGCCTTAGGTTAAAGATTTTTTGTCACTTTCCTAAATCTATCTGTGGGCTTGATACACGGAGGACAAATGTCTTAGACAGGCGGTAGGGAGCTGCGTGCAATAATAGATCCGTGCTTCCATCTACTTGTTGCCTTGTGATTGCCAAGTACTAGCAGCCTCAAAAAAATACGGACGCAACTTTTTTTCCCCTCCCAAACAGTGGAAAAAATTGCTCTATTTTTATGGACTGTTCAAGAATTTCTGGACAGTTGACAACTCTCATTTACTGAGGTTCTATGTGCTTTCAATAAGCCCCGCTGTTTACATGGAGGTAGAATAGATGATTAATTTCCCCTATAATTGATGTAACAAGTGTGTTAAGTATTTGTAATGTTCTGTCTCTCCTACACAGAGATGTGGAAGATAATTATCATACCGATTGTAGTGATGATACTCGGGACTGTGGCAATCGCAGCATGGACTTACTTCGTTTGGTAATTTAAAGGCAATAATTAGTTTCCCCTTTAATGATCATTCTAATCTTCATCCAAGCTGTTTAGGATTCATCAACATCTCACGAGAAACTATTTTTCACATTTTAGTAAGAAAATGAAGAAAAGACATGCGGATTATGAATTGAAAGAAGTGATCGGGAAACAGTAAGAAGATTTCTTTTATAACTGACAACAGCGCCACCATTGGCCATGGGCTGTATCTGGTATTGCAGCTCCGCAACATTAACTTGATTGGGGCTTAGCTAGAAATTCAGAAACAACTCATGGCCAGGAGTGGCGCTGCTCACAATCTTCTCACCACTCATGTTGTGCTTGAAGTAAGAAGTGAGGATTATACAAACTTTACATTAGAAAGGATTAATTCTTAAAATTTCTATTTTACAGAACATCACATAAAGAAGACAGAGAGGAAGGAATGGAGGGAGAGGCAGGAGTGGAAGGCGGCGAAGGAGAGGAGGGCATGAGCGAAGAACAACATCAGGCACAGAAGGAGAGAAAAGGCGGCGAACATCAGAGTAAAGAGTGAAGATCGACTACGAAGGATGTTGGCGTTATGGTGGATTTGTCACAGGGTAAGGAGAGTGATGTAACTGCTGACAATGTATTACGGGCACTCCAGGTCTTCATCATGTTCAGGACCGGCGCCCAGAGATGTAAGATGACATCTGAACTGTTATGTAGTCAGTGGTCATCAGCTCTGATCTCTTTCCAGAAACAGACACTCTTGTCCATGGGCTCTAGCTGCTATTTCGGCTTAGCGGCCATAACCTGAATGGGGCTGACCTGCAAAATCTCAGAAAAAAACCATTGTCAAGAGTGGCCCTGTTTGTAGAAGAAAGGGCCCTTTATGAACATTCATATTAAATAATATACAATATTTCCATTAGTAAGGGTTAATTACTGACATTTCTGTTTTATAGATTCAGAACAACAAGTGGTGGAAGAGAGGAGTGGTGCTTGTACAGCTATGTAGGAGGCTCCGAGCCGTAATCAAAAAATAGAACAGGTTCTTCCGCCACAAAAGAACACCAGATATCACCTGCCTCAACCACGAAACACCAGGAACCACCTGCAGCCACCAAAAAACACCAGATACCACCTGCTGGCACCAACAAACACCAGTAACAACCTGCCGGCAGCAAGTCATTCCAGAAACAACCTGCCGGCACCAAGACATACCAGAAGCCACCAAGAAACACCAGATTTTATATATTTTTTTATTATTACTTTCTTATATTTAAATATTTATAGTTTTGCATATATTGTGAAAAAAATTTTAAACTTATTTTTATATTTGTACTTTTGTAATTTATATTAAAAATATATATTTTTATACTAAAAAAAAACAACAAACTACTGTCATTCCGTGTACAACTCATCAGCTCTTTGGACCCTGCCGATCAACTACTGTGATGACCTATCCTGAGAAGAGATCACCACTAGTATAGTCCCCGAGAGCCCCTTTATTAACAGAGGATCCTCCATCAGAACCCATGGCGTACCGCTAGGGTTCGCAAATGCAATTGGGTCCTTTAGCGAACAGGGGAATGCAGGCCCTGCTACGTGCCATTTCACTGCCGCGGCTTGGCACTCAGGGAGGGGAGGGACGTTACCTGGGGAGCCAGCAGCCAATTAGAGGCTGCAGACTCGCCAAGCACACGCTCCTCTCATCCACTGAGAGACTGCAGTTGTGAATGGGCACAACTGCAGTATGTCAATGCACTGCTGGCCGCGTGATTGGTCCGGTAACCAAGATGTACGTGTTGCAGATTCTGCAGCGATAAGTCATGACCATAACAAGTCATCATGGCAGTCTTGGCTGAATGGACAAGTGGAAGTGAACGACGACTTCATACGAGCTTGGTTCTGGTGACATATGTATTTATATACGGAGATTTGTTCTGTATGTTACATGCTTGGTTCTGGTACTGTATTTATATTATGAGCTGTATTTATGTTGGGAGCTTTGTTCTGGTGCTGTATTTCTTGACTGAACTAAGTTCTGGTGCTGGAAATACCGCCTTTTGCTTTGACTCCTCTCTAACCTACGGGCATTGCCAACCACTGAACCCAGTTGCATGGGTTCCTCTCCATCCGTTGGGAGGAAAGCAGGAATACGAAAAAGCTCTTCATGTCTTCCCCTAATCAGTCTTCCTACCCTAATGGCTAAAGACATTGTTGCATCAAGACTTTGAGGCACGGGATACCCCACCGAAAGGTCCTTAATCTTATCTGCTATGCCGCAATAAAACTGACTCCGCAATGCAGGGTCGTTCCAATTAATCTCAGTCAGCCAGCGGCAAAATTCAGCACATAACTCCTCAATAGGAGAATTCCCCTGACGTAAGCTTCTGAGCCTTCCCTTTGGCAGTGAGACCCCATCAGGGTCATCATAAATTAACCCTAAGGCCTCAAAGAACAGATCCACAGAGCGCAAAGCTTCAGAAGAGGGGAGCAAGAAAAATGCCCATGCCTGGGAGGGCACCCTGCAACCTGGAAAGGTAGGATTATACCTACCCGATAATCAGGTTTCCAGGAGTCTCCACGACAGCACCACCTGAGATGGCCTCCTCCTGATAGGACAGGAACACACCGAGAGGTTAAAGTCCCCCCCCCGTCCTCCCCTCCTCAGCGTATTATAACGAAACTGCCGGGGTAGGAGCTAACTTAAATTTTTTCCTATCTGGTATACTTTTTATTTTATTATCTTTTATTTATTTAATTATTTTTATATACATTATTCTTTCTTGGGGAGGGAATGTACGGGTGCTGTCGTGGAGACTCCTGGAAACCTGATTATCGGGTAGGTATAATCCTACCTTTCCCAGGGAGTCTCCACGACAGCACCACCTGAGACGTATCAACTAAAGTAATTCTAGGGTGGGATTGCCGCTGAGAGGACCTTACGACCGAAGGACATGTCCTCGTCTAGCTGCACCTTTACCCTGTAGTGTTTGACGAAAGTATGGGGCTTTTTCCATACTGCTGCCTTACATATTTGCTCTACTGATGCCGAGCCATGCTCGGCCCATGAGGTCGCTACTGCCCTTGTGGAATGGGCTTTAAGAGCCGAGGGGGCCTCCTTCCCCAAAGCCTTATATGACTCGCTAATGGCCAGGCGAATCCACCTGGCTATAGAGCTTTTGGCTGCTTTCTTTCCCTTATTAGGGCCTGAATATTGGACGAACAGGTTGTCGTCCTGCCTCCATGGGCCTGTGGCCTCGATGTACGTCAAGACTGCTCTTCTGACGTCCAAACAGCTTAGGGTTCGCTCGCTCTCGTCTTTTGGGTGATTATAGAACGAGGGTATTATTAGGTCATGGGCCCTATGGAATGGGGATACCACCTTAGGCAAAAAGGTCGGGTCTGTTTTAAAGACTAACTTGGTATCTGTAATCTTGAGGAGCGGGTGGCGTATGGATAGGGCCTGTAGCTCGCTGACCCGCCTGGCTGAGGAAATTGCCACTAGGAAGATAGTTTTTACTGTGAGCATTTTTAATGAGAGCCCCTCCATTGGTTCGAAGGGGTCCCCTGTCATGGCCCTCAAGACTAAATTAAGGTTCCAGTCTGGGCAAATATTGGTGGACCTGGGTCGAAGCCTATCTGCCGCTGCCAGGAATCTATTGATCCACCTGTCCCCGGATAACTTAGTGTCAAACAGGGCGCTAAGGGCTGCCGTTTGGACTCTTAGGGTGCTTGGGGCGAGGCCCATATCCAGGCCGTCCTGTAGAAAGTCCAGGATCAGAGGGACGTCCGCACTGCTGCCTGAGGAGCCTCTCTCTTGTCTCCAAGAGGTAAACCTCCTCCAGATTCTCTGGTATATGCGGTTGGTAGTCTCTTTCCTGCTTGCCATTAGCGTTCTGACTACCTTGCTTGAGAATCCCCTGCCCCTCAGTATGGATTCTTCAGTAACCAAGCTGTTAGATGAAGTCTGCTTACGTCGGGGTAGTTCAGGGGTCCCTGCGTTAGGAGATTCTCTTGAGCCGGAAGGGTAACTGGCTCCTGGATGCTCAAGTCTCTCAGGAGGCTGAACCAGCTCCTTCTTGGCCAAAAGGGAGCCACAAGGATCAGGGTGCATGGTTGTGACCTGAAGTACTGTAGTACCCTTGGGATTAGTGGGATCGGGGGAAATGCGTACGCCAGTTCTCCTCCCCAGTCCTGGCTCAGGGCTTCCACCGCTGTCGGTTGGTCTTCCCGTCTGAGGGAGAAGAAGTTCGTCACCTTGGCGTTTTGTTTTGACGCGAATAGGTCTATTTGCGGGAGACCCCATTTGTCCGTCACTATCCGGAATGCCTCCTGGGATAAGGACCATTCTCCTGGGTCTAAGCGCCCCCGGCTGAGGAAGTCTGCTCTTTGATTCAGAGATCCCTTTAAGTGTACCGCTGACAGTGAGATGATGCGGCCCTCCGCCCAGCGAAATATCCTTTGCGCGATACTTTGCAGAGCTGGTGACCTCGTGCCCCCCTGGTGTCGGATATGGGCCACTGCCGTGGTGTTGTCCGACAGTACCCGTATATGTTGGTTTCTTACCGTCTCCCCCAGGTGCTGCAGGGCCTTCCAGATTGCTTGTAGCTCCCTGTAGTT
Source organism: Eleutherodactylus coqui (assembly GCF_035609145.1). NCBI lineage: Eukaryota > Metazoa > Chordata > Amphibia > Anura > Eleutherodactylidae > Eleutherodactylus > Eleutherodactylus coqui. The sequence continues at coordinate 64,614,816 of NC_089839.1, forward strand.
TGAGGATTGATGCTTCGTCTGCGGTGGCCATGGGCCCTGTAGGAGCTGGTCTCCGACGTGCGCCCCCCACCCCCAGGAGCTTGCATCTGTCGTGATCTGTACTGCCGGGTGCAATATCCAGTGGACTCCTTTTCTTAGATTTCTTGGGGACGTCCACCAGCGTAAGGATACCCTTACCGAGTTCCTGATCTGTATTCTGTTTTCTAACGAAGCCTGCCTGCCGTCCCATGCTGCGAGGACTGCTGCTTGCAGGGGTCTGGTATGTGCCTGTGCCCATGCTACCCCCGGGATGCATGATGTTAGACTTCCTAGGAGGGACATAGCCTCCCGGATTGTGCATGACCGTCTCTGCATAAAGGATTTTACCATGTACCGAATTTTCTGCCCCTTTGCCTCGGGGAGGAAGGAGCATTGGGCCTCTGAGTCGAGTGTTATGCCTAAAAACACCTTCTCCGTGCTGGGGTTTAGGCTGGACTTCTCCCAATTTATGATCCAACCTAGGAACTGTAACAGGCTGAGCACTGTTGCCAAGTTCTCTACTAGGCGTTCCCTGGACTCGGCTATGATTAGTATGTCGTCCAGGTATGGGATTATTAGGATCGACCTCTGCCTTAGGTAGGCTGCAACCTCCGCCATGATCTTCGTGAAGATGCGGGGTGCTGAGGAGATTCCAAAGGGAAGGCATCTGAATTGAAGATGCCTTGTCTTGCTGCCCATTTCCAACGCGAACCTTAGGTACTTCCTTGAGTCCCTGTGGATCGGTACATGCAGATAGGCGTCTTTCAGGTCGATCGAGGCCATGTAGGCCCCCCTGGGGATCAACTTTACCGCTGATGTGATGGACTCCATCCTGAATTTTCGATATTTTATGAAAACGTTCAGGGGTTTTAGATTTATTATCAGGCGTGAACCTCCCCCGGGTTTCTTTACTAGAAAGAGTCTGGAGTAATGCCCCCAGGTCTCCTCTTCCTGTGGCACGAGGGACACTGCCTTTAGATGTCTTAGGTCCTGTACCGCCTGCTGAAGCGGGTACAGTTGTTGTACTGGACCTCGCGTGATAATATATTTTCTCCTGGGGGGGGGGGATACTAACTCGATTCTGTATCCCTGCTGCAGGATCTCCGGGATCCACGGGCTCCTGCAAATCGAGGCCCACCGATCCGCAAAGCCCTGCAGCCTCGCCCCCACTGGGATGGCGTCAGGGCTTCTGCTTGGCTGGGTCCCCCTGGTGCGGGTTGAAGAGGAAGCTTCTCCCTCTGCCTCCCTTGGGGTAACTCCATCGGCCCATCTTGCCCTTGCCTTTATAGGGTTCCGATTGTTGTGCCGGGGTTCGGAAGAAGGTCCTCCCCTTACGTTGTCTTTCCTCCGGGAATCCCTTCTTCTTATCCGACGCTTTCTCTAGTATTTTATCTAGATCCGGACCAAAGAGGAATTGGCCGTGAAAGGGTAGCGAGCACAATTTATTCTTGGATGTTAGGTCGCCCGACCATGACTTCAGCCAGAGGACCCTCCTGGCCGAGTTGGTTAGGGCCGTTGCTTTTGCCGAAAGCTTCACTGACTCCGCTGCTGCGTCTGCCAGGAAGTTAGTGGCCATCTTTAACATAGGGAGGGAATCTATGATCTGCTCCCTTGGTGTTTTGCTCGAGATGTGCAGCTCCAGTTGTTCGAGCCACACACCCAGGGTTCTGGCGACGCACGTGGCTGCCACCCCTGGCCTGAGCGTACTGGCCGCTGCCTCCCAGGATCTTCTTAGTAGGCCCTCCGCCTTGCGATCCATTGGGTCTCTAAGCTGTGTGGCGTCCTCGAAGGGCAATGTTGTCCTCCTAGCCACCTTAGCCACTGGGACGTCTACCTTGGGTACTTCCTCCCAATTCGCACATACCCCCTCCTCAAACGGGTAGCGCCTCTTCACCCCCTTAGACGAGAAGGATCCCGTGTCGGGCTTCTCCCACTCCTTAAGTATTAATTTTGTTACGTTGCTATGGACCGGGAAGGTATGTTTCTTCCTCTCCCCTAAACCCCCAAAGACCTCGTCCTGCATTGAACGGGGTTCCTTGGGCTCCTCCATTTTCAGTGTAGCTCTAACGGAGTTAATCAGCTCCGTTAAATCTTCTCTATGGAAGAGGTACTTTTGGTATTCCTCTTCCTCTGAGGACTCCTCAAGCATCAGCTCTTCCGGTTCAGATCCTGAACTCTCTGAGTCTGAGAGCTCCTGCGGGGTATGCGCTTTTCTTCGGCGCTTTGTCCCCGATGCCCCTCTGGGTGGAGTTTTTGGGGTCGACAGCGCTGACCGCACTTCCTCTTGGACGAGTTTTCTGACGTCCTCGAGGAATCCCCCCGATTCCTCCTTGACCAACTTGGCTATGCATGCTTTGCATAATGGCCTGGCATGCGAAGCCGATAGTCTTGCGCCACATTCTGCGCACTTTTTAGCTTTGGCTCTGGGAGGGGCAACTCTTCTATCCCCCTGGCAGACAACAAAATTTACGTGTAAGGATGCAAAATTCATTAACAACGTATACGAATATGCATGCCTTGTTTGCCCCACTGGCTACTTACGGTTGCCGCCGCGGTGGAGCATTCCGCGACCTCTGGTGCTGGAGCACTCATTGCTTTATTAACTGGTGCTGCAGACACTCTTGGGGCATTTAAGCCAATACTCACTGAGTGGCTTCCTTGCTCGGCGCCATCTTCTCTCAGGTTCCTTTTGAATCCTTTCTTTTTTTTTTTTTTTTTCTTTTTTTTTGAATTTTGGCGCCTTTAAATTTTAGCCCCGCCCCCTCCGAGCGCCGGCCGTGCTGCGCGATGACGTCATCACGCTCGCCGCTTGCCGCGGCGCCCCGCCCCCTCCCCTGCTCGTTAAGGGGAAGCCGGAGGCGCCGCGCACGTTCCTAAGCCGGCGCGTAGGAGAGCTGGAGCCCCGCATTGCACCCCCCATGGGCCGCCGCGGGAGGAACCTGGCCCGGGGGGACCACCCCATGTGGCGTCCCGGGAGTCGTTCTGCAAGAAGGGAGGACAGGCTGGAGCACTGCCCTCCGATCTGCCGGTATGCTTCTTTCTTCCGGGCTGGCGTCTCCACCAGCCCCTCTCGGTGACCCTGCCTCCTGGCAGGACAGGAAAACACTGAGGAGGGGAGGACGGGGGGGGGGGGGGGGGGACTTTAACCTCTCGGTGTGTTCCTGTCCTATCAGGAGGAGGCGATCTCAGGTGGTGCTGTCGTGGAGACTCCCTGGGAAATAATGATTCTCACCCACTGGAGCTCATCACCTAAAGACAGGGGGCGTAGGCTGAAATAAAGTTTGCAGGACTCTTTGAATAAAAAAAGTTTTAACCTATCTGGAAGATCGATCTTAGGCTCCTAAATATAAACCTCTAAGACAGGTTGCTGCTGTTTAATCTCAGCAACCTCTAATGCCAGCGCCTTCAGCTGACAAGATAACACCTCAATGGAATTCATCTTAACAAAGGTAAACAATATCCCACCGAGGTACCATAAGCAGTAGAGGCTTATCACACAAAATCTGCACAAATGTTCAGTAGTTGGCCATAGCCCAAAGTTTACACTTGGCCGATTGACGACTTTGCATGTTTACATCCATGCAAGCGAGAATAGGAGTGCCAGAAAAAGTTCAAGCGCTCAGCTATCCATCTCTAGTATATCGCTGTGCTCAACCGCCACTTGATTCACGCAGCGACCCCGTCTTATCAGTGTAGGCCCCATCTGTTGCATCCTCATTGGTCAGATGGTCACCCCCTATCGTATGGATGGGAAATAACTTCTAATGCTTACTCCACAACCTCATTATACCCCCCCTCCTTATTACCCATACATTCACAATTACACACCTATATACTTATACACCCCCTGAATGGCGACAATTAAATAGACCATCGCTTTCACAGTTGGAACTTTACTGGATGGAATTGCGCAAGTCTTCTGTGGCTCAGCATCAGTGTGAATCCACATTAGAATGGGTAAATCCAGCGATCCGAGTGACTGCGAACAAGGTATGCTAGCCGATGCTAGACAAGCCGGGACCAGTAGGTCATACATGTCCAAGCTGGTAGAGTTTTCTCAAGAAACTGTGCATAGTATATAGAAAATGGTGTGATCAAGGAAAATGTCCAGTATAAGAGGATGCTGGGGACGTGAACTACTCCTCAACTAAAAAGGAGTCAGAGGAGGAGGTCTAGGATCATGCTAACAAACAGGTGGTACAGTCAAGCAAATTGCAGCTGGACACAATGCTGCTGCCCAAACTAATGTGTCTGACCTCATCATTCCGTAGCATGGGTGGGCTATAAAAGCAGATGACCAGTTTGAGTGCCATTACTGTCTAAAAGAAGTCTATGGGAGAGAGCGTGAACAGGACTATGAGAAAAGTTAGATTTGCATGACACAGGCAGACTTCAGAGAAGAATACCGCTGGATCATGGGAGTATTAAAAAAAAGAATTATACATATATATATATATATATATATTATATACATACACACACACACACACACACATATACACACACACTAGCTTACCCGTCGCGCGTTGCTGCGAAGACAGACATACATACATTCGTTTTTATATATCTAGTGTAGTAATGCATAAAGGACAGACAGACAGACATGCATTCATTTTTATATATATAGAGGACATCAGGAAGTAAGAGAATTAGATTCCGTATGTAAAATTTGGACGCTAATTCTTTGGCGCTTAGAATTGAATAATCGAGTTGGGTCTCTTGAACTTTTCCTATTTATGACAATCAATGCTCGTGCCAAATTTCAAGTTTCTATGACATCGGGAAGTGAGAAAATTAGATTCCATACGTAAAATTTGGACGCTAATTCTTTGGTGCTTAGAATTAAATAATTGGGTTGGGACTCATTACCTTTTCCTACTTATGATATAATCAATGCTCGTGCCAAATTTCAAGTTTCTATGACATTGGGAAGTGAGAGAATTAGATTTCGTACGTAAAAATTTGGACGCTAATTCTTTGGCACTTAGAATTGAATAATTGGGATGGGACTCATTCCCTTTTCTTATTTATGAAATAATCAATGCTCGTGCCAAATTACATTGGGAAGTGAGAAAATTAGATTCCGTACGTAAAATTTGGACGCTAATTCTTTGGCGCTTAGAATTGAATAATCGAGTTGGGACCCATTAGCTTTTCCTATTTATGACAATCAATGCTCGTGCCAAATTTCATGTTTCTATGACATTGCAAAATGTGAAAATTAGATTCCGTACGTAAAATTTGGACGCTAATTCTTTGGTGCTTAGAATTGAATGCTCACGCCAAATTTCGAGTTTTTATGACATTGGGAAGCGAGAGAATTCGATTCCGTACGTAAAATTTGGACGCTAATTCTTTTGCGCATAGAATTGAATAATCGAGTTGGGACCCATTAGCTTTTCCTATTCATGACATAATCAATGCTCATGCCAAATTTCAAGTTTCTATGTGAGAAAATTACATTCCGTACGCAAAATTTGGACGCTAACTCTTTTGCGCATAGAATTGAATAATCGAGTTGGGACCCATTAGCTTTTTCTATTTATGACATGATCAATGCTCGTGCCAAATTTCAAGTTTCTATTACATCGGGAAGTGAGAAAATTACATTCCGTACGTAAAATTTGGACGCTAATTCTTTTGTGCATAGAATTGAATAATCGAGTTGGGACCCATTAGCTTTTCCTATTTATGACATAGTCAATGCTCGTGCCAAATTTCATGTTTCTATGACATCGGGAAGTGAGAGAATTAGTGGCCGTGATGGAAATCGAACGATCTACGTGGCTCTGTACGTGTCATAATAGAGCCTTAATGACATCACAATGCAGCTTTAACTGTCAGACATCCAGTGATGGAAATCAAACGATCTACGTGGGGGGCGTAACTTTCGACGCTCGCGCGCGCGCCATTTATCGTAGGATAGTTGTACTATGCCTATAATCTTCCCAGGAGTGTACTTAACAACTTCCCAAAGTTTCATGGTGATCGGATGAATGGTGTAGTAGCGCATAAAGGACAAACAGACAAACAGACAGACAGACACGCAAGCAGACATACATTCAATTATATATATATAAAATACACACAAATATATAACACGTTTGTTAAATGGTTGTAGATGTTTTAGGAACTGTCGAGCCAAGAATTCGGCTTGAACTGTTCGCCGTCCCTGGCTTGGTCTTCCACGATTTGGGGACATGACAACAGTAAATTAAAGGGGTTGTCCCGCGCCGAAACGGATTTTTTTTTTTTCTTCAACCCCCCCCCCCCCCCCCCGTTCGGCACGAGACAACCCCGATGCAGGAACCTAAAGAAAAATCCGCACAGCGCTTACCTGAATTCCCGCGCTCCGGTGACTTCTTACTTACCAGGTGAAGATGGCCGCCGGCATCTTCTCCCTCCGTGGACCGCAGGGCTTCTGTGCGGTCCATTGCCGATTCCAGCCTCCTGATTGGCTGGAATCGGCACGTGACGGGGCGGAGCTACACGGAGCCCCATTGAGAACAGAAGAAGACCCGGACTGCGCAAGCGCGGCTAATTTGGCCATTAGACGGCGAAAATTAGTCGGCTCCATGGGAACGAGGACGCTAGCAACGGAGCAGGTAAGTGAAAAACTTCTTATAACTTCTGTATGGCTCATAATTAATGCACAATGTACAATACAAAGTGCATTAATATGGCCATACAGAAGTGTATAGACCCACTTGCTGCCGCGGGACAACCCCTTTAATGTATATTACACCACTTAGTATAGTATATGTAAAGGCTGGTTTACACGGGCCGAAGATCACTCAAACGACAGTTTGAGTGACAGCTTTGAGCGATCATTTTGAATAAACTATTAAGTAGCTACTTAAGAGCAATTAGGTATGCAAATGAAGCCTTAGCTGAAGTTTTCCATGGGGGGGGGGGGGCACTCCCCATGGAAAACTGCTGATAAGGCTGAAGGACGATTTTCAGATTGGAGTGAATTTAATGATCAGCTAGTAGTGCCCGAAAAGTGCACAGTGGGCACACATTTACACGCAACGATTATCGCTAAAACGATCGACGATTAGTGATCATCGGCTGGTGTAAATGGGCCTTTACTGTGGAGCCCCCAGTATAGTTGGAGTATCCTGCGGTAATATCTTGTGTACAGATTGGATCTACTACGGAAAGAGAGAACACAGTCACTGAGCTGTAGACCATCATCTACCTGCGTGTAGCGGTCCTGCTTCCCTCTCTCTCCTCGCTGCTCACGTCCTGCGCTTGCTCAGCACCGCTTCACTTTTCCTAGTGGTGCAGCTTCGCTAGACCTAACAGCAACTTTGACCTGGGCTTACAGGTCGCTCGATGTATCCAACTCAAAATGTGATGGCTTTGGTGAGGTCACAAATCTAATGACAGCAAAATTATTCACCCAAGGCCAAAAACAAAGGGGTCAAAGTGTGGTGCAAGAAAAACCCTGTGGGCTTTTTAGATTAGATATTCCTGAGGGGACCCGACCGCTTCCCTTTAAGGGCCCGACAGTCAGTGTAATAGGACACCTACATAACATCGCTCATAGCCATTCAGTGTCACTTGAATAGATAAAAGGTTACAGACACATTACAAGTTGCGTCACCCTTGTACACACACGGTATTGTAATATATATTATATATAGAAGAGCAGTTATGTAATAAGCAAAGAAAAAGGAGGGGAGAGCTGGCCGAGTTCATAGACAACCGTGGGAAAGTTTTATAGACTAACTTTTTGAGATAGCGGATGACCCGACTATCTCCGGGACAGATTATTTTGATGTTGTAGTTCTTGCTAAAACGTGTCCAAGAACTTCAGAACTTGACATCCCAGATTCTCCTGTTTCTTTAGGATTTAACATGTATTGTTAATGTAACCTTTATCAGACGCTGTATGAGTGTCCGGGGCTACTCAGCTGTTTTTTAACATTAATTTTACAACAAAGGTGCGCTCTCATGTTAGATGACCCCCAACGGCAGCACATAGTGCCGGAACGTGACGTCTCGTTAGTACAGCGTCTACCACATTAATACATGCGAGTATATACCTCCAGGCTCTCACATCCCGATAATGTGGGGAGACGTGGGGCATGCCGGGAGGTCTGATCTCAGCTCCTGTGGGGAGTCAAGTTATTTACATACTAGTGGCGTGTCTCACACAGCAGGTGTTGTTATAAGGCTGGGGTCACACGGGGCGGAATCCCGCCAGAAATCTCCGCCAGGAGAAGCGCCGCGGAAAAACTCGCAGCGGCTTTGAAGCGGCCCAGCCGCTAACTCTTCCGCTGCGGCCGGCACTCCCATAGAGGAGAGCGCGGCCGCAGCGGAATGAAAAAATAAATAGACATGCTGCATATTCTAAAGCCGCGGCAGCGGTCGCCGCAGCTGCGGTTAATAAATAGACATGCTGCATATTCTAAAGCCGCGGCAGCGGTCGCCGCAGCTGCGGTTAATAAATAGACATGCTGCATATTCTAAAGCCGCGGCAGCGGTCGCCGCAGCTGCGGTTAATAAATAGACATGCTGCATATTCTAAAGCCGCGGCAGCGGTCGCCGCAGCTGCGGTTAATAAATAGACATGCTGCATATTCTAAAGCCGCCGCGGCGGTCGCCGCAGCTGCGGTAAATCTCGTCCACATGGCTGGCTAAGCCCGAGATTAGTGGCCGCAGGCGGATTTGCCATGCGGAATTTCCACGGCAAATCCGCCCTGTGCGAACCCAGCCTAAGGCTTTAAAAACAAATATTTATAGAGTTATTGCATTTTTTGGGCAGGAGCGTTTGTGTATTCCTTGTGGTAGCCAATGTTCCGAAGGAGACTGAAATGTGGTGCCCTTTTTAGGACCCCCTCTATTAGCCGGAGCGGACAGCGGTCTTTAATCTGGTGGACGATTGGTGTCTGTTCATGTCGCACAGGATGTTAGAGTTTCCCTGGTAAACTGATCACTAAGGTTCCAGGCAGTAAGACCCCACATACAATAGGTTAGCAGCTGGGGACCCCCAGGCTCACACGGGTGTAAACACACAAACATGCCACATTTTCAAGATCCAAAATTCGTCCCCTTCCACATGTATGTGCGCACGGTGGGTCTATATATGTTCACACTCGCCCCGGGAGCGCCGGCACACATCCAGTCTAAAATCTCAAAAATAATAGCAGGATGCGCTACCGGATTCTGTCCGGTAAGACGCCAGGCAGCGCGACGGAACCCAACAGACCCCTTTATAGACATTTACGTTATTTTGTTGTTCCGTTCCTATGACAACACTAAACAACGGAAATGATAAAAGGGAAGTAGGAAACAGAGTATAAAGGGATTGTGCCACAAAGTTATTGCCCATCTACAGGAAAACGTTATGATCAGTGAGGGTCCAACCGCTGGGACCCCAACCGATCCCAAGAACAGGATCCGGTTGGTCCTCGATGAACGGTGCTGAAGTCACGAAAGCATGCCACCGCACTATTCACGTCAACGACAGAGCCGGAGATAACCGAGGACAATCTCGTGAACAATCTCCAGCGCTGTCTAACTGGACCCCCATTCCTAGGACCGGTGGCGGTCTCATTGGTCGAGCCCCTCCCCCGATCATAAAGTTATATCCTGACACATAACTTTATAACTTGGGACAACCCCTTTAAAAAGTAAAAAACACACAGTAGACCGAAAAACTTACAATTCACACCAAAAAAATGGCGCAAATGTCAAAAACAATTTCCCGTACTATATACGTGTAACCTATAGGCCCACATTACATAGTAAGAAAAAAAAGGCATAACGGTCTGCACCAGAATTATGACGACCGTAGCGCCATTTCCCTTGCACTGTTACATTCGTCCCTCTACTTTAATGGGGGGGGAGGGGGGGGGGACTCATTCTCAGTAAAGTGAGCGAACATTTTACCGAGTTAGTCTGGGCTCGCCCGATCGTGTCGATATGGCGTATTCCGCGTACGAAATATACGGTACCCATCCCCCACGGGTGGCTGTGTTGCAGTTTACACAAATGGCGCAGAACAAAAAAATTACGCTAGAAAAAAAAAAAATCACTATCTTGGCGTGTATCACGCATGCATACACTCCGAGATAGCGCACGGCGATTGGATCGCCGCGTCATCACGTACTTGTTGCGTCCGTCTGAGCCGGGCTGATGCTTAATAATAAAATGTGAGAAAAGTTAGCATTTTGTTGTTTTTTTGTATCATCCAGCCGCGAGATATTGTGGAAAACACAGCACGGCTATTAAAGCTACCGGCGCCAAGGCGTTATCACATATGCGATAAGCGATGATAAGCATTAATGCCACACGCTGCACAAAATTACAGCAGAACCGAAACACTCAGGCGAAAACCGTATACAATTTGGCATCAGAATCAACATTTACGTACCAATACTGCCCCCATGACTGCAGAGGAGGAAGCGTGACATTACCTGGCTCCGTGGCCCCTCGGACCTGGAAGGAGACTTGGCAGGAGAGCATGATGACGGTCTGCTACGGCGTCCACATAAAAAGCTGAAAAACAGCAAAATTAGCGCATAAATACCACAACCTGCAGCCCAGGAGTCACAATGCCGGGTCAGCCGAGGACAGGCGCTGACTAGACACTCACCACTCGGGCAGTAGAAAGAAACAACCGGCTGACGAGGGATGAGGAAGCACCAGGACAACGGCCCTTCCCCGCAGCCGGCCGTCACGTACCTCCCTCAGCCCAGCCGGTCCAGACCGGTATGAAGCCGCTCAGCCGCGCGCACCGCACTCAGCACCGGAAACAGTGACAGCATCTAGCAACAGAGCCATTCTCTAGCCTGTCGCATCAAGCTCCGCCCACCTCCCGACCACAGCCAATAGCGGAGCGACGGGACAATAACCAATAGTAGGCAAGCTGTTATCATTCCTCGTTGGTCAGGAATGAAACGACGTCTGTGATTGGCTGCCGGCTGATTGGCGGTTTCGCCGTTTCTTGCGAAGCGGTTGTTTTGTCCTTTTAGTGTGACAGGAAATGGGATTTAGTGACGAGAATGAGGAGACATTTGTGACGTACTTTCAATTAGGAAAAATAAACGTCATTTAGTGGAATGTTTTATTTGGCTTCAGTCATTTTTTACACCTTGTGTTGAAAAAAAAAAAAGTTCAGTGTTGCAACTGCAAAAAAAACCAAAAACGCGGTGTTACCTCCGTATTCAGTACGTGTGGCCATTTTGTTTTCTTTCCCCGTATGCCATACGTTCTCATGTCGACAAAAAAACCCTGAAACAAGCGCAATTTTTTTCAGCATCTTTTAAGGCTTCACCCGCATATTTTTGCGCGCAATACACAGCGCATAGAACCCATGGGTTCGTTCATAGATCCGTATTTTGGGTGTGCAGTTTCAGCAGTGCAAAAAAACATCAAATAAGCTCTATTTCTTTTCTTATTTGCGCACCAGAGGTTTCCATAGAAACCAATAGGAGTCCGTAAGTGAATGCGTGAAATACTGGGTAATTCCGCTGGAGAAAGAACACGTGGAATTTATTTAGCCATTTTAGGCAGACTGCACACAAACGGATTTGTATTGCACAATCTGCGGTCCGCGCCGCGGGTCTAAAGCAAATACCGTTCGTGCAATGCTATAGAAAAGCGCTCCTTCCTGCAACCAGGTGGAGAACAATTGCGATTTCTGCTCATGGAGAAAAGAAAAGCAGCATGTTCTATTTTTGCACGGATTGTGCACAGACAGATTCTATTGAAGTCAATGGCAGCCGTCCGACCCGCGGCCCTTCCGCAATTGAGATTGCGGTAAGGTAGTGGATTCTGCGTCATCGCCTAGCAACGCTGCGGGGAAAAGCACGGATTTAAAAAAAAGAAACTAGACTGCGCATGTCTGACGGCGAGACGTGCGAAACATCCGCAGTACAGAGAAATAGGATAAGTGAGAAGTACGCACGGACGTCGGCCAGGCACAGCATCAGATTTCGCTGCCGCATGTGGAATCCGATCGGTTCATGCACTGGCGTCCTTAATTGGTGCATTTGTTTGCCGCGCACACGAGAACAGAAAAAAATACAGTAAAATGTGCTGATATGCGCACATAAATAGCCGCGTTCATAACACAAAAAAGATGTGCTAAGGCGCAGGTGTGAAGTCAGCCTAATAAAAAAACGGATGGCACACAGACTGCGTACTTATGGCGCCCATGTACTGTCCGTCGCTTTCTGTCCCCATTGACTTGAATGGGCGAGTCTCGTACATAAAACAGATAAAAATGGTGCACGCGATAAGTTTTTTCACGCAGTCCGTGTCTACGCCAAAAAACTCTGTAGTGTGTGTTGTACCATAGAATAATATGGATCCATATACTATATAAAAAAATGGACTACACCCGGATGAAAAAAACGCAATGCTTTAGTACAAGGTCATTTTTAGTTGCGTTGTTTTTCACATTGCGTGACTTACGTGCACCGGCGTTAAAAAAAAAAGGCTTCGCTACATCCACAAAAAACAAGTCTTTATTCCACCCGTGCGCAGCTTTGTGATTCCATCTGCTAACTGCGTATGCTATCCATTTTTCACATTCGCAAAAACGAAAACTGAAACAAGGCCAATTTTTTTTTTTTGGCAACTTAAGGCCGCCGCGGGATTTCCGCCGCTGGAAGCCTGCATAGGATTGCGTTGACAAACGCAATCCTATGCAGATGGCAGCAATTTGGCCGCGTGAAATCTCACGCGGCAAACAATCCGCGGCATGCTCTATTTCTGTGCGGGGCTTGCAGAGCCCCACACAGAAATGTCACTGCCCGGCCGCCGGCTCCGGTCTGCGCATGCGCCGGCTGCCCGGCAAGCCACCACATCAAACAGCCGGAACCGCGGGCGTGGGTGAGTACGCGCCGCTCTCTGCAGGCGCTCGGGTTGGGTCCCGTGGCGAGAATCCTCGCAGACGGATCCGACCCGCCCGTCTGCAGGCGGCCTTAAAAAAAAAAAAAATGGACGGTTCACGATGGCGTACTTGTCCTTTTTTCTATCCCCATTGACAGGAATGAGCAATTCCTGGCTGTGAATGGGATCAGAATGGTGCAGAATGAGAGGAGCTTTTTCACGCAGTCCGTGTCTGTAGTGTGCCTCGCCACATGGAATAACATGTCTGTGCGTAGTCCTAGAGATAAAATATAATATTTATTGATATACTCCTAAAAACATGTAGCGCAATAAGGGCACCCCTGACCAAGACAACAACAGAAAACAAAAAAGTGCGTCAAAAACTACGCTTAACGGCTGTGACACAGGATCGAGGTATCCTCCAAGTTCCAAAGGAGACACCAGACTGATCTCTGTGCACAGTGCCCAGTTGTAAGTCTAGATATGTAGACTGGGGGTTCTTCTTGGAAGCGTAAGGTGCGGCTCGTTAAACGAGAATAATTACTGGCATATCACCCCCTAGGTCCCGACGGACAGTAAGGCACTAGTCATGGCTCACTGATCATAGCCATCTACGGGTGTTGAGACCTATTTTTGCATATATCTATTTGCAACTTCATGCATTTTCGAATGCTTGTGTATATTACTTCAACGTGTTTCCCCGAGTATTCTCGCAGCGCGATGGGGACCCGTGCCCCTGTAGAGACCTGTGGCTCACCTGCTCCCGGCGTCTTCCGCCTCTGCTATGCCCTGGCTGCCGGCACATGCACAGAGCAGAGCCAGCCTGTCACTACTGACATTTCTGTGCCGGCCTCTGCGAGACCCCGCACAGAAATAGAACATGCCGCGATTTGTTTTCCGCGCGTGTTTTCACGCAGACTGTGATAGACATGATGATTGGTTGGTGTAAAATGTCTATCGATTTGCACTAGACGTATTATGTGTGTTTTGTGACTTCAGCCTAATGTGAAACTCTGCTGCATAAGGAAAGAGTTAAATCACAGTGTTATATGTTATTGCTTGAGTGTTCTCCCAGTCCTCCCCATCCCCCACACAGGATCTTCTTCAACAAAGAGATATCTACTTTCACTTTCATGTTCGAGCACATGTTTGTGAGACAAAGACTTGCTTATACATTGGACTTGAGAGAAGGTGGGCAGGAAGGAGGGGGGATTCTATATGAGCCGACAAATGAGAATCCTATATGTTACTGATGTAACCTGTTGCACGCCCATTGTGTGTCTGTACAATAAAAGGCCCTGTCTGGCTGTTTCTGGGCAGAGAGCCATTTTGGATATGAGGCTGATAGCTTGTGTCTAATTTGCTCCACGATGATGTGTGCACACGATACAATTCGGAAGCTACAAAATACCCCAAAACCTGCTGGAGAAAACTATAATCCAGATCAGTGGCGTCTCCTGGGTGGACCGAGTTAAGAGATTTTGATTTCTTTCATTCTGGAAAAATACAGAGATCGGCAGATGGCACGCAGAACTCAGGGGCCCGAAAATCTACAGAACACGGTAAGATTGCTTTATGTAAATCTACCGAAGTGATCTGGGTTCTGGCTGCTTTTCTGCCTGTTCCTGATCCAGAGTGATAAATCAATGAAAGGCAGGTAATATAGTTCTTTCTTACTCGGAAAAGACCACCGTTTTAACCTGCTTAAGGGGTATTTTGTATGCTGTGGCTGCTATGTCTGAGACGGTTAAAAATTGTGTATACAAGACCAAGAGATAAATTCTGTGAGGGTTAATGTGTCAGGAGGGCGGACTCGGCTGTTTAAGTCTGAGGGAACACGCCAGACACTTACTCCTAGGTAAAACTAGTGTGAGGTTAGGAAGATTTATGATACGTATATTTACCTTTATGATTGAGCGTGTTATGTTCTCATATGTGGAAAGGTGTATATCTATATACATGGGAATATGGCCGTGGTGTGACGGCTGACTCCAGAAACTCTTGGTCATTGAAAATAATCGTCAGTCTCTGTGTATAGCTAAATGTCCTGTCTAGGACGTGTACAGGAAGTGCTCTTCGGGATTGCTAGTAGACCTTGGGTTGATATAAAGGTGGATGAGATATATATATATATACCCTGAGCCGTTGTGGGTATTCTCCAGTAATCCCGTCTGTCTCGTATTATAGAAAGAATGTGCAGTGTTTATTGTTGGGGGGAGGGCTGCTGATAAGACTGAACTGAAAGCTTTTTCCAATTAACCCTTTCTGTTGCCTTTGTCTTTGTTTTGTAGAATTATTGTGCATTGTAATCTGAGTGGGAAAGATAGGTTATATTGGAAGGATTTGAAGATAGAATGAGAAGGTTAGGCATAGACGCAGGTTGTTTAGAGAATAGAGTTGAGCAGAGTGAGCAAGGACAAAGGCCATAGAGCTTGTGATCTGGTTGCTGAAGGGAAGGCAGCAGAGTTTACTGAACAATGGGAAAGGACCAGGAAAAGTTGCAGAAAGAAATGTTAGGTCATGGACAGATAAGATAGGCTGTAGAAAGTTTTCAGAACATGAGCAGGAAGCCTAGCAGAAAGAAAGGTGTTTTTAGATTGCTAGGAGGAGGTATAATGTAGTTAAGAGATTGAAGAGGGGAAAGCATGTAGGGGGGTATGTGTATTGCTAATGAACAATGTAATGTCTTTGTGCTGACTACAGCCCCTCCCTGTAATGGCGGCCGTGCTTGCAATGTTTACAATCCAACATAGTGTGACTCTGCAGTAAATGTAGTGAGGCCTGCCCCCACCCTGAAGTTACTTCCCCCCATGTGCTCACTTTCAGGGTGTGTGATGTTACTTCCGGTCCCTCCCCATCTGGGACAGGACCTGGCCCCGCCCCTTCCTCCTCCAGCGGCCATTTTGCCTCACCTGGAAGTGCTGCTGCCCCTGGCCCCGCCCGTTCCTCCAGCGGCCATTTTGCCTCACCTGGGAGATCTGTAGCCCCGCCCCTCTCTGCCTCTGGCGGCCATTTTGCTGCACTTGGGAGGCCTATATTTCCCAATGCCACTGTATCCAGTGCTAACATCATGATTGTCTGAAGTAAGGTTTTGTTTGACCAGACTTTGTTACGCTCCAAGATGGGGCCACTTTGGATGTGTGATAAGTTCAGGGAAACAAACCTTTGTGAAGATGCAGCTTGGGACATAGTAGATGACTAAGCTGGTTTATAGTGCATGGAAGATTGGAGTTGATGCATGGGGGGCAGAGACCAGGAATACATGACAGGGGACGCTCTCTCATGTTCCCAGGGGCTCTGTTTCCCACTGCCCGCTTCTCCAATGGATGCTCAGACAGATGATGTTATGGAAGGCTCATACAGATGGAATAATTTCCCTATAGTCACCCAGCAAACTTTTTCACGCAATTTGATGAAGTAATTTAACTTTTTATGTGAAGAAAGAGGGACTGAATTGCCCAGAGTAGGATGTTAATTCATCCGTATTCTTTAGTTTTTCTTTAAGTCTTTTGTATATTCTAGTGTCAGTTTACACTGAAGCTATAATTATATTCCGACAGGAGAGTAAAAGCTAAACGCTGGCCATACCCTGAAATACTATTACACTGGGTGATGTAAAATTTGAATTGTGTGGCGCCCCCTTGTGTTAAAAAATGCTAACTGCAACCTGAAAAAAAAATAAAAAAAATCTAAAGGATATTTTCGCTCAGACTTCGCTGCATATAATGACACCTTGACCTACAGAGTGCTTGTTTTTGTGCCTCTTGGTTTACTAGTTTGAACACAATTACTCTTTTTCCATTGAGTATTCCGGTTCAAAAGGGGGGAGGCATAGGTGATCTGGGTCATAGATGATCTAGGTGTTGTAGATCAGCTATTGGGCCTTTAAAAAAATAAATAAATAAATAAATGATTTTGTGCTACAAGATTCCAAGCCATGTGAAATAGAACATCAGCACGATTATTTAGTACTAATACAGTAAGAAACTGCAGGTATGCAAACAGTTACCAGAACCCCTGTTGATAATGCATATGTTGAGCTTTTTGCAGATGGTACCAGGGTGAGGACTGATGACTCCACATCGGATATGCAGTGGTCACACAACAAGATGTCCTAGAAGCAGAAGCTCTGCCTCCGCATGTCACAGTACAAGAAGCGGAATTGAAGGCCATCACTGAGGCGTGTAGAGTGGCAAGAGGTAAGACGGCAACCCTTTACACTGACTCCTGGTATGCATTTGGCATAGCTCATGATTACGGCCCAATATGGAAGGCCAGACAGTTTTTACCTTAGCAGGACAACCAATTGAGAATGGTGCAGCGGTACAGAGTCGCATGGAGGCCCTGCTTCTACCTGACAAAGTTGAGAGTTCGCACCGATTCCTACACTGGAGAGGCGAGAGACGACACCCTCGCTGACAGCATAGCAAAGGCAGCGGCCCTCAAGCCGTGGAAGAAAGAAGAAAAGATACTGACAGCATGAGTCAGTGGTAAAAACTTTGGACATTGACAAAAATTTGGACTTTGATATGCTAAAGACTTTTACAGTTACAAGCCAGCAAGGAAGAAAAGAATAAATGGACTAATATGGGAGCAGCAGAAACAGGACAGCGTGTGGTGAACAGTCAACAGCACTTGCCCACCACAGTTCCTGTATTCCATGATGGCCCAGCTGATGGACGGAAAGACCCAACCTAGTAAAGCAGTAATGACGACGACGCTTGAAAGAGGTTGGGTGACTTCTGGGTTCTCTGTAGCTGCTGCATCATTTGTCCGGTTTAGCATGATCTATGCCATAGGTGAGTCAGGGCAGAAGTAAATTTGCCACATCACACTTGCCGGGACCACTCTACCCATTTCAGGGATTGCAAATTGACTACGTTCAGCTCCCACTTGTTGGGAAGTATGAATACGTGCTTGTTGTTGTTGATGTCTTTGCAGGTTGGAGGCCGACCCTGTCACCAAGGCAAACAAGTAGGTAACCGCAAAGAAGCTCATGAACGAGGTAAACTGTGGATATGGGGTACCAGAAGTGATTCAGAGTCAGACAGAGGTATAAACCTCGCAGGTGAATGTAACATGTCATGTCTGCTCTGGGTGTATCCCAGGCCTTTTACATACTCTACCATTTTTAGAGTAGTGGAAAGGTGGAGAGACATAGTGGCACGCTAAAAAGTAAGATACTTAAAAATGACGCCACTTTGGAAAGACTGTCATCCAATAGCCTTATACAGTGTTAGATATGAACCCAGGGGGGATTATACATTATCTCCCTACGAGATTGTTTGGGCTAGCCCCAAGGCTAGGTCTTACTATCCTCAGTAGTTACAATTACAATCTGATGTGTTGATTGAGTATGTGATTTCCGTTGTTAAAGAACTAACCAAAGCCTATGCACAGGTGTTCTCTTCCAGACTCAGAGGCAGACACTGGGACACATATCTTGCAGCCTGGGGATTGGGTGTGCGTCAAGAAGTTCCCCAGGAAGCACCCTCCTGAGCCCCGATTTGATGGCCCCTACCAGGTGCTTCTGACTACTGCCACAGCTGTGAAACTAGCCGAAAGACTTACATGGATCCATGCTTCATACTGTAAGAAAGCTTCAGATCCGGGAGACCAGTCTTAGTTGTGCCAAAGACATTACTCTGGTTAGGGCTAGTGAGAGAGGAGGGTGGCAGCTGGAATCCTTAGTCGGAAGAATATGGGGGTATGGTTACCTTCTGGTATAACTCGTTCAATGCTCAAGTAGCCGCATATTCCTTTGACTATTGTATTGTAGTCCCGTGT
This sequence comes from Eleutherodactylus coqui, assembly GCF_035609145.1. NCBI lineage: Eukaryota > Metazoa > Chordata > Amphibia > Anura > Eleutherodactylidae > Eleutherodactylus > Eleutherodactylus coqui. Next base: position 64,633,470 of record NC_089839.1, read on the forward strand.
CTAGGCGCAAGATCCCACCGCAGGCCAGATTTAGCTCAGTCCAGCTGGTTATATGACTTATATACCCGGGGAATGCAATATGTTCGCGCCACTGATAACGTCTGGGGAGAAGACTGCCGTTATTGGGGATTAGTGGGATGTAACACAGGAATAGACTGGTCCTATAAACCGCGAAGTGCCTTAAATAAGAAAGATAAGAGCGGGAAATCCCTAATTAGTCGTATAACCCTCCTTGAGAATAATGACAGCAGGTATTGGAAGGCTGAACTTAGTATGTCGCTTGGTTTTAATGCGGTTTTTACATTAACCATGGGAGATCCAAGCCCGGGGGACGGGGAGACTTATAGTCTGGGGACATACCGGTACGGGAGGACAGATCCCTTAGGGAAGTTTAAAATAAGGGATATGGTAGATGCACCCGAATGGAAGCCTTCACTTAGTCCCGTGCCCATAATTAACCCCCTCCGCCGTAAGATAAAGACCTTGACGAACATGATGATCATAGCCGACCCTACCTTTGAGGACACCTTGACAGTAGCGACTGGCTACTCTGACCAGAATCTCTGGTTGGAGTTGATGAGGTACAATGCTAACAGGAGCAGCAAGTCTAACTGTTGCGTGTGCGGTAGTGCCCGACTACACTCGGGGATGGTCCCCCTAAATCTCCCTGTAGATGCTGAAGAGTGGTTTATCAGTCTCTTCACGAACATTTCCGCTAATTACACTGTCCGTGAGAAGTGGAAGAAGGAATACTCTATAACTACTTAAGTGTTTTGCACCGGAGAGAGTATTACTGACTACCCTGGAAACTACACCTGCCAGGCAATTAGGCAGGGTGGAGGGAGATTTTTGGGGAACTCACCAATATTTCCCTTGTTTAAAAAAGATGAAGAGCCAGTTCCGATAATGCCAACCACATACGCTACCAAAGAAAAGGAGAAATGTACTAGTACTGCGGCCGCCCCGATCTCCTAAGATGGATTGTCAGTGGAATTCCCATTTGCCTAGGGATAGTGCAGAAGACCTTAGGTTCCGGCGATGGCACACCCTGTGGGGTGTTAACTTGTACAGATAGAGGGTATGGATGCCCGGAAATGAGCCCAGGGAATCCATGGCCTCCCTCTGAGGTGAGGTAGGGATCCCCCCCCTCCTAGGAGTAGGGACTTACGGGCAGTGGGAAAACCCTGACGCAAGGGTGAGGCGACCTGGACGTGTTCACCATTAGGACTATCTCCAGGAGGGACATTGGTGTGGGTGAAGATTAGGGAGTCCCACGCCGTGCGTACCTGTGCACACTACTAGTATTGTAACATTATGCTAGAGCGAGAAGAGAGACCCCTGGTGGTAGTTTTGATCTACATGTATACATTGACATCATAGGATAGCCAAGGGGGGTACCTGACAAGTTTTAAAAATTAGAGACCAAGTTAAAACTAGATTCGAGTCCATTTTCCTGGTCATTATGGTAAATAAACGTTGACTGGATTAATTATGTTTATTATAATTAGCAGTGGTTTATAAATTATACTAGAGACGCCTTATAGGGACTAGTCGACCAATAGGACCTACCTCGACTATGACTTTTCAGAATAGAATGACCTTAGAAATGACTTTAGCTAAAAAGGGGAGTGTCTGTAAGATGATAGGGGAGACTTGTTGTACCTACATCCCAGACGACACGTGACCCGCGGGTAAAGACGCAGTTGCCATTAAGAGGCTGACCGCACTAACTAAAAAGAGCTAACTTTTGGGACCAGCACTCGCCATGGATGAGCGGGTGGTAAAGGATCCTGGCACAGATGGGCGTCGCTGTTGTATGTGAACTGATGGTTATCTTTTCTGTTCTAGTCTGCTGTGTTATCCCCTGTGTCAGAGAGACCTGTGAAACTGATGCTGGAAAAGCCGCTCCCACCATGAGTTTGCTGGATGCATCCCCAGAAGGAGTGGACAAGTCCTACACCCCCTTGAAGACTCTAAAACGAACCTTCAACGCGCTCCAGTTATAGGCTCACGCGCAGAGAACTGTGAAAATTAGATAGAGAGTTAGAGGATAGACATTTTAAGGGGGGATTGTGATAGACATGATGATTGGTTGGTGTAAAATGTCTATCGATTTGCACTAGACATATTATGTGTGTTTTGTGACTTCAGCCTAATGTGAAACTCTGCTGCATAAGGAAAGAGTTAAATCACAGTGTTATATGTTATTGCTTGAGTGTTCTCCCAGTCCTCCCCATCCCCCACACAGGATCTTCTTCAACAAAGAGATATCTACTTTCACTTTCATGTTCGAGCACATGTTTGTGAGACAAAGACTTGCTTATACATTGGACTTGAGAGAAGGTGGGCAGGAAGGAGGGGGGATTCTATATGAGCCGACAAATGAGAATCCTATATGTTACTGATGTAACCTGTTGCACGCCCATTGTGTGTCTGTACAATAAAAGGCCCTGTCTGGCTGTTTCTGGGCAGAGAGCCATTTTGGATATGAGGCTGATAGCTTGTGTCTAATTTGCTCCACGATGATGTGTGCACACGATACAATTCGGAAGCTACAAAATACCCCAAAACCTGCTGGAGAAAACTATAATCCAGATCAAGACAAATTGTGGCTGTGTGCATAGGATTACGTTTTGTAAAGCAACTCTATGCAGGTGGGCACGGGCAGAAATTCGGTGGGAAATCCCGCTGCGGAATTTCCGCCCGTGGGCAGGGGGCCTAACACAGATCGAAGAAGAAGACCCTTTCCGCTCTCAAACAAATATCAAAAAAAGGTTCTGCGTTCTAGGAGTGAGGGTGAAGAACTGTGTACAGAAAGCCAATGTTATATCGATAAATGTATCATCGAAGGAGGGGGGTATGATAAACAAAAAAACCCTCCTCGTAGTGCCCCCAGGGAATGCAAATCCACGCAGACTGTTCGGATAAGGAATATATCTTTATTCAAATGTCGACGCGTTTCGGTGCTAAAAGACACCTTTCTCAAGCCAGCATATAGATCCAAACATATAATACACAAATTTATATAGTCAAAAATAAAATCCGCTCTCGGACACTCACTTTTATCACCTCACTTGTACCACATGACACAGTAGAATAGATGCATTCAGCAGACAGAGCTGACAGGCAATGATTTTATGAGAGTTAACCCCTCAGATGCTGCAGCTGTGCAACACACATACAGAAAATTGACATGACAACTTTGCACAGTGCATCCACATGAGACAATACATGTATGACAATTATGGAGGGGACCAGGATGATGTTCGGGGACACTACACCTGCAGGCAAAGTTACCAACCACCTCTGTTATGGCGCAGGGATTTCGGTCCCGTGTGACCCCGGCCTGATTCACACAGACGTACATTGGCCGAGTTTTCACGCCCGGCCATCCCTCTTGCAGTTTGCAGTTTGTGCGCCGTAGAAAGAGAACGCACTGAAAGATGGCGGAATGTTGTTTTTTTTCCATTTCTTTCCACTTAGAATTTTTCAAAAAATTTTCAGTACATTATATGGTACAATAAATAGCACCACTGAAAAATACAACTTGTCCCGCAAAGAGAAAAACAAACCCTCATGCAGCGACGTCGATAGATAAATAAAGGCGTTACGAGTTTTCTAAAGGGAGGAAAAAACAAAAATGGAAAAAAGCAAAAAAGCTCTGTCACTAAGGGGTTAAATCCATAGCATGAGGATTGTTCACCATGTTGTGGATTTTCAGCACAAATTTCACCTTTTTAAATGAGGAAGTGAAATCCATGTCAAAATCCTCATGATACATTGAGGCTGAATTCTTTTAAACCCATGCTCCCATGACCCTATTCACTACCATGTGAGTGCGAGGTCACAAGCCTTGCCAGGGCTAAAAGTTACCCTGTAGTTCTAGCCTAAGGACCGTTTTACACGGGCCGAGAAATCGTTGAGCTTCCCGCAATCAGCGAGGATTTGAACAATTATCATTCAATCTAAATGCATGAACAATGACTGATAGATTCGTCTGTCGTTCAGCTTCTATAGGCATAAAAACTGATTGATGGATCGGCCCGAGTAAACAGGCAGTCATTCATCTATGAACGACTGCCCGTTTACTGTGAATGGAGGCGGGCGGGCTGGTACTAACTTGGCCAGCTCTACCTCCATTCACTAACGATGATCACTCCTGTGTAAGAGCACAAGAACGATCATTGCTGGGACGACCTGTTGAGCATCTGTGTCTACAGGGTTCCTTTAGACGAGCATATTTTAGCACGTTTTTGCCTGCAGGGAAATACTGTGTACAAGACATGGAAAATAGAACCCATTGACTTCAATGGGTTGCTTCTCATTTCTCTTGGGCGCAAAAAAATAGTACCTGCTCTATGTTGTGCGCTCCAAAGAGGCCCATAGAGGTCTATGAGAGGTGTGCAAATGTGCACATATGTACGTGTGCATATGCGCAAAACACTAAGCAAAGCCGTGCACACCGGCACCTCCTTTGACTTAATAGCTATTTAAATCAGATTGGAGTGATTCACTGTGAACTTGCCTGCGCAAATATGCACGGTATTTTAGATTACGCTTATTCCAGGGCAACAAGGACACTTTCTAACATCGTTGATTTCTTTTTAGCTATCAAATGACAGCTGTAGCTCACAAGACTGCACACAACTCCATTTTTCTTTCTGTTGGCAGCTGTCACCTGCAGCTGTAAAATCGATTATTTGAGTTACAGAATGACCCCATGGAGGCCAGGACTAATACACAAAACTACTGGCATGAGGAGGGTAGTATGACAGCTCGCTCTTCCTGGTACTTGTTTACTTGGCAGCATGCGTGCATTAGGGCGGTCACCCGGAATTATCCAGTCACTGGACAGGTCTTGGATCACGACTACTAAATCCTGCAACTGACTAGCGAGGGTACTTATGGCCTCCATTGGAGAGCAATTTTAAGGGCCAGTTATTATGTTACGGTGTACTAGCTTTGATACGCCAGCCTGGGTGCCCTAGATCTCACCCACAACTGCTGTCCCTGCCTGCTTGCCCCCATTCCTGGCTAACCCCAGGCGGGCAACTGGGCGTCGGTCCCTACTCTAACTAAGGACCGAGAAGGGACGCTGGCGTACCTGGATGGAAAGAGTAGAACACCGACAGAAAGGCAGATGTAAATAACCAACACGAACAATACTAAGCAGAACTGAGGCAGATGAAAAACCTGGCGGACAATAGCAAAGTATAGCAGACAAGATGATAGAGGCAGGAGACCAACAGAGGCAGACTAGCTAGCACACTGAGGGAAACCAATAACTGGCAGTGATTGCAAGTCTCTGCCCGACCTTTAAACAAAAGCCTCGCCCAGGGACAGAGAGAGGGAGACAGCCAACTCCCAACAGAAAATAATAAAAGGGAGCTTGTGCACGGCAGCTGCACTCACAGGTGTGCGCATGCACCATGCCGCGCGCCCGCGCTCCCAGCAGCCGGACAACAAGCCGAGGGGACGCGCCCCGACCATGGGACCCCGCACACCGCCGCCCGGGGAGGACCAGCAACCGCATGGTAACAAAGAATAAGGCCTCCTTCCACGAGCGTGACGGGCTCCGCCGCGTAATATTCCGCAGTGAAGCCCGTCACGGCGCCCCCCAGAGACCCCATACTTACCAGCGGAAGATAGCGTGAAGACGCTTCCCCGCCCACCGCCGTCGCGTCATGTGACACACCCACCGCATCACGTGACGCGGCCGGCCGTGTCACGTGACGCGGCGGCCGCGTCATATGACGCGCGGCGGTAGGCGGGGAAGCGTTTTTTCACGCTATCTTCCGCTGGTTGCAGCGGGAGATAGCGTGAACGGACGGCTTCCATTGACTGCAATGGAAGCCGTCAGCGCGTACACCCGCAGCAAATAGAACATGCTGCGGGTGAGAACGGGAGATTTCACGGTGCGTAATTCCGCGGTGGAATTACGCATCGTGTGCATTGTGCTATTAGGTTCAATAGAACCTAATAGCAGGGGGCAACGCAGCAGATTTTTGCAGCGGATTTACGCGGCGTAAATCCGTTCGTGGGAAGGAGGCCTTAGGCGAGTATGTAATACTGCTTCCTGGACTTTCTGTTCCCTCACCTTTCAATAGCTTATGGGTCTCAAAGGTAATGACAGGTTCCCTATAATGAATCTCACCTATAATAGTATTAGGCCTCATTCACAGCTGTTGTCTTTTTTTCCCCATGATATTAGCAAGACTAAGGCAAAGACTCCATGATTTTGCATAAAGAATGTAAGTTTAATGCTCACTGCACTGTGGACATTTGGAGCCTGAAGGATGTATTTACTCAGGGAAATTTTCCCATGTGATTTGTTTCCAATTGTAAGATGGATAGCTCAAATAGGAAAATAACTCATTCATTTGAATGGGTTAATTTAAATGAGTGATTCTTCTCTAGGATCAATGGTCTCAGTTTAAATCGCTGTATTTCTATAGCAGCGTGAAGAAAATGGCAGCATACTTGCATAGTATGCAATATGCATATGAGCGAGATGCGTTTTTCACGCTTTTACTATGGTAACCAAATGTGTGTGTCTGATATACAGACGTAAATCTGATGCAAATCAGGCATTTTCATCTCAAAACGTTTTTCACTGACCTATATCGAACTCGCCCGTGTAAATACAGCCTTAAAGGGGTTGTCCCGCGCCGAAACGGGGTTTTTTTTTTTTTTTAACCCCCCCCCGTTCGGCGCGAGACAACCCCGATGCAGGGGTTAAAAAAACAACCCGCACAGCGCTTACCTGACTCCCGGCGGTCCGGCGTCTTCATACTTACCTGCTGAAGATGGCCGCCGGGATCCTCTGTCTCCGTGGACCGCAGGGCTTCTGTGCGGTCCATTGCCGATTCCAGCCTCCTGATTGGCTGGAATCGGCACGTGACGGGGCGGAGCTACACGGAGCCGGCATTCTACACGAGCGGCCCCATAGAAGACTGCAGAAGACCCGGACTGCGCAAGCGCGGCTAATTTGGCCATCGGAGGGCGAAAATTAGTCGGCTCCATGGGAACGAGGACGCCAGCAACGGAGCAGGTAAGTATAAAACTTTTTATAACTTCTGTATGGCTCATAATTAATGCACAATGTACATTACAAAGTGCATTATTATGGCCATACAGAAGTGTATAGACCCACTTGCTGCCGCGGGACAACCCCTTTAACTTCAAGTTAATTGCAATATTGCCTCCTCTGAGACTTTTATGCAAACTTTATGCCCTTTATTAGGATGTATTTTCTGATATTCTATATTAAACAAAGCTTTAGATGTGCAGATGGAAACAAGTATTGTGTGTTATGTCATTACAGCAATGCAGCACCCTGCCAACACATTCTTGCCCTTTCCAATATTAACCCCTTCCCGCTCCTGGACGTACCTGGTACGTCATGGTAGCGGGATACTTCCCGCAACATGACGTACCTGGTACGTCATGTCATTAAAGTGTCGCCGCGGTGACAATCGCGGCGACACAGCAGCGATCTTGGCTGATATCGTCGGCAGACAAGCGAGGCATCCGGGCTGGGGACCAATCAGAGCGGTCCCTCCCCCACGATCGCTGTGATTGGTCAGGGAAAAACTCCCTGACCAATCACAGAGCGGCAGCGGTGTTCGCGCTGTTTAGAATAGGAGCTCTGTCTGCAAGCACCGCAGTGTGTTTCCGGTGCTTGTAGAAAGAGCAACCACCGTATTGTGTGCCATAAAAACGAGCGATTAGAGTGTAGATTAGGCAGGGAGTGAGTGTAGTGTAGTGTAGTGGAGTGTAGTGTAGTGGAGTGTAGTGTAGTGGAGTGTAGTGTAGCAGAGTGGAGTTAGTGATCAGTGTAGTGGAGAGGAGTTAGTCATCAGTGTGGTGTAGTGGAGTGAGTGTTAGTGATCAGTGTGGTGTAGTGTAGTGAGTGTAGTGAGTGATTGATCAGGCAGTGTAGTGTAGTGAGTGTAGTGAGTGATTGATCAGGCAGTGTAGTGTAGCAGAGTGGAGTGAGTGATCAGAAGTGCAGTGTAGTGTAGTGAGTGAGGGATCTGTAGTGTGTGATCAGAAGTGTAGTGAGTGAGCTGTAGCGTGCGATCAGCAGTGTAGTGTAGCGCAGCGTGTAGTCAGTGTATCCCTTGGTGTAAAAAAAAAAAAAAAAAGTTCCTGTTGTTCCCATTTTGTTACCTGTCCCGTCACCCGTTATTAGTTAGTGTAGCGTTTAGTTAGTCCATCTAGTGTGTAGCGTGTCGTTAGTCCGTGTACTGTCAGTGTATTCGTCTGTGTAAAAAAAAAAACAAAAAAACAAAAAAAGTTCCTGTTGTTCCCATTTCGTTACCTGTCCCGTCACCCGTTATTAGTTGGTGTAGCGTTTAGTTAGTCCGTCTAGTGTGTAGCGTGTCGTTAGTCCGTGTACTGTCAGTGTATTCGTCTGTGTAAAAAAAAAAAAAAAAAAAAAAAAAAAAGTTCCTGTTGTTCCCATTTCGTTACCTGTCCCGTCACCCGTTATTAGTTAGTGCAGCGTTTAGTTAGTCCGTCTAGTGTGTAGCGTGTCGTTAGTCTGTGTTGTGTCAGTGTATTCGTCTGTGTAAAAAAAAAAACAAAAAAACAAAAAAAGTTCCTGTTGTTCCCATTTCGTTACCTGTCCCGTCACCCGTCATTAGTTAGTGTAGAGTGTCGTTAGTCCATCTAGTGTGTAGTGTGTCGTTAGTCCGTGTTGTGTCAGTGTATTCGTCTGTGTAAAAAAAAAAAAACAAGAAAAAAAAAAAACACTTACGTGAATACACCACATAAGTTTCCACGTTCTTTCCGACCCCCGTCCCGTGGTCACCCCATCCCGCAGTGTCCCATCTAATAAAACTTTTTCCCCGTGTGCCCCATTTTATATAAATATGGCCCGCAGGAGGTACACTTCAGAGGAACTGTATGCAATCATTGCATCAGACTCGGACTCAGGTAGTGGTGATGACGACCCCACTTTTTTGGCATTCTCCGACTCCTCATCCTCATCCAGCGAGTCTGAGCTCCCTGCACCCCCGAGAAGGCGTCCAAGGACCGCCACTGACCCCAATGCATCAGATGCTCACTGGAGTACCCCGGAAGATTACAGACCCCAGATCCCTGATTTTATTGGGAACCCAGGGATTCAATTTGATCCGGAAGGGCTCAGAGGGAAGGACTTCTTCAAGTTTTTTTTTTCTGAAGAGTTCATTGCCCATATTGTTACCCAGACTAATTTGTACGCCCAGAATTTTATTCAACAAAATCCCACCTCCAGCTATGCCAGACCCGATAAGTGGACCCCAGTGGATGCACCAGAGATACAAAAATTTTGGGGGCTTATACTAACCATGGGGCTAATAAAGAAGCCAACAATCAGGGCGTACTGGTCTACCGATATTTTGTACCACACCCCAATGTTCCGCATCGCGATGTCGAGGACGCGCTTTGAGTGTATTTTAAAATTTCTGCACTACAATGACAACCAGCTGTGCCCCCCCAGCGATCACCCCAATTACGATCGGTTGTATAAGATCAGGCCCGTAATAGACCATTTTAACGCCAAGTTTGCCCAGGCGTATACCCCACAGATAAACATTGCAGTAGACGAGTCCCTGGTACACTTCAAGGGGAGGCTAAAATTCCGCCAGTACCTGCCCAGTAAGCGGGCACGGTATGGTGTGAAGTTGTACAAGCTGTGCGAAAGTACATCAGGGTACACCCACAAGTTCCGTATTTACGAGGGGAAGGACACTAAAATTGAGCCCCCAGAATGCCCCCCCGTGCTGGGAGTAACAGGGAAAATAGTGTGGGATACTAGTGCACCCACTATTAGACCAGGGTTACCATCTGTACCTGGATAACTTTTATACCAGTGTCCCCCTGTTTCAGTGCCTCGCTTCCAGAGGAACAGTGGCATGTGGCACTGTTCGGAAAAATCAAAAAAGCCTCCCTAAGACGCTGCTTGGGCAACTGCTCAGAAGGGGTGAGAGCCGGGCCCAATGCAGCGACAATGTATTGTGCGTTAAATATAAGGACAAGAGGGATGTCCTTATGTTGACGACAATACACGGCCACAGCAGTACCCCCTGCCCAGTACGAGGTACCAGTGCAGAGACCCCCAAACCAGACTGCGTCCTCGACTATAATAAGTACATGGGAGGGGTCGATCTATCAGACCAGGTACTGGAGCCCTATAGAGCCATGAGGAAAACACGGGTGTGGTACAAAAAACTGGCCGTGCACCTCGTACAGATGGCACTGTATAATGCCTACGTGCTGTTCCGAGGTGCAGGCCACAGGGGGACATTCCTTGAATTTCAAGAGGAAGTTATCAAGGACCTAATATTTGGGGACCAGGAGGTGGGGGAGAGGCCCAGTACTTCTGGAAGCGAGGCCACAAGAATTGTACCAGGACAGCATTTTCTCAGTGAAATTCCCTCCACTGCGACGAAGGGAAGGACCCAAAAGAGGTGCAGAGTGTGCTACAAACAGGGGATAAGAAAAGACACCAGATACCAGTGTGAAACGTGCCCCACACAACCCGGCCTCTGTATAAATGAGTGTTTTAAGATCTACCACACGTCCCTGAAATTTTAATTTTTTTATTGCCCTGACGTTTTACCCTGATGTACTTCGCACAGCTTGTACATAAAGCCACATGCTAAGTCCTTCCCTTCTGAGCCCTGCGCCCTAAAAACAGTTTAGATTCACATATGGGGCATTTCCCTGTTGGGTAACATCATGGATTACGTTTTCTCCTTCTGCCCCTGGTAAAAAATAAAAATCTGGGCCTAAACTGAGCATTATTGGAAAAATGTGAATTTTTCGTTCTCAATTCAAATTGTTAAAAAAAATTCCTCAAATACCTGTGGGTTCAAACCGCTCACTACACCCCTTAAAAAATTCCCTGAGGGGTGTAGTTTCCAAAATGGGGTCAGTTGTTGGGGGTCTCAAATGCACTGGTACCTCAGGGGCACTGCAAACACTACACGGTGTCTGAAAATTATTCCAGCAAAATCTGCATTCAAAAAAAGCGCTCCTTTCTTTCTGAGCCCTGCCATGTGCCCAAACAACAGTTTACATCCACATATGGGGCATTTCCGTGCTCGAGAGTAATTGGGTAATGCATTATGGACTATGTTTTCTCCTTCTGCCCCTGGTGAAAAATGAAAATCTGGGCCTAAAGCTGAGCATTATTGGAAAAATGTGAATTTTTCGTTCTCAACTCAAATTGTTAAAAAAAATTCCTCAAATACCTGTGGGTTCAAACCGCTCACTACACCCCTTAAAAAATTCCCTGAGGGGTATAGTTTCCAAAATGGGGTCAGTTGTTGGGGGTTTCAAATGCACTGGTACCTCAGGGGCACTGCAAACACTACATGGGGTCTGAAAATTATTCCAGCAAAATCTGCATTCAAAAAGCCAAGAAGCGCTCCTATCCTTCTGAGTCCTGCCATGTGCCCATACAACAGGCTACGTCCACATATGGGGCATTTCCGTGTTCGAGAGCAACTGGGTAACGCATCATGGGGTACGATTTTCCTTCTGCCACTGGTGAAAAATGAAAATCTGGGCCTAAAGCTAAACATTATGTGAAAAATTGGATTTTTTCGTATTGAACTCAAACTGTTAAAAAAAAATCCTCAAACATCTGTGGGTTCAAACCGCTCACTACACCCCTAATAAATTCCCTGAGGGGTGTAGTTTCCAAAATGGGGTCAGTTATTGGGGGTTTCAAATGTACTGCTACCTCAGGGGCACTGCAAACACTACATGGGGTCTGAAAATTATTCCTGCCAAATCTGCATTCAAAAAGACAAGAAGCGCTCCTTTCCTTCTGAGACCTGCCATGTGCCCATACAACAGGCTACGTCCACATATGGGGCATTTCTAAAAACTGCGGAATCTGGGTAATACATTCCAAGTTTTGTTTCTTTGCTAACTCCTACTGTTATATATATAAAAAAAGGTTTTATATTGAAAATCAGTAGAAAAAAGGAACTGTTCTAATTTTTGATGCACTTTCCTTTAATTCCTGTAAAACATCTAAAGGGTTAATGAACTTTCTAAATGCCATTTTGAATACTTTGAAGGGTGCTGATTTTAAAATGGGGCAATTCATGGGGGATTCTGATATACAGGCTCGGCAAAACTATGTCTGAACTGCATTGGTCCTTAAAAAATTTAGATTTTGAAATTTGCTAGTAAATGTGAAAAATTACTGCTAAATTTATATACTTTGTGGAGTCTGCAAAAAGTAAAATAACACTTAAAAAATGATTGCTGCGTAAAGTAGGCCTATGGGAAATGTTAATTAATAACTATGTTGTGGTGTTTGACTTTCTATCTTACAAAGAAAACAATTCAAAGTTTGAAAATTGTGAATTTTTCCAAATTTTCAGTAAATTTGGATTTTTTTTCCTAATAAGGACAAAATTTATTGATGAAATTTTTACACTAACATAAAGTACAATATGTCACGAAAAAACAATCTCAGAATCACCTTGATAAGTAAAAGCATTCAAAAGTTATTAGCACAGAAAGTGACAGATGTCAGATTTGAAAAATAAGGCTTGGTCCTTAAGCTCAAAATAGGCCATGTCATTAAGGGGTTAAAAAGGTTACATTTAAAATAGTTGTTTTGTGTGGGAGATTTACGCGCTGTTGTTGCTTTGTTAATTAAATAATCTGAAATTCATATAACAGGCCCTGTGTAATGCCAATAAATAAGCACATTTTATCCTAGATTAGAAAATAAACAGCAGAGATCTGTTTCCAGAATAAATACGCCATGTACTTATGTAAAAATCACGCTGAGAGAATTAGGCCTACTTCCCACGAACGGATTTATGCCGCGTAAATCCGCGGCAAAAATCCGCTGCGTTGCACGCTGCTATTAGGTTCTATTGAACCTAATAGCACAATGCACACGATGCGTAATTCCACCGCGGAATTACGCACCGTGAAATCTCCCGTCCTCACCCGCAGCATGTTCTATTTGCCGCGGGTGTACGCGCTGACGGCTTCCATTGCAGTCAATGGAAGCCGTCCGTTCACGCTATCTCCCGCTGCAACCAGCGGAAGATAGCGTGAAAAAACGCTTCCCCGCCTACCGCCGCGCGTCATATGACGCGGCCGGCGCGTCACGTGACACGGCCAGCCGCGTCACGTGACGCGGTGGGTGTGTCACATGACGCGACGGCGGTGGGCGGGGAAGCGTCTTCACGCGATCTTCCGCTGGTAAGTATGGGGTCTCTGGGGGGCGCCGTGACGGGCTTCACTGCGGAATATTACGCGGCGGAGCCCGTCACGCTCGTGGGAAGGAGGCCTAAATGTGCTACTTTGGAGGGATTGCAAGAAATACTTCAACCTTCAAGCCTTTCAAGTACGTATTACAGTGATTGGCTGTTTATGTCATTCGACAGTATTCTCTTTATTGCTGTGATGAAGAGTTATGAACTAGTGTATTTTATAAGCAATTGTACTTAGAGGGAAGCTGTCACGTCCCTATGGCACCAGAAACTAAGCTAATGGAAAATAGCTGTTAGCAAACAAAAAAAAAACTTTCTGTGCTCTGAGAATTGTTCAATATTACAAGTAGTGAATGCCAAAAATGAACAAGAGTTGCACTTACTCGAGAGGAGGGGGGTATGATGACCAATAGCCCCCTCCTTGAAGTGATGTCTCCTCTAGTCCAAGTAAAACGTCACGTTCCAATCGTTTGGATAAGATAATATCGCTTTATTCTGATATACAATAAAACAAGCGGCAACGCGTTTCTGTGCTCAAAGGCACCTTTCTCAAGCCATAGTACAATGATTTAGCACATATATAGTATTGTTAAAATACCTTGTATTCACGGTCATCTGTGTTTGCCGGTGGTCGCGGCCATATTGGAGGCGTGGTAAAGTTTACAGAACGTCATCACGGCCGTCACATGATCGGCGTGAGGCGTTCCAAGAGTCTAATGCATGTTATCGGAGGTGTGTCAAGGATTCCTGACGTCATCACGGCCGTCATGTGACCGGCGCGTGTTTTGCCCTTAGTATCCATATTGTGGGCAACGCGACGTCAGCGCGTAAGTCATGTGATCTCTATGTGAACTGCTTATTATCGGAGGTGTAACAAGGATTCCTGACGTCATCACGGCCGTCATGTGACCGGCGCGTGTTTTGCCCTTAGTATCCATATTGTGGGCAACGCGACGTTAGCGCGTAAGTCATGTGATCTCTATGTGAACTACTTACTCCCTGAGCGTTGGGAGCGGTATTCTAGATATCGTTACACAATCCTCGCATATCATGTCGGTATAATGTAGTGTTTATCTATGTAGGTGGAACATTATTTGTGTTTACATATGTATAACAGTTTACTGGGAAAGGCTAAACTTCAAGATTTAACAATCACCATATATATATACAGTATATATATATAAATATGTGATACAATATATAGTCAACAATGAATTATGATTAGAGATGAGCGAACGTACTCGGATAGGCACTACTCGTCCGAGTAATGTGCCTTATCCGAGTACCTCCCCGCTCGTGCTGAAAGGTTCGGGAGCTGCCGCTACTGACAGGTGAGTCGCAGCGGGGAGCGGGGCAGAGCGGGCGGGAGAGAAGGAGAGAAAGATCTCCCCTCCGTTCCTCCCCGCTCTCCCCTGCAGCTCCCCGCTCCGTGCCGGCACCCGAACCTTTCAGCACGAGCGGGGAGGTACTCGGATAAGGCACATTACTCGGACGAGTAGTGCCTATCCGAGTACGTTCGCTCATCTCTAATTATGATGTAAATATAAATAATCAATAAATACCAATATATATTATCTGTACAATGATCTCATTAAAACAAACAGTCGACTGCATATGTTAACGTCGATATTGTTTAAAAAATCTTTCTATATCAAATATTAAAATTATTCATTTATTAAAAGAAAAAATATATTTAAAAAAAAAAATTTTTCTAGAGTTTCGTTTAGCCCTATTGGATTCAATGTCTGTAGCCTAAAGATCCAGTACATTTCTCTTTTTTTTATTAAAGAAAATAATTCTGGTTTTACTTTTTCTAGAGGGGTTACTCTCAGACCTCTGGCGTCTCTATTATGTGCTTCCATAAAATGTCTCCAAACACTGTGTTTATCAAAATCATTCACTATATTGTTGCGGTGTTTATTAATCCGTATTCGTAAAGCATTAGTTGTGCGTCCTATATATTTTAACCCGCAGGGACATTGTAGAAGATAAATTACATATTTTGTACTGCAAGTTAAAAATGATTTGATTTTGTGGGTTGTTTCAGAAGATATGGATATTTCTTTTATTCCTTGTGTGATATGCGTACAGCATTTACATCTCGCTATACCGCATCTAAATGCCCCTTGAATCGGTTTTAAGAAATGATTCACATTATTCTGTTTGTTTTTCAGTCTTTTGAAAGGGCAGGAGGGCGCTAAAATATCTTTGATTATTTTATTTCTTTTGAATGTTATTACTAGTCTTACAGATAAACTCTTTTATAGAAAAGGATCGTCTCTTGTTCCAGTGTTTTTGTATGATACGTATGATACGTCGCGTTGCCCACAATATGGATACTAAGGGCAAAACACGCGCCGGTCACATGACGGCCGTGATGACGTCAGGAATCCTTGACACACCTCCGATAACATGCATTAGACTCTTGGAACGCCTCACGCCGATCATGTGACGGCCGTGATGACGTTCTGTAAACTTTACCACGCCTCCAATATGGCCGCGACCACCGGCAAACACAGATGACCGTGAATACAAGGTATTTTAACAATACTATATATGTATGTTTGCTAAATCATTGTACTATGGCTTGAGAAAGGTGCCTTTGAGCACAGAAACGCGTTGCTGCTTGTTTTATTGTATATCAGAATAAAGCGATATTATCTTATCCAAACGATTGGAACGTGACGTTTTACTTGGACTAGAGGAGACATCACTTCAAGGAGGGGGCTATTGGTCATCATACCCCCCTCCTCTCGAGTAAGTGCAACTCTTGTTCATTTTTGGCATTCACTACTTGTAATATTGAACAATTCTCAGAGCGCAGAAAGTTTTTTTTTTGTTTGCTAACAGCTATTTTCCATTGTATTCTTTTGGGATCACTCTCTCATGAGAGACCCCAATTATTTCCGCAGCTCTCCCCCTTTTGGAGGATCTGAATTGTATCATTTTGCATAACTGAATGACGACCTGAGGCGCTATCTGGGCACATTTTTCTTGAGAAACTAAGCTAAGGTGCTGTTAGAGGAGTTGACACGGAGGCGAGGGATGTATTTTTTATACTCACCTGCTTTTTGGTTCCCTCTGAAGATCACGCCGTGCACGGAAATCTGACTCTTCAGTTAGCCGTGCACTCACTCGTTCATACACTTGTATGGGAGAGTGCACATATGTCAAGAAAAGTCATAATAGGCAGTAAAGATATATGCTTTAAAATATACATAGGAAACAAGGGATATGCATTAGTCTACATTGTCTTGACCCCTGCTGAATATGAACAGAGGTAGTTTATACATGCTCTACATTCTGGTTCTCCCTCTAAAGCTAAGCTTTCCTAGCAACGCTATGGAGAGCTTTCACTGCATTCCCCCTGGCTGGATTATCGCCGCGGGGAACGTAATTCAAACCCGCCCATGGACAGACACCCTTAGGGCAGCTCTGTCAGGAGACTTACCTAAAATGGCCACAAATCCTACCGATTGCTCTGCTTGCAATCATTTCTGCCCCCACCCAAAAAAAACCTAGTTATTCCCCTCTTAAAATAATGTTGGGTAGGCCTACCCATGTAGTGTTGGGGATTAGAGTAGACAACAAAATAGTGAGAGTGATGATTAATCACCAGCAGATGCTTGCCCTGGGTAAGACCATGACAACCATTGGCAAAAGAGCAGGAGAAAGGTTACCTATTTTTTTGAATATTGCTGTGCAAAAGTTACCTATATGTCTGGACACTGCTGTGTACTTCTTCTTTTTTTCTTCCAGGTTAAAAAGTCTGGGTAAGAGAGGCCTCGCAAATCAAGATGGAAGGGTCCATACACAATTACCCCGTCTACCCCGATGTTAAATTTGCTGAGATGAGAATTTGAATCCACCAGACCAGAGTCAAAGTGGCCTACACTGACCGTGCCTGCTTACCACACCCGACAGATCCCCTGAAGCTCACCTTAAAAACCTTCAGAAGTGCCTTAGACCAGACAAGGACCTTGCCCCCTCCTGGAAGCCCAGAAGGCACCAGAGACAGTGTTTTCTTTACAGAGATAGTGTTTTCTACGCAGACAGGGTTTTCTTCACTGAAACAGTGGTTTTCGCACAGATACATTGTTTTCCCCTCAAACACCTAGGAGAGGAGAGTGCTATAGCTGCAAGACAACAAGAAGAATGAAGTACTAAAGACTGTGTTGGGGGGGTGGGATTACGCTATACAAGAAATTGGGACTTGTGCCAATAATTGTGATAAATGTATGCAAGAAGCTAGAAGGGGTACACACATCACAGGAACATTGGTGTACCATACTTACTACATGGATAAAGGGAGACAAGTGGGAGGTTGCACATACAGCAAGACCACCTACTACAAGTGTGAACAAGGTTCACAGATTATATGCAATAATCTAGTATATTCTCCCTCTAAAACATGGATAGACACTGATGGGATACACAGGCTATACTGAAGTCTATGGGGGCATAAACCCCTACATTAGATGATAGACTATAAGTGAGTGATAGCTATCAAAGGGAGGAAAATGTGGTACGAAGACATAGAAAAATTAATATACTTTAACTGCTATTGCCTCTCTGTTATCAGCCAGAAAGCTGAACTATAATGTAGTGTTCTCTACTCACATGGTTGTAATTGGAAAGCAACATAGCCCAACTTACATTTCAACGCCCCCCCTACTGCTTTTCTTGTAGGCGATAGTAAATTCTTTCTCCCTTAGCTCTTCCTTCAAGTGTTAACCAATAGTTATGAATCTGTGATTAAGCTGGCCCACACTGTATAAGGTTGTTAGAATTTCTTTGTATACGCACTCTGGTCTTGGGATATTAATCCATCAGGGTCTGTCGTGCGCACATAAAATAAAAACCATTTCCTGAGGACATCCTGGGTGTCCTATCAAATGTCCTATATCACAACATTTCCCAAGGGCTTTGAGATCTTCCTTGTAATCTCACAGTAATCACTCACAGTAGTCACTTCACATGGTAAAAACAGGAAATGCATGTCCGTGTCTTTTTTCCCCTTTGAATATTCCCCATGCAATGTATTGTATGACAGTATGTATACATAAATTTATCTGTGCGTATATATATCAACAGGAATATAAATATATATATATGTATATATATACACACACTCATATAATATGCATTATTTACATACACACACTGCATTGCACATATATATTCCATGTTAGTGAGCATACACACGCTTACACCCGTGTGCTGCTACCCTCACAGAAATAAAAGAGTGCACAACAGTGTGCGCAATTGCGCTTACATCTGTGTAAAACTAGTCTCATTGTATGTATTTATATATGTATGTCCTGTTGTAGCGCCTCTAGCTTGGATGCAAGATGTGATACGGGCGTGCATGGAGTTTCTAGTTACCTGTTGTACCGCCTCTAGCTTGGATACAAGATGTGATACGGGGAGCATAGAGGCCTTAGCACCCTGTTGTACCGCCTCTAACTTGGATACAAAATGGGATATGGGTGGGCATGGAAGCTCTACTACCCTGTTGTACCTCCTCTAGCTTGGATACAAGAAGGGATACGGGTGGGCATGGAAGCTCTAGTACCCTGTTGAACTGCCTTTAGCTTGGATACAAGATGTGATACAGGCGGGCATGGAGGCATACAGGCCCTGTATGGCATCCTGCAGTGTATCGCTCCACATTTGCTGTATCTGAGTCTCTAGATCATGCAAACTCGTAGGCTGTTGAAGTTGGCATCTCAGATGGTCCCATACATGTTCTGTTGATGATAAATTTGATGACTTGGCAGCCATGGAAATGTGACAACTTTGGGAGGGACTTTCTGTGAACCCCCTGACCCGTGTGTACAGTCAAGCATTATCCTGCTGCCTCTTGGAAGCCCTGTCATGAGAGGAACACTTGTGGCTGCAGGATATCCTAAACATATCGCTGAGCTGTCTTCACCCCTCATACCACTAATAGGGGTGACCAACTGTTGTATGCGATGGCTTCCCCACCCCCACTCCCAGACCATCACATCAGCAGTGGGGGCAGTGTTTCGCTCCAGAACGAAGGCCATCATCAGTGTCCAAACTAAACCTAGATTCTTCGCTAAAGACAACTTGGTTCCACTCTGTAGTGTCCAGTTTCATCATTCTAAACACCACTGCCAACACTTGGTGGACGGGCTAATGGCACGCCGACACTTGGTGGATGGGCTAATAGCACGTCGACACTTGGGGGGCAGGATAATGACACAATGACACTTTAGATGTATTATGCTTTGACACTTGGGGGACAGGATAATAATAGCATACTGACAATAGTAGGCAATGTATTCCTTTATGTCTTCGGTGATGTTACATTCAGTATTTGATGTTCATTCTCTTTTGCTGATTTTACACAAGTGAGTACTATATCGGCCCAAGAAACTCAGATCAATATCATGCATGGCAAACATGTGAGTGTGTGTGCGAGTGTGATGCGATTCGTGAGAACAACACATTACAATATGTACTATATATATATATATATATATATATATATATATATATATATATATAATGTATTACATAATTGAATGGCTGTGATTGATTAGTCCAGTGCCGCTTCAGCCAATGAAAGCTGGTGCTGGATTAACCAATCAGAGCATTCGCTTCCTGGAGGCAGGATATTCAAGCCCCGCTTCCACGAAGAACTGCTCTGTCGGCTTGGAGGAGGACGCGGGAGCCTGCAGCAGCTACGGAGACCAGCGCGAGGACTGGAATGCTGGTGGTGGGTGAATATTGTTTTTTGTTTTACATGTAGCCTTATTACGTAGGTCTTATTATCGGGTTGATCCTACTATTTGGGAAACATGCTACAAAAATATCACTACAAATAGATAGATATAGATATAAATAGAAAAATATAGATAGGTAAAGAGATGGATAGATATAAGTAGATAAATAGATAGAGAGATAGATATAAGTAGATAGATATAAATAGAGATAGGTAGACAAGTAGATACAGATGGATAGATAGATATAGATAGACAGATATAGATAGATACAGAGATATAAATAGATACAGATATATTTATAGATATAAATAGATATACAGATAGAGATAAATAGATATAGATATAGATAGATATAGAGAGATAGATATAGATACAGAGAAATAGATAAATAGATAGACGGATAAGTAGGTAGATATAGATAGACGAATAGGTAAGTAGATATAAATACATAGCTACAGATAGATATATAGATAGATGTAGATAGACAAATAAATATAGATAGATACAGAGATAGGAAGGTAGATAGATACAGAAAGATATATAGATGTAGGAAGATAGCTATAAATAGGTAGATAGTTAGATGTAGTCAGATAGATATAGATAGATGTAGATAGATACATATATATATGTACATGCACAAACATATATATACACATACGTGCTCACGCCAAAGTCTTGCGCATGCGCAATATTATAGGCTACCTAGCATTTGGCACTTCCTGCCTAGGCAAGGAGAATCTAGCACAATGTATGCTACATCACCACATCCAGGAAAATCAGGTAGGTGCAGGTCACGTGACCCAAGTGACAAGAGGATCCGGGAGACGTTCGGGGAGAAGAGGCAAGCAAGCTGCCTGGGGAGTAAAAGTTAGTATATCATTTTTTGCCTTTAATGACAGAACTCCTTGAAGGAGTGTTGAGAAAATGGTTTAGTGGTAGCCCAGCACCTCATGCATGAGAGAGAAAGCAGATGGCTTAACCAATCTGAGCTCAAGATCAAATATAACATACCAGAGTCAGTGATTTTGTCATAAAAGGAAATTCAATTTCTCTGGCATGACTTGTTACAAACCCATACTAGCTCTGGTTAATTACTCCATTTTTATCCAAGTACTTGCAAATATGCTGTTTAATAATTTGTTCAAAGATCTTTTCTGGTATAGAAGTCAGACTCACAGGCCTGTAGTTTCCTGGGTCCACCTTCTTCCCTTTTTGGATGATAGGGACAGCATTTACCCTTCTTCAATCTTCTGGGACTTCTCCTGATCTCCAGGAATTTTTAAAAGATTACAGCAAGTGGTTTAGGAATTACATCTGCTGCTTCCTTCAGTATCCTAGGATGTAATTTATCTGGACCTGGAGACTTCAATTTATGTAAGTTAGCTCAGCGTTCTCTCACTATATCTCTGCTTATAGATAGCCTGTATTCTTTTATTCCCAAATATCACAGGGAAGTTCAGCTTATGTTACATCTACTTTCTGAGAGAAAACAGATAAAAAGGATGTTGAGAACTCCTATTTTGTAACAAATTCATCACTTTCATCCTGTAGCCCAGAACCAAGTAACCCAGAAATAAATGAAGCACAAAAGTTTAAATAGTGGAGGACTGACACGATCATCAATTATTCAATAAAACAAAAACAAATAACAGATAAAAAAATTAATGATTAATAGTTAATAACCTGTCTTATACATTCATTAAGATTGTTGGTGACCAGAGAGCAAAGTTTAAATATCCAGTAGGCTTCCTGCTGCTTTAAGAGCCAATTACATGGGACAATTAACGTGCAAAATTCATTCAAACGAACAAAAATGCGTGATAATCATTACGTCTAAATGCAAAACTTTGTTTACCATTTGTTTATTTTCGCTGGTCGCTCACTTTCAACCAGCATAAAAATCACACTGGAACGCTGACTTCTCGCTGTGTGTAAACGCTCCAGCTCAACGCTTTACATAGAATGTGACGTGCTTAGCGAGAAGCCAGCGGTGATCTGCCTATCTAAACAGTAAGCAGTAACAACTTAGCAGGGATGTCAGCGCTCATGCAGTTGTTTAGCAGACAGTCTTCCTGTGTAAATGAAGCATTGGGCGCAGGAACCTACTGTGCGGGGGCTGATGATATCTGCTCAATTCAGGGGGACTATAAGATGTCTAATTGACTGCACGAGAGCTAATGTCACCTGCTAAGTTGTTAGCGCTTGTTAGACAGGTAGATCACTGCTTATTTCTCGATGGCTTCTCACTCAGCGCTTCACATGCAGTGAGAAGTCAGTGATCCAGTGATGAATTTTATGCTGATTGAAAGTTTAATGACGAACGAAATGTAAACAATGTTTTGCATTTAGACGTAACAATTATTGCACATTTTCGTTCGTTTGAATGAATTTTGCGCGATAATCGTCCCGTGCAAATGACCCTTAAAATAAAAATGTGTGTCAGCATAAAATGGCGTGATATGATATGTAGAGCAAATTTGTCCAGAACATTGCATCTGTGTTTACTAAGTTGGTTACGTAAGGTCTGTGCAGTCTGGTCCACAAACTGGAGCCCATGTGAACATTCAATTAAATAAATCACTAATTTACATTTAATTCATGTTTATTTTGCATTTCATTCATGTTTATGAAGGTGCCGGTAGTCTTAGGGCTTGATCACGTAACGTCCAGGACATCATTTGCCACGTATCTTGGCTCACGAGACACATTTATATATATTCATTCTTCATTATCTCCAGTTTTTCTTCTTCATCTCCCCCTCCTCTCTCTCTTATCATTTTGTTTTGAGATGGGCTTATTTTATATCCTAACCATCCAGAGCCATCAACTGACGGGCCATATGACCCCGGGGACGTCATCGGT
Organism: Eleutherodactylus coqui; assembly: GCF_035609145.1. Taxonomy (NCBI): domain Eukaryota; kingdom Metazoa; phylum Chordata; class Amphibia; order Anura; family Eleutherodactylidae; genus Eleutherodactylus; species Eleutherodactylus coqui. The sequence goes on from NC_089839.1 coordinate 64,656,322, forward strand.
TTTATCCCCTGAGTTTTTCATGTTCTTTCCTCATACCATGTTGCTTTCTGTCTACCTTCTTTTTGCAACTTTTATTATATTTTCTCATATCTAGTGGGCTATTTAAGATCCTAGTGGTCACCCACCGCTAATCCTGCAGCTTTTAAATACCTTGTGATTCCTGTTTTGACTCTGTGTAAGCCAGATGAAGGCATTGGTGCGTTTCAACATAATACATTGCTTTAATAAAACATTATTCCGGTCTACATTTGCCTCTGGTCCAGCACGTTTAGTCCCCTTCTTCATCCCTGGGTTTCTACAGTTCCATGGACGAGCCTTTGCTCGCTCAGTCACGGAGGCTGCAGCTGACACATATTAGGGCTCTTCAGTGTGTAGTGAGGCTGGCACAACACCACCAGGTGCCAATACTCTGTCTACTTACCTGCTATTCTGTATCACACAATGGAGAGTGCTTTGTTTTTCTAGTATTGCTGGGTTGATATGTTTGGTGGTACGACCATGCCTTCTACAGTGAAGTGTGCTGCTGCTCTTACCCCACTCACTTCAAAGTTAAGCATGCACTCAGCATTTAGGTTGTCTAACATTTCTGAATAATCAGTTATTGCTTATCTATTAACACAAAGCTTCTACAGCCAACTTAATTTGTTAAAATAAAAAAAATATAATGTTTTTTGTAAGTCCAGTGTCTGCATCGCATCCCGAATCCTGCGTTGCCTGCCCCTACAGTGAGATCAGTCAGAGGGGAAGATTGTTGGTGCCTTACGTCTGACTTGCACTAGAAGCCATTTGCCGCAATGCCTGTAGGTGGGGTTTGGGATGCATCTACTTAACCATGTGTTCGGGACTTTATTTGGAGCAAGTGTGAGCGCATGGAAGATAGCGAGATCTCTGTAAGACTTAGTAGAGATGTAAGTCTAGGTAGATAGCAAGGGGTATGCCAATGGGCTATGGAAGAGAGGTCCAGGAATGCCTGAAGAGAAGTCGATCTGGCTGCTGAAAGGGGCAGTGAGGGTTAGAGAGACAGCAACCGGAGAAAGGTGTCTGTCGGGAATAGATAAAGAGCTGCAGAGGGCTGGTGAGTTTAAGAGAACTGCTGCTGCAGGAGCTGCTGGCTAGGTACAGTTAGGTACCTTTAAGTACAGCAATAAGACTAGTTGTCCATGCTCAGATTAAAAGCCATCACAGAGTCAGAGTGGGAGAGTGAGATACCATGCTGTGAGTGGAAATATACAATTCTCAATACAACACTCCTCCTCCAGAGGGGGCAATTTCAGGTGAGTGCAATATTGGTTGAGAGTTTCACTTGTAAAACTGCCATTTTCTTTACTGCGATTGAGATGTGTTTTGTGAGAAAAACACATTAAATTGTATCGTTGCACTTGCGATTTTCACATACATGAAAATCTCATGTTGTAAGGGTGTAGTCACACAGGCTTTGTGCGATATTTGTGTGTTGCAAGATGCAGAGATTTAACATGAAATGCATTAGCTTACATGAGCGATTTTTCTCTTGAACGGAGTTTGAACTGATATAGGACATGCCACAAGAGAAAAATCATCCCATGTAAATACACCTGCAACACCCCAGGGGGGTACCCCGGACAACTGTCAAACGTGGAGAGCTGGGAGACTTAAAGGGGTTGTCTCGTGAAAGCAAGTGGGGTTATACACTTCTGTATGGCCATATTAATGCACTTTGTAATATACATCGTGCATTAAATATGAGCCATACAGAAGTTATTCACTTACCTGCTCCGTTGCTAGCGTCCCCGTCGCCATGGTTCCGTCTAACTTCGGTGTCTTCTTGCTTTTTTAGACGCGCTTGCGCAGATCGATCTTCTCCCTTCGGCTGGTCTCGGAAGCATCGACGTTTTGGCTCCGCCCCTTGTACGCGTCATCGCGTAGCTCCGCCCATGACGTGTTCCGGTTCCAGCCTCCTGATTGGCTGGAATCGGCACATGACGGCGCGAGACAACCCCGATGCAGGGACGTAAAAAAAAAACCGCTCAGCGCTTACCTTAATCCCCGCGCTCCGGTGACTTCTATACTTACCGGCTGAAGATGGCCGCCGGGATCCTCTTCCTCCGTGGACCGCAGCTCTTCTGTGCGGTCCATTGCCGATTCCAGCCTCCTGATTGGCTGGAATCGGCACGTGACGGGGCGGAGCTACACGGAGCCCCATTGAAGAAAGCAGAAGACCCGGACTGCGCAAGCGCGTCTAATTTGGCCATTCGACCATTTTAGACGGCGAAAATTAGGCGGGCTCCATGGAGACGGGGACGCCAGCAGCGGAGCAGGTAAGTGAAAAACTTTTTATAACTTCTGTATGGCTCATAATTAATGCACAATGTACATTACAAAGTGCATTATTATGGCCATACAGAAGTGTATAGACCCACTTGCTGCCGCGGGACAACCCCTTTAAGTGTTGGCTTCTCACGGCGGCACTTACCAGGCTCCTTTTTTCTGAGGGATGACACGTAGCCAAGGCCAGAGTATAATTGCAGGCCACCGTTGACACCCCTAGGATAGGGAATGCCAATAAACAGGATGATGGGGGTAGTAGTTGTCACGGGTGACACCACCGTTTCTACACACCGGTATGTTACACGGCAGAGAATAAACACAGACTCTTTCTAGTACCTCGGATCCCTAGGAACGGTTAGGGCCCGGTATAACTTTACTTGATACTACTTTAGCAAAACAATTATTACACAGGAATTGAGGTACGATTTTCCCAGTGCAGGTAGGAAAGGAAGGTCAGAGGTCAGGGAGGATACACAGGATGAAACCAGTCCTGCAGTCTGCGTTATCTGTCAGGTACCGCTCCTGAACTGGATGCACTCTGGAAGTGGAAAGGGTCACTCCAGACACTCTGGTAGCTAGCAATTATTTACTTTTAGGATTGAAGACACATGTGGGTGTGGATTAGGAGAATACTTCTACACAGTGATCCTGGCTTTGGGTGGCCACATAAGAAAAACTTGTGGGTTTGAATTAGTACCTCTGCACTGGGTCTGGTCAGGAAAAGTGACTGCTCACAAAGGCTCTCTCTTAGGCTTGGGACTTACTCCACTCACATTCAGATTTCAGTCGCTATGGGATATCTCTCCTCCATGTTCACCACAAAGAAGCTGAAGGTGCTTCCATGTGGCTCTGTGTTGTAGACTCTCTCTGAAGACAAGATTTAAGCTCCTTTCCTGCTCTCAACCACTCCTATTTATACCCTCACTTATATCACATGACATCACAGACTGATACATTTACATGCGGGCAATGATTTTATTGGAGTTAACCTCTCAAGCGCCGCAGCTGTGCAACACACACTGGAAATGACAAGACAGGCTTTGCCAGTGCACCTAAATAAGACAAACATGTATGACATTTATGGAAGGGACCAGGATGATGTACTGGGTCACTACAGATGCCCCCCTACTTAAAAATAAGCCGCCCCCAGCACCTCCAAAACCGAATCTATACATCTGGAGTCAGGCCATCTTAAGTGTATTACTTTCATCCCCTTTAAGAACAACACTGCGCAGTCACGGAGTGTGCAAGGCGAAACCTGTAAACACAACTCCTAGCCCTGATCACCTATCTGTAAGCATATACCCACGGCCCAGAGTACTATGACTAAGACAAGTGTCATTTCTATGTGTGGCATTTTATTTATGATGGCATGTAAGGACTATGATTGCAAGTACATTTGAGAAAAATCTACTAGGCTGGACAGAATCCAAAAGCACTAGTATTGCTATGGAGCTTCGTACATAACACTTTGCTCCAAAGGCTAGAAACGTAAAATCACTGCTTCTTACGGAGAAGGAAACACACTGTACCAAAGATAAAAATATAAAGGGTTGACTGGCAGAAAAAAAAAAAATTATATATATCAGCGGTGCAGTCAGTAGCTTGCGTCAATACCGCTGTCCGTGATCTGAGAAGAGGTGAATGAAAGGCCCTGCGCCCCTTGTGACAGGCCATAATGGGCTGCCAAAACTAAGAGTGGACTTAGGGGTACACAAGAAAAACTTCCAGTCATACACATCTAGAAGGCATACCATGCACACAGTCTCAAGCATAAGGTAACATTACTAAACTAGCATTAATTGATTACATTTAGACTACACATAAATATACATTTGACTAATGACTTACTTTAGATAAGAAATTACTTCAGAGAGCATGAGCAAGTGAAATTTAAACTTTAATATGCCTTTACTTTCTCCTCCAGCACATACTTAACCCCTTAGTGACCAAGCCTGTGACAAATGCACCATAACACCAATATCCTTCGTAGTCGATCTTCACTCTTTACTCTGTTTGCCTTCTTTTCTCTTCTTCTGTGCCTGATGTTGTTCTTCGCTCTTGCCCTCCTCTCCTTCGCTACCTTCCACTCCTGCCTCTCCCTCCACTCCTTCCTCTCTGTCTTCTTTATGTGTTCTGTAAAATAGAAATTTTAAGAATTAACCCTTTCTAATGTCAAGTTTGTATAATCCTCACTTATTACTCAAGCACAACATGAGAAGTGAGAGGATACAGCCCATGGCCAATGGTGGCGCTGTTGTTAGTTATAACAGAAATCTTCTTACTTGGTCTTTCCACAATCACTTCTATCAATTCATAATCTGCATGTCTTTTCTTCATTTTCTTACTAAAATGTGAAAAATAGTATTAGTGAGATGTTGATGAATCCTAAACAGCTTGGATGAAGATTAGAATGATCAGTAAAGGGGAAACTAATTATTGCCTTTAACTTACCAAACGAAGTAAGTCCATGCTGCGATTGCCACAATCCCGAGTATCATCACTACAATCGGTATGATAATTATCTTCTACATTTCTGTGTAGGAGAGACAGAACATTACAAATACTTAACACACTTGTTACATCAATTATAGGGGAAATTAATAGCAAGTGAAATTTAAACTTTAATATGCCTTTACTTTCTCCTCCAGCAAGCACATACTTAACCCCTTAGTGGCCAAGCCTGTTTGCACCTTAATGACCAGGCCAAATTTTGCTAATCTGACATGTGTCACTTTAACATGGAAAAACAGCAGAAAGGTTTTGCATATCCAAGCGATTCTCACATTGTTTTTTCGCCACATGTTGTACTATTTTTTGATTACGGCCGTGATGACGTCAGGAATCCTTGACACACCTCCGATAACATGCATTAGACTCTTGGAACGCCTCACGCCGATCATGTGACGGCCGTGATGACGTTCTGTAAACTTTACCACGCCTCCAATATGGCCGCGACCACCGGCAAACACAGATGACCGTGAATACAAGGTATTTTAACAATACTATATATGTATGTTTGCTAAATCATTGTACTATGGCTTGAGAAAGGTGCCTTTGAGCACAGAAACGCGTTGCTGCTTGTTTTATTGTATATCAGAATAAAGCGATATTATCTTATCCAAACGATTGGAACGTGACGTTTTACTTGGACTAGAGGAGACATCACTTCAAGGAGGGGGCTATTGGTCATCATACCCCCCTCCTCTCGAGTAAGTGCAACTCTTGTTCATTTTTGGCATTCACTACTTGTAATATTGAACAATTCTCAGAGCGCAGAAAGTTTTTTTTTTGTTTGCTAACAGCTATTTTCCATTGTATTCTTTTGGGATCACTCTCTCATGAGAGACCCCAATTATTTCCGCAGCTCTCCCCCTTTTGGAGGATCTGAATTGTATCATTTTGCATAACTGAATGACGACCTGAGGCGCTATCTGGGCACATTTTTCTTGAGAAACTAAGCTAAGGTGCTGTTAGAGGAGTTGACACGGAGGCGAGGGATGTATTTTTTATACTCACCTGCTTTTTGGTTCCCTCTGAAGATCACGCCGTGCACGGAAATCTGACTCTTCAGTTAGCCGTGCACTCACTCGTTCATACACTTGTATGGGAGAGTGCACATATGTCAAGAAAAGTCATAATAGGCAGTAAAGATATATGCTTTAAAATATACATAGGAAACAAGGGATATGCATTAATCTACATTGTCTTGACCCCTGCTGAATATGAACAGAGGTAGTTTATACATGCTCTACATTCTGGTTCTCCCTCTAAAGCTAAGCTTTCCTAGCAACGCTATGGAGAGCTTTCACTGCATTCCCCCTGGCTGGATTATCGCCGCGGGGAACGTAATTCAAACCCGCCCATGGACAGACACCCTTAGGGCAGCTCTGTCAGGAGACTTACCTAAAATGGCCACAAATCCTACCGATTGCTCTGCTTGCAATCATTTCTGCCCCCACCCAAAAAAAACCTAGTTATTCCCCTCTTAAAATAATGTTGGGTAGGCCTACCCATGTAGTGTTGGGGATTAGAGTAGACAACAAAATAGTGAGAGTGATGATTAATCACCAGCAGATGCTTGCCCTGGGTAAGACCATGACAACCATTGGCAAAAGAGCAGGAGAAAGGTTACCTATTTTTTTGAATATTGCTGTGCAAAAGTTACCTATATGTCTGGACACTGCTGTGTACTTCTTCTTTTTTTCTTCCAGGTTAAAAAGTCTGGGTAAGAGAGGCCTCGCAAATCAAGATGGAAGGGTCCATACACAATTACCCCGTCTACCCCGATGTTAAATTTGCTGAGATGAGAATTTGAATCCACCAGACCAGAGTCAAAGTGGCCTACACTGACCGTGCCTGCTTACCACACCCGACAGATCCCCTGAAGCTCACCTTAAAAACCTTCAGAAGTGCCTTAGACCAGACAAGGACCTTGCCCCCTCCTGGAAGCCCAGAAGGCACCAGAGACAGTGTTTTCTTTACAGAGATAGTGTTTTCTACGCAGACAGGGTTTTCTTCACTGAAACAGTGGTTTTCGCACAGATACATTGTTTTCCCCTCAAACACCTAGGAGAGGAGAGTGCTATAGCTGCAAGACAACAAGAAGAATGAAGTACTAAAGACTGTGTTGGGGGGGTGGGATTACGCTATACAAGAAATTGGGACTTGTGCCAATAATTGTGATAAATGTATGCAAGAAGCTAGAAGGGGTACACACATCACAGGAACATTGGTGTACCATACTTACTACATGGATAAAGGGAGACAAGTGGGAGGTTGCACATACAGCAAGACCACCTACTACAAGTGTGAACAAGGTTCACAGATTATATGCAATAATCTAGTATATTCTCCCTCTAAAACATGGATAGACACTGATGGGATACACAGGCTATACTGAAGTCTATGGGGGCATAAACCCCTACATTAGATGATAGACTATAAGTGAGTGATAGCTATCAAAGGGAGGAAAATGTGGTACGAAGACATAGAAAAATTAATATACTTTAACTGCTATTGCCTCTCTGTTATCAGCCAGAAAGCTGAACTATAATGTAGTGTTCTCTACTCACATGGTTGTAATTGGAAAGCAACATAGCCCAACTTACATTTCAACGCCCCCCCTACTGCTTTTCTTGTAGGCGATAGTAAATTCTTTCTCCCTTAGCTCTTCCTTCAAGTGTTAACCAATAGTTATGAATCTGTGATTAAGCTGGCCCACACTGTATAAGGTTGTTAGAATTTCTTTGTATACGCACTCTGGTCTTGGGATATTAATCCATCAGGGTCTGTCGTGCGCACATAAAATAAAAACCATTTCCTGAGGACATCCTGGGTGTCCTATCAAATGTCCTATATCACAACATTTCCCAAGGGCTTTGAGATCTTCCTTGTAATCTCACAGTAATCACTCACAGTAGTCACTTCACATGGTAAAAACAGGAAATGCATGTCCGTGTCTTTTTTCCCCTTTGAATATTCCCCATGCAATGTATTGTATGACAGTATGTATACATAAATTTATCTGTGCGTATATATATCAACAGGAATATAAATATATATATATGTATATATATACACACACTCATATAATATGCATTATTTACATACACACACTGCATTGCACATATATATTCCATGTTAGTGAGCATACACACGCTTACACCCGTGTGCTGCTACCCTCACAGAAATAAAAGAGTGCACAACAGTGTGCGCAATTGCGCTTACATCTGTGTAAAACTAGTCTCATTGTATGTATTTATATATGTATGTCCTGTTGTAGCGCCTCTAGCTTGGATGCAAGATGTGATACGGGCGTGCATGGAGTTTCTAGTTACCTGTTGTACCGCCTCTAGCTTGGATACAAGATGTGATACGGGGAGCATAGAGGCCTTAGCACCCTGTTGTACCGCCTCTAACTTGGATACAAAATGGGATATGGGTGGGCATGGAAGCTCTACTACCCTGTTGTACCTCCTCTAGCTTGGATACAAGAAGGGATACGGGTGGGCATGGAAGCTCTAGTACCCTGTTGAACTGCCTTTAGCTTGGATACAAGATGTGATACAGGCGGGCATGGAGGCATACAGGCCCTGTATGGCATCCTGCAGTGTATCGCTCCACATTTGCTGTATCTGAGTCTCTAGATCATGCAAACTCGTAGGCTGTTGAAGTTGGCATCTCAGATGGTCCCATACATGTTCTGTTGATGATAAATTTGATGACTTGGCAGCCATGGAAATGTGACAACGTTGGGAGGGACTTTCTGTGAACCCCCTGACCCGTGTGTACAGTCAAGCATTATCCTGCTGCCTCTTGGAAGCCCTGTCATGAGAGGAACACTTGTGGCTGCAGGATATCCTAAACATATCGCTGAGCTGTCTTCACCCCTCATACCACTAATAGGGGTGACCAACTGTTGTATGCGATGGCTTCCCCACCCCCACTCCCAGACCATCACATCAGCAGTGGGGGCAGTGTTTCGCTCCAGAACGAAGGCCATCATCAGTGTCCAAACTAAACCTAGATTCTTCGCTAAAGACAACTTGGTTCCACTCTGTAGTGTCCAGTTTCATCATTCTAAACACCACTGCCAACACTTGGTGGACGGGCTAATGGCACGCCGACACTTGGTGGATGGGCTAATAGCACGTCGACACTTGGGGGGCAGGATAATGACACAATGACACTTTAGATGTATTATGCTTTGACACTTGGGGGACAGGATAATAATAGCATACTGACAATAGTAGGCAATGTATTCCTTTATGTCTTCGGTGATGTTACATTCAGTATTTGATGTTCATTCTCTTTTGCTGATTTTACACAAGTGAGTACTATATCGGCCCAAGAAACTCAGATCAATATCATGCATGGCAAACATGTGAGTGTGTGTGCGAGTGTGATGCGATTCGTGAGAACAACACATTACAATATGTACTATATATATATATATATATATATATATATATATATATATATATATATATATATATATATATATATATAATGTATTACATAATTGAATGGCTGTGATTGATTAGTCCAGTGCCGCTTCAGCCAATGAAAGCTGGTGCTGGATTAACCAATCAGAGCATTCGCTTCCTGGAGGCAGGATATTCAAGCCCCGCTTCCACGAAGAACTGCTCTGTCGGCTTGGAGGAGGACGCGGGAGCCTGCAGCAGCTACGGAGACCAGCGCGAGGACTGGAATGCTGGTGGTGGGTGAATATTGTTTTTTGTTTTACATGTAGCCTTATTACGTAGGTCTTATTATCGGGTTGATCCTACTATTTGGGAAACATGCTACAAAAATATCACTACAAATAGATAGATATAGATATAAATAGAAAAATATAGATAGGTAAAGAGATGGATAGATATAAGTAGATAAATAGATAGAGAGATAGATATAAGTAGATAGATATAAATAGAGATAGGTAGACAAGTAGATACAGATGGATAGATAGATATAGATAGACAGATATAGATAGATACAGAGATATAAATAGATACAGATATATTTATAGATATAAATAGATATACAGATAGAGATAAATAGATATAGATATAGATAGATATAGAGAGATAGATATAGATACAGAGAAATAGATAAATAGATAGACGGATAAGTAGGTAGATATAGATAGACGAATAGGTAAGTAGATATAAATACATAGCTACAGATAGATATATAGATAGATGTAGATAGACAAATAAATATAGATAGATACAGAGATAGGAAGGTAGATAGATACAGAAAGATATATAGATGTAGGAAGATAGCTATAAATAGGTAGATAGTTAGATGTAGTCAGATAGATATAGATAGATGTAGATAGATACATATATATATGTACATGCACAAACATATATATACACATACGTGCTCACGCCAAAGTCTTGCGCATGCGCAATATTATAGGCTACCTAGCATTTGGCACTTCCTGCCTAGGCAAGGAGAATCTAGCACAATGTATGCTACATCACCACATCCAGGAAAATCAGGTAGGTGCAGGTCACGTGACCCAAGTGACAAGAGGATCCGGGAGACGTTCGGGGAGAAGAGGCAAGCAAGCTGCCTGGGGAGTAAAAGTTAGTATATCATTTTTTGCCTTTAATGACAGAACTCCTTGAAGGAGTGTTGAGAAAATGGTTTAGTGGTAGCCCAGCACCTCATGCATGAGAGAGAAAGCAGATGGCTTAACCAATCTGAGCTCAAGATCAAATATAACATACCAGAGTCAGTGATTTTGTCATAAAAGGAAATTCAATTTCTCTGGCATGACTTGTTACAAACCCATACTAGCTCTGGTTAATTACTCCATTTTTATCCAAGTACTTGCAAATATGCTGTTTAATAATTTGTTCAAAGATCTTTTCTGGTATAGAAGTCAGACTCACAGGCCTGTAGTTTCCTGGGTCCACCTTCTTCCCTTTTTGGATGATAGGGACAGCATTTACCCTTCTTCAATCTTCTGGGACTTCTCCTGATCTCCAGGAATTTTTAAAAGATTACAGCAAGTGGTTTAGGAATTACATCTGCTGCTTCCTTCAGTATCCTAGGATGTAATTTATCTGGACCTGGAGACTTCAATTTATGTAAGTTAGCTCAGCGTTCTCTCACTATATCTCTGCTTATAGATAGCCTGTATTCTTTTATTCCCAAATATCACAGGGAAGTTCAGCTTATGTTACATCTACTTTCTGAGAGAAAACAGATAAAAAGGATGTTGAGAACTCCTATTTTGTAACAAATTCATCACTTTCATCCTGTAGCCCAGAACCAAGTAACCCAGAAATAAATGAAGCACAAAAGTTTAAATAGTGGAGGACTGACACGATCATCAATTATTCAATAAAACAAAAACAAATAACAGATAAAAAAATTAATGATTAATAGTTAATAACCTGTCTTATACATTCATTAAGATTGTTGGTGACCAGAGAGCAAAGTTTAAATATCCAGTAGGCTTCCTGCTGCTTTAAGAGCCAATTACATGGGACAATTAACGTGCAAAATTCATTCAAACGAACAAAAATGCGTGATAATCATTACGTCTAAATGCAAAACTTTGTTTACCATTTGTTTATTTTCGCTGGTCGCTCACTTTCAACCAGCATAAAAATCACACTGGAACGCTGACTTCTCGCTGTGTGTAAACGCTCCAGCTCAACGCTTTACATAGAATGTGACGTGCTTAGCGAGAAGCCAGCGGTGATCTGCCTATCTAAACAGTAAGCAGTAACAACTTAGCAGGGATGTCAGCGCTCATGCAGTTGTTTAGCAGACAGTCTTCCTGTGTAAATGAAGCATTGGGCGCAGGAACCTACTGTGGGGGGGCTGATGATATCTGCTCAATTAGGGGGGGACTATAAGATGTCTAATTGACTGCACGAGAGCTAATGTCACCTGCTAAGTTGTTAGCGCTTGTTAGACAGGTAGATCACTGCTTATTTCTCGATGGCTTCTCACTCAGCGCTTCACATGCAGTGAGAAGTCAGTGATCCAGTGATGAATTTTATGCTGATTGAAAGTTTAATGACGAACGAAATGTAAACAATGTTTTGCATTTAGACGTAACAATTATTGCACATTTTCGTTCGTTTGAATGAATTTTGCGCGATAATCGTCCCGTGCAAATGACCCTTAAAATAAAAATGTGTGTCAGCATAAAATGGCGTGATATGATATGTAGAGCAAATTTGTCCAGAACATTGCATCTGTGTTTACTAAGTTGGTTACGTAAGGTCTGTGCAGTCTGGTCCACAAACTGGAGCCCATGTGAACATTCAATTAAATAAATCACTAATTTACATTTAATTCATGTTTATTTTGCATTTCATTCATGTTTATGAAGGTGCCGGTAGTCTTAGGGCTTGATCACGTAACGTCCAGGACATCATTTGCCACGTATCTTGGCTCACGAGACACATTTATATATATTCATTCTTCATTATCTCCAGTTTTTCTTCTTCATCTCCCCCTCCTCTCTCTCTTATCATTTTGTTTTGAGATGGGCTTATTTTATATCCTAACCATCCAGAGCCATCAACTGACGGGCCATATGACCCCGGGGACGTCATCGGTTTTATCCCCTGAGTTTTTCATGTTCTTTCCTCATACCATGTTGCTTTCTGTCTACCTTCTTTTTGCAACTTTTATTATATTTTCTCATATCTAGTGGGCTATTTAAGATCCTAGTGGTCACCCACCGCTAATCCTGCAGCTTTTAAATACCTTGTGATTCCTGTTTTGACTCTGTGTAAGCCAGATGAAGGCATTGGTGCGTTTCAACATAATACATTGCTTTAATAAAACATTATTCCGGTCTACATTTGCCTCTGGTCCAGCACGTTTAGTCCCCTTCTTCATCCCTGGGTTTCTACAGTTCCATGGACGAGCCTTTGCTCGCTCAGTCACGGAGGCTGCAGCTGACACATATTAGGGCTCTTCAGTGTGTAGTGAGGCTGGCACAACACCACCAGGTGCCAATACTCTGTCTACTTACCTGCTATTCTGTATCACACAATGGAGAGTGCTTTGTTTTTCTAGTATTGCTGGGTTGATATGTTTGGTGGTACGACCATGCCTTCTACAGTGAAGTGTGCTGCTGCTCTTACCCCACTCACTTCAAAGTTAAGCATGCACTCAGCATTTAGGTTGTCTAACATTTCTGAATAATCAGTTATTGCTTATCTATTAACACAAAGCTTCTACAGCCAACTTAATTTGTTAAAATAAAAAAAATATAATGTTTTTTGTAAGTCCAGTGTCTGCATCGCATCCCGAATCCTGCGTCGCCTGCCCCTACAGTGAGATCAGTCAGAGGGGAAGATTGTTGGTGCCTTACGTCTGACTTGCACTAGAAGCCATTTGCCGCAATGCCTGTAGGTGGGGTTTGGGATGCATCTACTTAACCATGTGTTCGGGACTTTATTTGGAGCAAGTGTGAGCGCATGGAAGATAGCGAGATCTCTGTAAGACTTAGTAGAGATGTAAGTCTAGGTAGATAGCAAGGGGTATGCCAATGGGCTATGGAAGAGAGGTCCAGGAATGCCTGAAGAGAAGTCGATCTGGCTGCTGAAAGGGGCAGTGAGGGTTAGAGAGACAGCAACCGGAGAAAGGTGTCTGTCGGGAATAGATAAAGAGCTGCAGAGGGCTGGTGAGTTTAAGAGAACTGCTGCTGCAGGAGCTGCTGGCTAGGTACAGTTAGGTACCTTTAAGTACAGCAATAAGACTAGTTGTCCATGCTCAGATTAAAAGCCATCACAGAGTCAGAGTGGGAGAGTGAGATACCATGCTGTGAGTGGAAATATACAATTCTCAATACAACACTCCTCCTCCAGAGGGGGCAATTTCAGGTGAGTGCAATATTGGTTGAGAGTTTCACTTGTAAAACTGCCATTTTCTTTACTGCGATTGAGATGTGTTTTGTGAGAAAAACACATTAAATTGTATCGTTGCACTTGCGATTTTCACATACATGAAAATCTCATGTTGTAAGGGTGTAGTCACACAGGCTTTGTGCGATATTTGTGTGTTGCAAGATGCAAAGATTTAACATGAAATGCATTAGCTTACATGAGCGATTTTTCTCTTGAACGGAGTTTGAACTGATATAGGACATGCCACAAGAGAAAAATCATCCCATGTAAATACACCTGCAACACCCCAGGGGGGTACCCCGGACAACTGTCAAACGTGGAGAGCTGGGAGACTTAAAGGGGTTGTCTCGTGAAAGCAAGTGGGGTTATACACTTCTGTATGGCCATATTAATGCACTTTGTAATATACATCGTGCATTAAATATGAGCCATACAGAAGTTATTCACTTACCTGCTCCGTTGCTAGCGTCCCCGTCGCCATGGTTCCGTCTAACTTCGGTGTCTTCTTGCTTTTTTAGACGCGCTTGCGCAGATCGATCTTCTCCCTTCGGCTGGTCTCGGAAGCATCGACGTTTTGGCTCCGCCCCTTGTACGCGTCATCGCGTAGCTCCGCCCATGACGTGTTCCGGTTCCAGCCTCCTGATTGGCTGGAATCGGCACATGACGGCGCGAGACAACCCCGATGCAGGGACGTAAAAAAAAAACCGCTCAGCGCTTACCTTAATCCCCGCGCTCCGGTGACTTCTATACTTACCGGCTGAAGATGGCCGCCGGGATCCTCTTCCTCCGTGGACCGCAGCTCTTCTGTGCGGTCCATTGCCGATTCCAGCCTCCTGATTGGCTGGAATCGGCACGTGACGGGGCGGAGCTACACGGAGCCCCATTGAAGAAAGCAGAAGACCCGGACTGCGCAAGCGCGTCTAATTTGGCCATTCGACCATTTTAGACGGCGAAAATTAGGCGGGCTCCATGGAGACGGGGACGCCAGCAGCGGAGCAGGTAAGTGAAAAACTTTTTATAACTTCTGTATGGCTCATAATTAATGCACAATGTACATTACAAAGTGCATTATTATGGCCATACAGAAGTGTATAGACCCACTTGCTGCCGCGGGACAACCCCTTTAAGTGTTGGCTTCTCACGGCGGCACTTACCAGGCTCCTTTTTTCTGAGGGATGACACGTAGCCAAGGCCAGAGTATAATTGCAGGCCACCGTTGACACCCCTAGGATAGGGAATGCCAATAAACAGGATGATGGGGGTAGTAGTTGTCACGGGTGACACCACCGTTTCTACACACCGGTATGTTACACGGCAGAGAATAAACACAGACTCTTTCTAGTACCTCGGATCCCTAGGAACGGTTAGGGCCCGGTATAACTTTACTTGATACTACTTTAGCAAAACAATTATTACACAGGAATTGAGGTACGATTTTCCCCAGTGCAGGTAGGAAAGGAAGGTCAGAGGTCAGGGAGGATACACAGGATGAAACCAGTCCTGCAGTCTGCGTTATCTGTCAGGTACCGCTCCTGAACTGGATGCACTCTGGAAGTGGAAAGGGTCACTCCAGACACTCTGGTAGCTAGCAATTATTTACTTTTAGGATTGAAGACACATGTGGGTGTGGATTAGGAGAATACTTCTACACAGTGATCCTGGCTTTGGGTGGCCACATAAGAAAAACTTGTGGGTTTGAATTAGTACCTCTGCACTGGGTCTGGTCAGGAAAAGTGACTGCTCACAAAGGCTCTCTCTTAGGCTTGGGACTTACTCCACTCACATTCAGATTTCAGTCGCTATGGGATATCTCTCCTCCATGTTCACCACAAAGAAGCTGAAGGTGCTTCCATGTGGCTCTGTGTTGTAGACTCTCTCTGAAGACAAGATTTAAGCTCCTTTCCTGCTCTCAACCACTCCTATTTATACCCTCACTTATATCACATGACATCACAGACTGATACATTTACATGCGGGCAATGATTTTATTGGAGTTAACCTCTCAAGCGCCGCAGCTGTGCAACACACACTGGAAATGACAAGACAGGCTTTGCCAGTGCACCTAAATAAGACAAACATGTATGACATTTATGGAAGGGACCAGGATGATGTACTGGGTCACTACAGATGCCCCCCTACTTAAAAATAAGCCGCCCCCAGCACCTCCAAAACCGAATCTATACATCTGGAGTCAGGCCATCTTAAGTGTATTACTTTCATCCCCTTTAAGAACAACACTGCGCAGTCACGGAGTGTGCAAGGCGAAACCTGTAAACACAACTCCTAGCCCTGATCACCTATCTGTAAGCATATACCCACGGCCCAGAGTACTATGACTAAGACAAGTGTCATTTCTATGTGTGGCATTTTATTTATGATGGCATGTAAGGACTATGATTGCAAGTACATTTGAGAAAAATCTACTAGGCTGGACAGAATCCAAAAGCACTAGTATTGCTATGGAGCTTCGTACATAACACTTTGCTCCAAAGGCTAGAAACGTAAAATCACTGCTTCTTACGGAGAAGGAAACACACTGTACCAAAGATAAAAATATAAAGGGTTGACTGGCAGAAAAAAAAAAAATTATATATATCAGCGGTGCAGTCAGTAGCTTGCGTCAATACCGCTGTCCGTGATCTGAGAAGAGGTGAATGAAAGGCCCTGCGCCCCTTGTGACAGGCCATAATGGGCTGCCAAAACTAAGAGTGGACTTAGGGGTACACAAGAAAAACTTCCAGTCATACACATCTAGAAGGCATACCATGCACACAGTCTCAAGCATAAGGTAACATTACTAAACTAGCATTAATTGATTACATTTAGACTACACATAAATATACATTTGACTAATGACTTACTTTAGATAAGAAATTACTTCAGAGAGCATGAGCAAGTGAAATTTAAACTTTAATATGCCTTTACTTTCTCCTCCAGCACATACTTAACCCCTTAGTGACCAAGCCTGTGACAAATGCACCATAACACCAATATCCTTCGTAGTCGATCTTCACTCTTTACTCTGTTTGCCTTCTTTTCTCTTCTTCTGTGCCTGATGTTGTTCTTCGCTCTTGCCCTCCTCTCCTTCGCTACCTTCCACTCCTGCCTCTCCCTCCACTCCTTCCTCTCTGTCTTCTTTATGTGTTCTGTAAAATAGAAATGTTAAGAATTAACCCTTTCTAATGTCAAGTTTGTATAATCCTCACTTATTACTCAAGCACAACATGAGAAGTGAGAGGATACAGCCCATGGCCAATGGTGGCGCTGTTGTTAGTTATAACAGAAATCTTCTTACTTGGTCTTTCCACAATCACTTCTATCAATTCATAATCTGCATGTCTTTTCTTCATTTTCTTACTAAAATGTGAAAAATAGTATTAGTGAGATGTTGATGAATCCTAAACAGCTTGGATGAAGATTAGAATGATCAGTAAAGGGGAAACTAATTATTGCCTTTAACTTACCAAACGAAGTAAGTCCATGCTGCGATTGCCACAATCCCGAGTATCATCGCTAAAATCGGTATGATAATTATCTTCTACATTTCTGTGTAGGAGAGACAGAACATTACAAATACTTAACACACTTGTTACATCAATTATAGGGGAAATTAATAGCAAGTGAAATTTAAACTTTAATATGCCTTTACTTTCTCCTCCAGCAAGCACATACTTAACCCCTTAGTGGCCAAGCCTGTTTGCACCTTAATGACCAGGCCAAATTTTGCTAATCTGACATGTGTCACTTTAACATGGAAAAACAGCAGAAAGGTTTTGCATATCCAAGCGATTCTCACATTGTTTTTTCGCCACATGTTGTACTATTTTTTGATTACGGCCGTGATGACGTCAGGAATCCTTGACACACCTCCGATAACATGCATTAGACTCTTGGAACGCCTCACGCCGATCATGTGACGGCCGTGATGACGTTCTGTAAACTTTACCACGCCTCCAATATGGCCGCGACCACCGGCAAACACAGATGACCGTGAATACAAGGTATTTTAACAATACTATATATGTATGTTTGCTAAATCATTGTACTATGGCTTGAGAAAGGTGCCTTTGAGCACAGAAACGCGTTGCTGCTTGTTTTATTGTATATCAGAATAAAGCGATATTATCTTATCCAAACGATTGGAACGTGACGTTTTACTTGGACTAGAGGAGACATCACTTCAAGGAGGGGGCTATTGGTCATCATACCCCCCTCCTCTCGAGTAAGTGCAACTCTTGTTCATTTTTGGCATTCACTACTTGTAATATTGAACAATTCTCAGAGCGCAGAAAGTTTTTTTTTTGTTTGCTAACAGCTATTTTCCATTGTATTCTTTTGGGATCACTCTCTCATGAGAGACCCCAATTATTTCCGCAGCTCTCCCCCTTTTGGAGGATCTGAATTGTATCATTTTGCATAACTGAATGACGACCTGAGGCGCTATCTGGGCACATTTTTCTTGAGAAACTAAGCTAAGGTGCTGTTAGAGGAGTTGACACGGAGGCGAGGGATGTATTTTTTATACTCACCTGCTTTTTGGTTCCCTCTGAAGATCACGCCGTGCACGGAAATCTGACTCTTCAGTTAGCCGTGCACTCACTCGTTCATACACTTGTATGGGAGAGTGCACATATGTCAAGAAAAGTCATAATAGGCAGTAAAGATATATGCTTTAAAATATACATAGGAAACAAGGGATATGCATTAGTCTACATTGTCTTGACCCCTGCTGAATATGAACAGAGGTAGTTTATACATGCTCTACATTCTGGTTCTCCCTCTAAAGCTAAGCTTTCCTAGCAACGCTATGGAGAGCTTTCACTGCATTCCCCCTGGCTGGATTATCGCCGCGGGGAACGTAATTCAAACCCGCCCATGGACAGACACCCTTAGGGCAGCTCTGTCAGGAGACTTACCTAAAATGGCCACAAATCCTACCGATTGCTCTGCTTGCAATCATTTCTGCCCCCACCCAAAAAAAACCTAGTTATTCCCCTCTTAAAATAATGTTGGGTAGGCCTACCCATGTAGTGTTGGGGATTAGAGTAGACAACAAAATAGTGAGAGTGATGATTAATCACCAGCAGATGCTTGCCCTGGGTAAGACCATGACAACCATTGGCAAAAGAGCAGGAGAAAGGTTACCTATTTTTTTGAATATTGCTGTGCAAAAGTTACCTATATGTCTGGACACTGCTGTGTACTTCTTCTTTTTTTCTTCCAGGTTAAAAAGTCTGGGTAAGAGAGGCCTCGCAAATCAAGATGGAAGGGTCCATAAACAATTACCCCGTCTACCCGGACTGTTGTTAAAGTTGCTGAGATGAGAATTTGAATCCACCAGACCAGAGTCAAAGTGGCCTACACTGACCGTGCCTGCTTACCACACCCGACAGATCCCCTGAAGCTCACCTTAAAAACCTTCAGAAGTGCCTTAGACCAGACAAGGACCTTGCCCCCTCCTGGAAGCCCAGAAGGCACCAGAGACAGTGTTTTCTTTACAGAGATAGTGTTTTCTACGCAGACAGGGTTTTCTTCACTGAAACAGTGGTTTTCGCACAGATACATTGTTTTCCCCTCAAACACCTAGGAGAGGAGAGTGCTATAGCTGCAAGACAACAAGAAGAAGGAAGTACTAAAGACTGTGTTGGGGGGGTGGGATTACGCTATACAAGAAATTGGGACTTGTGCCAATAATTGTGATAAATGTATGCAAGAAGCTAGAAGGGGTACACACATCACAGGAACATTGGTGTACCATACTTACTACATGGATAAAGGGAGACAAGTGGGAGGTTGCACATACAGCAAGACCACCTACTACAAGTGTGAACAAGGTTCACAGATTATATGCAATAATCTAGTATATTCTCCCTCTAAAACATGGATAGACACTGATGGGATACACAGGCTATACTGAAGTCTATGGGGGCATAAACCCCTACATTAGATGATAGACTATAAGTGAGTGATAGCTATCAAAGGGAGGAAAATGTGGTACGAAGACATAGAAAAATTAATATACTTTAACTGCTATTGCCTCTCTGTTATCAGCCAGAAAGCTGAACTATAATGTAGTGTTCTCTACTCACATGGTTGTAATTGGAAAGCAACATAGCCCAACTTACATTTCAACGCCCCCCCTACTGCTTTTCTTGTAGGCGATAGTAAATTCTTTCTCCCTTAGCTCTTCCTTCAAGTGTTAACCAATAGTTATGAATCTGTGATTAAGCTGGCCCACACTGTATAAGGTTGTTAGAATTTCTTTGTATACGCACTCTGGTCTTGGGATATTAATCCATCAGGGTCTGTCGTGCGCACATAAAATAAAAACCATTTCCTGAGGACATCCTGGGTGTCCTATCAAATGTCCTATATCACAACATTTCCCAAGGGCTTTGAGATCTTCCTTGTAATCTCACAGTAATCACTCACAGTAGTCACTTCACATGGTAAAAACAGGAAATGCATGTCCGTGTCTTTTTTCCCCTTTGAATATTCCCCATGCAATGTATTGTATGACAGTATGTATACATAAATTTATCTGTGCGTATATATATCAACAGGAATATAAATATATATATATGTATATATATACACACACTCATATAATATGCATTATTTACATACACACACTGCATTGCACATATATATTCCATGTTAGTGAGCATACACACGCTTACACCCGTGTGCTGCTACCCTCACAGAAATAAAAGAGTGCACAACAGTGTGCGCAATTGCGCTTACATCTGTGTAAAACTAGTCTCATTGTATGTATTTATATATGTATGTCCTGTTGTAGCGCCTCTAGCTTGGATGCAAGATGTGATACGGGCGTGCATGGAGTTTCTAGTTACCTGTTGTACCGCCTCTAGCTTGGATACAAGATGTGATACGGGGAGCATAGAGGCCTTAGCACCCTGTTGTACCGCCTCTAACTTGGATACAAAATGGGATATGGGTGGGCATGGAAGCTCTACTACCCTGTTGTACCTCCTCTAGCTTGGATACAAGAAGGGATACGGGTGGGCATGGAAGCTCTAGTACCCTGTTGAACTGCCTTTAGCTTGGATACAAGATGTGATACAGGCGGGCATGGAGGCATACAGGCCCTGTATGGCATCCTGCAGTGTATCGCTCCACATTTGCTGTATCTGAGTCTCTAGATCATGCAAACTCGTAGGCTGTTGAAGTTGGCATCTCAGATGGTCCCATACATGTTCTGTTGATGATAAATTTGATGACTTGGCAGCCATGGAAATGTGACAACGTTGGGAGGGACTTTCTGTGAACCCCCTGACCCGTGTGTACAGTCAAGCATTATCCTGCTGCCTCTTGGAAGCCCTGTCATGAGAGGAACACTTGTGGCTGCAGGATATCCTAAACATATCGCTGAGCTGTCTTCACCCCTCATACCACTAATAGGGGTGACCAACTGTTGTATGCGATGGCTTCCCCACCCCCACTCCCAGACCATCACATCAGCAGTGGGGGCAGTGTTTCGCTCCAGAACGAAGGCCATCATCAGTGTCCAAACTAAACCTAGATTCTTCGCTAAAGACAACTTGGTTCCACTCTGTAGTGTCCAGTTTCATCATTCTAAACACCACTGCCAACACTTGGTGGACGGGCTAATGGCACGCCGACACTTGGTGGATGGGCTAATAGCACGTCGACACTTGGGGGGCAGGATAATGACACAATGACACTTTAGATGTATTATGCTTTGACACTTGGGGGACAGGATAATAATAGCATACTGACAATAGTAGGCAATGTATTCCTTTATGTCTTCGGTGATGTTACATTCAGTATTTGATGTTCATTCTCTTTTGCTGATTTTACACAAGTGAGTACTATATCGGCCCAAGAAACTCAGATCAATATCATGCATGGCAAACATGTGAGTGTGTGTGCGAGTGTGATGCGATTCGTGAGAACAACACATTACAATATGTACTATATATATATATATATATATATATATATATATATATATATATATATAATGTATTACATAATTGAATGGCTGTGATTGATTAGTCCAGTGCCGCTTCAGCCAATGAAAGCTGGTGCTGGATTAACCAATCAGAGCATTCGCTTCCTGGAGGCAGGATATTCAAGCCCCGCTTCCACGAAGAACTGCTCTGTCGGCTTGGAGGAGGACGCGGGAGCCTGCAGCAGCTACGGAGACCAGCGCGAGGACTGGAATGCTGGTGGTGGGTGAATATTGTTTTTTGTTTTACATGTAGCCTTATTACGTAGGTCTTATTATCGGGTTGATCCTACTATTTGGGAAACATGCTACAAAAATATCACTACAAATAGATAGATATAGATATAAATAGAAAAATATAGATAGGTAAAGAGATGGATAGATATAAGTAGATAAATAGATAGAGAGATAGATATAAGTAGATAGATATAAATAGAGATAGGTAGACAAGTAGATACAGATGGATAGATAGATATAGATAGACAGATATAGATAGATACAGAGATATAAATAGATACAGATATATTTATAGATATAAATAGATATACAGATAGAGATAAATAGATATAGATATAGATAGATATAGAGAGATAGATATAGATACAGAGAAATAGATAAATAGATAGACGGATAAGTAGGTAGATATAGATAGACGAATAGGTAAGTAGATATAAATACATAGCTACAGATAGATATATAGATAGATGTAGATAGACAAATAAATATAGATAGATACAGAGATAGGAAGGTAGATAGATACAGAAAGATATATAGATGTAGGAAGATAGCTATAAATAGGTAGATAGTTAGATGTAGTCAGATAGATATAGATAGATGTAGATAGATACATATATATATGTACATGCACAAACATATATATACACATACGTGCTCACGCCAAAGTCTTGCGCATGCGCAATATTATAGGCTACCTAGCATTTGGCACTTCCTGCCTAGGCAAGGAGAATCTAGCACAATGTATGCTACATCACCACATCCAGGAAAATCAGGTAGGTGCAGGTCACGTGACCCAAGTGACAAGAGGATCCGGGAGACGTTCGGGGAGAAGAGGCAAGCAAGCTGCCTGGGGAGTAAAAGTTAGTATATCATTTTTTGCCTTTAATGACAGAACTCCTTGAAGGAGTGTTGAGAAAATGGTTTAGTGGTAGCCCAGCACCTCATGCATGAGAGAGAAAGCAGATGGCTTAACCAATCTGAGCTCAAGATCAAATATAACATACCAGAGTCAGTGATTTTGTCATAAAAGGAAATTCAATTTCTCTGGCATGACTTGTTACAAACCCATACTAGCTCTGGTTAATTACTCCATTTTTATCCAAGTACTTGTAAATATGCTGTTTAATAATTTGTTCAAAGATCTTTTCTGGTATAGAAGTCAGACTCACAGGCCTGTAGTTTCCTGGGTCCACCTTCTTCCCTTTTTGGATGATAGGGACAGCATTTACCCTTCTTCAATCTTCTGGGACTTCTCCTGATCTCCAGGAATTTTTAAAAGATTACAGCAAGTGGTTTAGGAATTACATCTGCTGCTTCCTTCAGTATCCTAGGATGTAATTTATCTGGACCTGGAGACTTCAATTTATGTAAGTTAGCTCAGCGTTCTCTCACTATATCTCTGCTTATAGATAGCCTGTATTCTTTTATTCCCAAATATCACAGGGAAGTTCAGCTTATGTTACATCTACTTTCTGAGAGAAAACAGATAAAAAGGATGTTGAGAACTCCTATTTTGTAACAAATTCATCACTTTCATCCTGTAGCCCAGAACCAAGTAACCCAGAAATAAATGAAGCACAAAAGTTTAAATAGTGGAGGACTGACACGATCATCAATTATTCAATAAAACAAAAACAAATAACAGATAAAAAAATTAATGATTAATAGTTAATAACCTGTCTTATACATTCATTAAGATTGTTGGTGACCAGAGAGCAAAGTTTAAATATCCAGTAGGCTTCCTGCTGCTTTAAGAGCCAATTACATGGGACAATTAACGTGCAAAATTCATTCAAACGAACAAAAATGCGTGATAATCATTACGTCTAAATGCAAAACTTTGTTTACCATTTGTTTATTTTCGCTGGTCGCTCACTTTCAACCAGCATAAAAATCACACTGGAACGCTGACTTCTCGCTGTGTGTAAACGCTCCAGCTCAACGCTTTACATAGAATGTGACGTGCTTAGCGAGAAGCCAGCGGTGATCTGCCTGTCTAAACAGTAAGCAGTAACAACTTAGCAGGGATGTCAGCGCTCATGCAGTTGTTTAGCAGACAGTCTTCCTGTGTAAATGAAGCATTGGGCGCAGGAACCTACTGTGGGGGGGCTGATGATATCTGCTCAATTAGGGGGGGACTATAAGATGTCTAATTGACTGCACGAGAGCTAATGTCACCTGCTAAGTTGTTAGCGCTTGTTAGACAGGTAGATCACTGCTTATTTCTCGATGGCTTCTCACTCAGCGCTTCACATGCAGTGAGAAGTCAGTGATCCAGTGATGAATTTTATGCTGATTGAAAGTTTAATGACGAACGAAATGTAAACAATGTTTTGCATTTAGACGTAACAATTATTGCACATTTTCGTTCGTTTGAATGAATTTTGCGCGATAATCGTCCCGTGCAAATGACCCTTAAAATAAAAATGTGTGTCAGCATAAAATGGCGTGATATGATATGTAGAGCAAATTTGTCCAGAACATTGCATCTGTGTTTACTAAGTTGGTTACGTAAGGTCTGTGCAGTCTGGTCCACAAACTGGAGCCCATGTGAACATTCAATTAAATAAATCACTAATTTACATTTAATTCATGTTTATTTTGCATTTCATTCATGTTTATGAAGGTGCCGGTAGTCTTAGTGCTTGATCACGTAACGTCCAGGACATCATTTGCCACGTATCTTGGCTCACGAGACACATTTATATATATTCATTCTTCATTATCTCCAGTTTTTCTTCTTCATCTCCCCCTCCTCTCTCTCTTATCATTTTGTTTTGAGATGGGCTTATTTTATATCCTAACCATCCAGAGCCATCAACTGACGGGCCATATGACCCCGGGGACGTCATCGGTTTTATCCCCTGAGTTTTTCATGTTCTTTCCTCATACCATGTTGCTTTCTGTCTACCTTCTTTTTGCAACTTTTATTATATTTTCTCATATCTAGTGGGCTATTTAAGATCCTAGTGGTCACCCGCCGCTAATCCTGCAGCTTTTAAATACCTTGTGATTCCTGTTTTGACTCTGTGTAAGCCAGATGAAGGCATTGGTGCGTTTCAACATAATACATTGCTTTAATAAAACATTATTCCGGTCTACATTTGCCTCTGGTCCAGCACGTTTAGTCCCCTTCTTCATCCCTGGGTTTCTACAGTTCCATGGACGAGCCTTTGCTCGCTCAGTCACGGAGGCTGCAGCTGACACATATTAGGGCTCTTCAGTGTGTAGTGAGGCTGGCACAACACCACCAGGTGCCAATACTCTGTCTACTTACCTGCTATTCTGTATCACACAATGGAGAGTGCTTTGTTTTTCTAGTATTGCTGGGTTGATATGTTTGGTGGTACGACCATGCCTTCTACAGTGAAGTGTGCTGCTGCTCTTACCCCACTCACTTCAAAGTTAAGCATGCACTCAGCATTTAGGTTGTCTAACATTTCTGAATAATCAGTTATTGCTTATCTATTAACACAAAGCTTCTACAGCCAACTTAATTTGTTAAAATAAAAAAAATATAATGTTTTTTGTAAGTCCAGTGTCTGCATCGCATCCCGAATCCTGCGTTGCCTGCCCCTACAGTGAGATCAGTCAGAGGGGAAGATTGTTGGTGCCTTACTTCTGACTTGCACTAGAAGCCATTTGCCGCAATGCCTGTAGGTGGGGTTTGGGATGCATCTACTTAACCATGTGTTCGGGACTTTATTTGGAGCAAGTGTGAGCGCATGGAAGATAGCGAGATCTCTGTAAGACTTAGTAGAGATGTAAGTCTAGGTAGATAGCAAGGGGTATGCCAATGGGCTATGGAAGAGAGGTCCAGGAATGCCTGAAGAGAAGTCGATCTGGCTGCTGAAAGGGGCAGTGAGGGTTAGAGAGACAGCAACCGGAGAAAGGTGTCTGTCGGGAATAGATAAAGAGCTGCAGAGGGCTGGTGAGTTTAAGAGAACTGCTGCTGCAGGAGCTGCTGGCTAGGTACAGTTAGGTACCTTTAAGTACAGCAATAAGACTAGTTGTCCATGCTCAGATTAAAAGCCATCACAGAGTCAGAGTGGGAGAGTGGGATACCATGCTGTGAGTGGAAATATACAATTCTCAATACAACACTCCTCCTCCAGAGGGGGCAATTTCAGGTGAGTGCAATATTGGTTGAGAGTTTCACTTGTAAAACTGCCATTTTCTTTACTGCGATTGAGATGTGTTTTGTGAGAAAAACACATTAAATTGTATCGTTGCACTTGCGATTTTCACATACATGAAAATCTCATGTTGTAAGGGTGTAGTCACACAGGCTTTGTGCGATATTTGTGTGTTGCAAGATGCAAAGATTCAACATGAAATGCATTAGCTTACATGAGCGATTTTTCTCTTGAACGGAGTTTGAACTGATATAGGAGATGCCACAAGAGAAAAATCATCCCATGTAAATACACCTGCAACACCCCAGGGGGGTACCCCGGACAACTGTCAAACGTGGAGAGCTGGGAGACTTAAAGGGGTTGTCTCGTGAAAGCAAGTGGGGTTATACACTTCTGTATGGCCATATTAATGCACTTTGTAATATACATCGTGCATTAAATATGAGCCATACAGAAGTTATTCACTTACCTGCTCCGTTGCTAGCGTCCCCGTCGCCATGGTTCCGTCTAACTTCGGTGTCTTCTTGCTTTTTTAGACGCGCTTGCGCAGATCGATCTTCTCCCTTCGGCTGGTCTCGGAAGCATCGACGTTTTGGCTCCGCCCCTTGTACGCGTCATCGCGTAGCTCCGCCCATGACGTGTTCCGGTTCCAGCCTCCTGATTGGCTGGAATCGGCACATGACGGCGCGAGACAACCCCGATGCAGGGACGTAAAAAAAAAACCGCTCAGCGCTTACCTTAATCCCCGCGCTCCGGTGACTTCTATACTTACCGGCTGAAGATGGCCGCCGGGATCCTCTTCCTCCGTGGACCGCAGCTCTTCTGTGCGGTCCATTGCCGATTCCAGCCTCCTGATTGGCTGGAATCGGCACGTGACGGGGCGGAGCTACATGGAGCCCCATTGAAGAAAGCAGAAGACCCGGACTGCGCAAGCGCGTCTAATTTGGCCATTCGACCATTTTAGACGGCGAAAATTAGGCGGGCTCCATGGAGACGGGGACGCCAGCAGCGGAGCAGGTAAGTGAAAAACTTTTTATAACTTCTGTATGGCTCATAATTAATGCACAATGTACATTACAAAGTGCATTATTATGGCCATACAGAAGTGTATAGACCCACTTGCTGCCGCGGGACAACCCCTTTAAGTGTTGGCTTCTCACGGCGGCACTTACCAGGCTCCTTTTTTCTGAGGGATGACACGTAGCCAAGGCCAGAGTATAATTGCAGGCCACCGTTGACACCCCTAGGATAGGGAATGCCAATAAACAGGATGATGGGGGTAGTAGTTGTCACGGGTGACACCACCGTTTCTACACACCGGTATGTTACACGGCAGAGAATAAACACAGACTCTTTCTAGTACCTCGGATCCCTAGGAACGGTTAGGGCCCGGTATAACTTTACTTGATACTACTTTAACAAAACAATTATTACACAGGAATTGAGGTACGATTTTCCCCAGTGCAGGTAGGAAAGGAAGGTCAGAGGTCAGGGAGGATACACAGGATGAAACCAGTCCTGCAGTCTGCGTTATCTGTCAGGTACCGCTCCTGAACTGGATGCACTCTGGAAGTGGAAAGGGTCACTCCAGACACTCTGGTAGCTAGCAATTATTTACTTTTAGGATTGAAGACACATGTGGGTGTGGATTAGGAGAATACTTCTACACAGTGATCCTGGCTTTGGGTGGCCACATAAGAAAAACTTGTGGGTTTGAATTAGTACCTCTGCACTGGGTCTGGTCAGGAAAAGTGACTGCTCACAAAGGCTCTCTCTTAGGCTTGGGACTTACTCCACTCACATTCAGATTTCAGTCGCTATGGGATATCTCTCCTCCATGTTCACCACAAAGAAGCTGAAGGTGCTTCCATGTGGCTCTGTGTTGTAGACTCTCTCTGAAGACAAGATTTAAGCTCCTTTCCTGCTCTCAACCACTCCTATTTATACCCTCACTTATATCACATGACATCACAGACTGATACATTTACATGCGGGCAATGATTTTATTGGAGTTAACCTCTCAAGCGCCGCAGCTGTGCAACACACACTGGAAATGACAAGACAGGCTTTGCCAGTGCACCTAAATAAGACAAACATGTATGACATTTATGGAAGGGACCAGGATGATGTACTGGGTCACTACAGATGCCCCCCTACTTAAAAATAAGCCGCCCCCAGCACCTCCAAAACCGAATCTATACATCTGGAGTCAGGCCATCTTAAGTGTATTACTTTCATCCCCTTTAAGAACAACACTGCGCAGTCACGGAGTGTGCAAGGCGAAACCTGTAAACACAACTCCTAGCCCTGATCACCTATCTGTAAGCATATACCCACGGCCCAGAGTACTATGACTAAGACAAGTGTCATTTCTATGTGTGGCATTTTATTTATGATGGCATGTAAGGACTATGATTGCAAGTACATTTGAGAAAAATCTACTAGGCTGGACAGAATCCAAAAGCACTAGTATTGCTATGGAGCTTCGTACATAACACTTTGCTCCAAAGGCTAGAAACGTAAAATCACTGCTTCTTACGGAGAAGGAAACACACTGTACCAAAGATAAAAATATAAAGGGTTGACTGGCAGAAAAAAAAAAAATTATATATATCAGCGGTGCAGTCAGTAGCTTGCGTCAATACCGCTGTCCGTGATCTGAGAAGAGGTGAATGAAAGGCCCTGCGACCCTTGTGACAGGCTATAATGGGCTGCCAAAACTAAGACTGGACTCAGGGGTACACAAGAAAAACTTCCAGTCATACACATCTAGAAGGCATACCATGCACACAGTCTCAAGCATAAGGTAACATTACTAAACTAGCATTAATTGATTACATTTAGACTACACATAAATATACATTTGACTAATGACTTACTTTAGATAAGAAATTACTTCAGAGAGCATGAGCAAGTGAAATTTAAACTTTAATATGCCTTTACTTTCTCCTCCAGCACATACTTAACCCCTTAGTGACCAAGCCTGTGACAAATGCACCATAACACCAATATCCTTCGTAGTCGATCTTCACTCTTTACTCTGTTTGCCTTCTTTTCTCTTCTTCTGTGCCTGATGTTGTTCTTCGCTCTTGCCCTCCTCTCCTTCGCTACCTTCCACTCCTGCCTCTCCCTCCACTCCTTCCTCTCTGTCTTCTTTATGTGTTCTGTAAAATAGAAATTTTAAGAATTAACCCTTTCTAATGTCAAGTTTGTATAATCCTCACTTATTACTCAAGCACAACATGAGAAGTGAGAGGATACAGCCCATGGCCAATGGTGGCGCTGTTAGTTATAACAGAAATCTTCTTACTTGGTCTTTCCACAATCACTTCTATCAATTCATAATCTGCATGTCTTTTCTTCATTTTCTTACTAAAATGTGAAAAATAGTATTAGTGAGATGTTGATGAATCCTAAACAGCTTGGATGAAGATTAGAATGATCAGTAAAGGGGAAACTAATTATTGCCTTTAACTTACCAAACGAAGTAAGTCCATGCTGCGATTGCCACAATCCCGAGTATCATCGCTAAAATCGGTATGATAATTATCTTCTACATTTCTGTGTAGGAGAGACAGAACATTACAAATACTTAACACACTTGTTACATCAATTATAGGGGAAATTAATAGCAAGTGAAATTTAAACTTTAATATGCCTTTACTTTCTCCTCCAGCAAGCACATACTTAACCCCTTAGTGGCCAAGCCTGTTTGCACCTTAATGACCAGGCCAAATTTTGCTAATCTGACATGTGTCACTTTAACATGGAAAAACAGCAGAAAGGTTTTGCATATCCAAGCGATTCTCACATTGTTTTTTCGCCACATGTTGTACTATTTTTTGATTACGGCCGTGATGACGTCAGGAATCCTTGACACACCTCCGATAACATGCATTAGACTCTTGGAACGCCTCACGCCGATCATGTGACGGCCGTGATGACGTTCTGTAAACTTTACCACGCCTCCAATATGGCCGCGACCACCGGCAAACACAGATGACCGTGAATACAAGGTATTTTAACAATACTATATATGTATGTTTGCTAAATCATTGTACTATGGCTTGAGAAA
Organism: Eleutherodactylus coqui; assembly: GCF_035609145.1. Classification (NCBI taxonomy): domain Eukaryota; kingdom Metazoa; phylum Chordata; class Amphibia; order Anura; family Eleutherodactylidae; genus Eleutherodactylus; species Eleutherodactylus coqui. The sequence continues at coordinate 64,686,460 of NC_089839.1, forward strand.
GGTGCCTTTGAGCACAGAAACGCGTTGCTGCTTGTTTTATTGTATATCAGAATAAAGCGATATTATCTTATCCAAACGATTGGAACGTGACGTTTTACTTGGACTAGAGGAGACATCACTTCAAGGAGGGGCTATTGGTCATCATACCCCCCTCCTCTCGAGTAAGTGCAACTCTTGTTCATTTTTGGCATTCACTACTTGTAATATTGAACAATTCTCAGAGCGCAGAAAGTTTTTTTTTTGTTTGCTAACAGCTATTTTCCATTGTATTCTTTTGGGATCACTCTCTCATGAGAGACCCCAATTATTTCCGCAGCTCTCCCCCTTTTGGAGGATCTGAATTGTATCATTTTGCATAACTGAATGACGACCTGAGGCGCTATCTGGGCACATTTTTCTTGAGAAACTAAGCTAAGGTGCTGTTAGAGGAGTTGACACGGAGGCGAGGGATGTATTTTTTATACTCACCTGCTTTTTGGTTCCCTCTGAAGATCACGCCGTGCACGGAAATCAGACTCTTCAGTTAGCCGTGCACTCACTCGTTCATACACTTGTATGGGAGAGTGCACATATGTCAAGAAAAGTCATAATAGGCAGTAAAGATATATGCTTTAAAATATACATAGGAAACAAGGGATATGCATTAGTCTACATTGTCTTGACCCCTGCTGAATATGAACAGAGGTAGTTTATACATGCTCTACATTCTGGTTCTCCCTCTAAAGCTAAGCTTTCCTAGCAACGCTATGGAGAGCTTTCACTGCATTCCCCCTGGCTGGATTATCGCCGCGGGGAACGTAATTCAAACCCGCCCATGGACAGACACCCTTAGGGCAGCTCTGTCAGGAGACTTACCTAAAATGGCCACAAATCCTACCGATTGCTCTGCTTGCAATCATTTCTGCCCCCACCCAAAAAAAACCTAGTTATTCCCCTCTTAAAATAATGTTGGGTAGGCCTACCCATGTAGTGTTGGGGATTAGAGTAGACAACAAAATAGTGAGAGTGATGATTAATCACCAGCAGATGCTTGCCCTGGGTAAGACCATGACAACCATTGGCAAAAGAGCAGGAGAAAGGTTACCTATTTTTTTGAATATTGCTGTGCAAAAGTTACCTATATGTCTGGACACTGCTGTGTACTTCTTCTTTTTTTCTTCCAGGTTAAAAAGTCTGGGTAAGAGAGGCCTCGCAAATCAAGATGGAAGGGTCCATAAACAATTACCCCGTCTACCCGGACTGTTGTTAAAGTTGCTGAGATGAGAATTTGAATCCACCAGACCAGAGTCAAAGTGGCCTACACTGACCGTGCCTGCTTACCACACCCGACAGATCCCCTGAAGCTCACCTTAAAAACCTTCAGAAGTGCCTTAGACCAGACAAGGACCTTGCCCCCTCCTGGAAGCCCAGAAGGCACCAGAGACAGTGTTTTCTTTACAGAGATAGTGTTTTCTACGCAGACAGGGTTTTCTTCACTGAAACAGTGGTTTTCGCACAGATACATTGTTTTCCCCTCAAACACCTAGGAGAGGAGAGTGCTATAGCTGCAAGACAACAAGAAGAATGAAGTACTAAAGACTGTGTTGGGGGGGTGGGATTACGCTATACAAGAAATTGGGACTTGTGCCAATAATTGTGATAAATGTATGCAAGAAGCTAGAAGGGGTACACACATCACAGGAACATTGGTGTACCATACTTACTACATGGATAAAGGGAGACAAGTGGGAGGTTGCACATACAGCAAGACCACCTACTACAAGTGTGAACAAGGTTCACAGATTATATGCAATAATCTAGTATATTCTCCCTCTAAAACATGGATAGACACTGATGGGATACACAGGCTATACTGAAGTCTATGGGGGCATAAACCCCTACATTAGATGATAGACTATAAGTGAGTGATAGCTATCAAAGGGAGGAAAATGTGGTACGAAGACATAGAAAAATTAATATACTTTAACTGCTATTGCCTCTCTGTTATCAGCCAGAAAGCTGAACTATAATGTAGTGTTCTCTACTCACATGGTTGTAATTGGAAAGCAACATAGCCCAACTTACATTTCAACGCCCCCCCTACTGCTTTTCTTGTAGGCGATAGTAAATTCTTTCTCCCTTAGCTCTTCCTTCAAGTGTTAACCAATAGTTATGAATCTGTGATTAAGCTGGCCCACACTGTATAAGGTTGTTAGAATTTCTTTGTATACGCACTCTGGTCTTGGGATATTAATCCATCAGGGTCTGTCGTGCGCACATAAAATAAAAACCATTTCCTGAGGACATCCTGGGTGTCCTATCAAATGTCCTATATCACAACATTTCCCAAGGGCTTTGAGATCTTCCTTGTAATCTCACAGTAATCACTCACAGTAGTCACTTCACATGGTAAAAACAGGAAATGCATGTCCATGTCTTTTTTCCCCTTTGAATATTCCCCATGCAATGTATTGTATGACAGTATGTATACATAAATTTATCTGTGCGTATATATATCAACAGGAATATAAATATATATATATGTATATATATACACACACTCATATAATATGCATTATTTACATACACACACTGCATTGCACATATATATTCCATGTTAGTGAGCATACACACGCTTACACCCGTGTGCTGCTACCCTCACAGAAATAAAAGAGTGCACAACAGTGTGCGCAATTGCGCTTACATCTGTGTAAAACTAGTCTCATTGTATGTATTTATATATGTATGTCCTGTTGTAGCGCCTCTAGCTTGGATGCAAGATGTGATACGGGCGTGCATGGAGTTTCTAGTTACCTGTTGTACCGCCTCTAGCTTGGATACAAGATGTGATACGGGGAGCATAGAGGCCTTAGCACCCTGTTGTACCGCCTCTAACTTGGATACAAAATGGGATATGGGTGGGCATGGAAGCTCTACTACCCTGTTGTACCTCCTCTAGCTTGGATACAAGAAGGGATACGGGTGGGCATGGAAGCTCTAGTACCCTGTTGAACTGCCTTTAGCTTGGATACAAGATGTGATACAGGCGGGCATGGAGGCATACAGGCCCTGTATGGCATCCTGCAGTGTATCGCTCCACATTTGCTGTATCTGAGTCTCTAGATCATGCAAACTCGTAGGCTGTTGAAGTTGGCATCTCAGATGGTCCCATACATGTTCTGTTGATGATAAATTTGATGACTTGGCAGCCATGGAAATGTGACAACGTTGGGAGGGACTTTCTGTGAACCCCCTGACCCGTGTGTACAGTCAAGCATTATCCTGCTGCCTCTTGGAAGCCCTGTCATGAGAGGAACACTTGTGGCTGCAGGATATCCTAAACATATCGCTGAGCTGTCTTCACCCCTCATACCACTAATAGGGGTGACCAACTGTTGTATGCGATGGCTTCCCCACCCCCACTCCCAGACCATCACATCAGCAGTGGGGGCAGTGTTTCGCTCCAGAACGAAGGCCATCATCAGTGTCCAAACTAAACCTAGATTCTTCGCTAAAGACAACTTGGTTCCACTCTGTAGTGTCCAGTTTCATCATTCTAAACACCACTGCCAACACTTGGTGGACGGGCTAATGGCACGCCGACACTTGGTGGATGGGCTAATAGCACGTCGACACTTGGGGGGCAGGATAATGACACAATGACACTTTAGATGTATTATGCTTTGACACTTGGGGGACAGGATAATAATAGCATACTGACAATAGTAGGCAATGTATTCCTTTATGTCTTCGGTGATGTTACATTCAGTATTTGATGTTCATTCTCTTTTGCTGATTTTACACAAGTGAGTACTATATCGGCCCAAGAAACTCAGATCAATATCATGCATGGCAAACATGTGAGTGTGTGTGCGAGTGTGATGCGATTCGTGAGAACAACACATTACAATATGTACTATATATATATATATATAATGTATTACATAATTGAATGGCTGTGATTGATTAGTCCAGTGCCGCTTCAGCCAATGAAAGCTGGTGCTGGATTAACCAATCAGAGCATTCGCTTCCTGGAGGCAGGATATTCAAGCCCCGCTTCCACGAAGAACTGCTCTGTCGGCTTGGAGGAGGACGCGGGAGCCTGCAGCAGCTACGGAGACCAGCGCGAGGACTGGAATGCTGGTGGTGGGTGAATATTGTTTTTTGTTTTACATGTAGCCTTATTACGTAGGTCTTATTATCGGGTTGATCCTACTATTTGGGAAACATGCTACAAAAATATCACTACAAATAGATAGATATAGATATAAATAGAAAAATATAGATAGGTAAAGAGATGGATAGATATAAGTAGATAAATAGATAGAGAGATAGATATAAGTAGATAGATATAAATAGAGATAGGTAGACAAGTAGATACAGATGGATAGATAGATATAGATAGACAGATATAGATAGATACAGAGATATAAATAGATACAGATATATTTATAGATATAAATAGATATACAGATAGAGATAAATAGATATAGATATAGATAGATATAGAGAGATAGATATAGATACAGAGAAATAGATAAATAGATAGACGGATAAGTAGGTAGATATAGATAGACGAATAGGTAAGTAGATATAAATACATAGCTACAGATAGATATATAGATAGATGTAGATAGACAAATAAATATAGATAGATACAGAGATAGGAAGGTAGATAGATACAGAAAGATATATAGATGTAGGAAGATAGCTATAAATAGGTAGATAGTTAGATGTAGTCAGATAGATATAGATAGATGTAGATAGATACATATATATATGTACATGCACAAACATATATATACACATACGTGCTCACGCCAAAGTCTTGCGCATGCGCAATATTATAGGCTACCTAGCATTTGGCACTTCCTGCCTAGGCAAGGAGAATCTAGCACAATGTATGCTACATCACCACATCCAGGAAAATCAGGTAGGTGCAGGTCACGTGACCCAAGTGACAAGAGGATCCGGGAGACGTTCGGGGAGAAGAGGCAAGCAAGCTGCCTGGGGAGTAAAAGTTAGTATATCATTTTTTGCCTTTAATGACAGAACTCCTTGAAGGAGTGTTGAGAAAATGGTTTAGTGGTAGCCCAGCACCTCATGCATGAGAGAGAAAGCAGATGGCTTAACCAATCTGAGCTCAAGATCAAATATAACATACCAGAGTCAGTGATTTTGTCATAAAAGGAAATTCAATTTCTCTGGCATGACTTGTTACAAACCCATACTAGCTCTGGTTAATTACTCCATTTTTATCCAAGTACTTGCAAATATGCTGTTTAATAATTTGTTCAAAGATCTTTTCTGGTATAGAAGTCAGACTCACAGGCCTGTAGTTTCCTGGGTCCACCTTCTTCCCTTTTTGGATGATAGGGACAGCATTTACCCTTCTTCAATCTTCTGGGACTTCTCCTGATCTCCAGGAATTTTTAAAAGATTACAGCAAGTGGTTTAGGAATTACATCTGCTGCTTCCTTCAGTATCCTAGGATGTAATTTATCTGGACCTGGAGACTTCAATTTATGTAAGTTAGCTCAGCGTTCTCTCACTATATCTCTGCTTATAGATAGCCTGTATTCTTTTATTCCCAAATATCACAGGGAAGTTCAGCTTATGTTACATCTACTTTCTGAGAGAAAACAGATAAAAAGGATGTTGAGAACTCCTATTTTGTAACAAATTCATCACTTTCATCCTGTAGCCCAGAACCAAGTAACCCAGAAATAAATGAAGCACAAAAGTTTAAATAGTGGAGGACTGACACGATCATCAATTATTCAATAAAACAAAAACAAATAACAGATAAAAAAATTAATGATTAATAGTTAATAACCTGTCTTATACATTCATTAAGATTGTTGGTGACCAGAGAGCAAAGTTTAAATATCCAGTAGGCTTCCTGCTGCTTTAAGAGCCAATTACATGGGACAATTAACGTGCAAAATTCATTCAAACGAACAAAAATGCGTGATAATCATTACGTCTAAATGCAAAACTTTGTTTACCATTTGTTTATTTTCGCTGGTCGCTCACTTTCAACCAGCATAAAAATCACACTGGAACGCTGACTTCTCGCTGTGTGTAAACGCTCCAGCTCAACGCTTTACATAGAATGTGACGTGCTTAGCGAGAAGCCAGCGGTGATCTGCCTGTCTAAACAGTAAGCAGTAACAACTTAGCAGGGATGTCAGCGCTCATGCAGTTGTTTAGCAGACAGTCTTCCTGTGTAAATGAAGCATTGGGCGCAGGAACCTACTGTGGGGGGGCTGATGATATCTGCTCAATTAGGGGGGGACTATAAGATGTCTAATTGACTGCACGAGAGCTAATGTCACCTGCTAAGTTGTTAGCGCTTGTTAGACAGGTAGATCACTGCTTATTTCTCGATGGCTTCTCACTCAGCGCTTCACATGCAGTGAGAAGTCAGTGATCCAGTGATGAATTTTATGCTGATTGAAAGTTTAATGACGAACGAAATGTAAACAATGTTTTGCATTTAGACGTAACAATTATTGCACATTTTCGTTCGTTTGAATGAATTTTGCGCGATAATCGTCCCGTGCAAATGACCCTTAAAATAAAAATGTGTGTCAGCATAAAATGGCGTGATATGATATGTAGAGCAAATTTGTCCAGAACATTGCATCTGTGTTTACTAAGTTGGTTACGTAAGGTCTGTGCAGTCTGGTCCACAAACTGGAGCCCATGTGAACATTCAATTAAATAAATCACTAATTTACATTTAATTCATGTTTATTTTGCATTTCATTCATGTTTATGAAGGTGCCGGTAGTCTTAGTGCTTGATCACGTAACGTCCAGGACATCATTTGCCACGTATCTTGGCTCACGAGACACATTTATATATATTCATTCTTCATTATCTCCAGTTTTTCTTCTTCATCTCCCCCTCCTCTCTCTCTTATCATTTTGTTTTGAGATGGGCTTATTTTATATCCTAACCATCCAGAGCCATCAACTGACGGGCCATATGACCCCGGGGACGTCATCGGTTTTATCCCCTGAGTTTTTCATGTTCTTTCCTCATACCATGTTGCTTTCTGTCTACCTTCTTTTTGCAACTTTTATTATATTTTCTCATATCTAGTGGGCTATTTAAGATCCTAGTGGTCACCCGCCGCTAATCCTGCAGCTTTTAAATACCTTGTGATTCCTGTTTTGACTCTGTGTAAGCCAGATGAAGGCATTGGTGCGTTTCAACATAATACATTGCTTTAATAAAACATTATTCCGGTCTACATT